>NW_027526295.1:8092727-8622727 GCF_048455015.1 Haemaphysalis longicornis
ACCAGTTCTGTTCTTGATTTGACATTCTCCACCCCGGGAAATATATCTTCATGGTCTACTTGGGACCAGGCTACAAGTAGTGACCACATCCCAATTGTATATGAGTTTTTATGCCTTCCTACGTCGCCGCGAGCACATATAGTTCGGCATATAAATTTTCATCGCGTTCAAAAAGAACTAAAGACAGCACTTAGCTCTATTCCATCGAGAGACGAGGAACTCCGGGCAGTTCAAGTGTTATCAATCCTTTCTGAATCTGTTAAAAAATCCCGCTTTATTGTTTGTTCTCAAAAAGATGGCGGCTCCAGTCCATGGTGGAATGAGGAATGTGCTCGTGCGTATAGTCAGAGAGAAGCGACTTGGAAGAACGTTCTTAAAAACCAATGCCCATCCAATTGGACCAGTTACAAGTTTGCGGCTGCAATATTCAAGCGGGTTGTTTCTAAAGCAAAAGAAAATTATAACACCCAAAAGTTCGCCTCTCTATCAAAGTCCAAAAATAGACGCATGTTGCATAGATTCCTCCGTTCAAGAAAGGTTGTACAAGATCAGGATAACGGCAAGTCAATTGTTCAGTCAACGAGTGAGTCTATGGAAACTTTGGAACGTATTGCGCAGGAACTGGAATCTCGTTTTTCTTCTGGGTTGGCCTCTCCTTTTGTGTGCCAGGTTTCGAATGAGGGTTTCACTCCAGTGACAAGGGCGGAATTAGCTAATATTGTTTTGCAGCTGTCTGAGTGTGCTCCAGGATCAGACGGCATTACGGTGGCAACGTTAAAATTTCTGCTTGAGGTGTCTCCTGATGATTTACTAAACATTGTCAACATGTCGTTAAAAAACAGCTGGATACCTTCTGAATGGAAAATCGCTAAGGTAGCACCATTGTTGAAAAACGAAAGTTTGGGTTTCGTCAAAGACAATATTAGGCCGATTTCGTTGACTAGCAACGTGGTAAAGTTGGTTGAAAGGGTATTGCATGGCCGGCTTATGCGGTTTCTGAACAGTGATCGTATTCTAAGCCCCGTCCAGATTGGCTTCAGACCTGGAAATTCTATTTGGAAGGCCCACGTCGACATCGAGAGCCGCATTAAATTAGCTCGCCGACTAAAACATGTAAGTGCGCTGGTAACCCTAGATATAGCAAAGGCTTACGACAGCGTAGAGTACAGCACGTTGATGTCACGCCTTGCATCTAGCGAGATTCCAGGGTACATCCGCTCCTGGATTGGCGAGTTTTTAAAGGGAAGGAAATTCTTTTGTTCCAAGGGCGGCTTGTCGACATCCCAGTATCACCAATTTCGTGGAGTTCCTCAGGGATCAGTTCTTTCTCCAGTTATGTTTAACTTACTCCTTAGTTATCCCAATACAGAACGGCATATCTAGCTATGTGTATGCCGATGATATTGCTTTTTTCTTGGCTGATAGGGACATCCAAGCGTTATATCAGCGACTACAGGACTATGTGGTTGTCCTGGATAATTGGCTTAGCACGTTACACCTCTCGCTAAATGTCAGTAAATGTGCCGTTATAGTATTTCCCAGCAATAACCCTATATCATTACGTCTAACATACCGGTTGCAATCCATCCCTCAGGTCACGGAAATTAAATATTTGGGTATAATTTATGACGACCACCTCACATGGCGTCCTCATATTTCGCACATTGCTGCCAAAGGTGAAAAAGCTGCGGGAGTGCTGCGTAGGCTATGCAATCATAAATTCGGTATGCGTAGAGACGCCCTGCTAATGATTTATCGTTGCTATGTTCGCCCAGTATTGGAATTCGGTTGCGTGTTATTTTCTGGCTGCGCGACGTACAAACTCCATCCCCTATTTCTTATTGAGAGATTGGCGTTGCGCTTATGTTTAGGGTTGCCAAAGTATGTAGCTAACTCTGTATTGTACCTTGAGGCACGGTTGCCTTCACTTCTGGATCGATTTAAATTGTTAACTGTTGTAACATTTCTAAAACTGTTTGAATCTCCATTATACGAAGCTCAACCCATTTTCCTCTTGAGGCCTGACCTTTTTCGAAGATTTACGTGGCCCCGATTTCGGCGTCCTCAATTGGATTGCGTTCAGGCATGGCTGCAGCCTCTTCGTGCAGATCTTTTTCTACTCCAGCCCTATTCTGATAATTTGTCGCCTGTCGACATAAGCTTGGACAACATTTTTCCTTCGCATGCGAAATTATTGCCGGCCCGATTACTCAATCATTTACTTGAAGATCACTTGGCCACTCTTCATACTGATGTCGTCATTGCCACAGATGCCTCGCAAAGTGAAGAGAAGGCTGGGGTAGGAATATATTCTCAGTCTCTAGATTGGTCCTTCTCAATCAGGCTGCCAGACTATACCCCGATCTTTCAGGCAGAATTATTGGCGATAATCTTAGCCCTTAATAAACTACAGCACAGATTTGCGGGGGTGGTTATCCTTTCGGATTCTCTCTCCGTGTGCACTGCTCTAACAAATGATAAAGATTCTTCCCTTCTCAGGTCATTCCGTTCATTCATTCCTTACCAGCTTCGCGAGATCCGGTTAGTGTGGGTCCCTGGTCACGCAGGGATAATCTTCAATGAACTGGCAGACCAATTAGCCAATTTGGCTCTTGGGGGTCCTGCCGTCGTGAATTGCCCAATTGACAGTTTTGATTGATTGTGGGGGTTTAACGCGCCGACGCAACGCAGGCGATGAGGCGCGCCGTAGTGGAGGGCTCCGGATTAATTTTGACCACCTGGGGATCTTTAACGTGCGCCGAAATCTCGTACACACGGGCGTTTTTGCTTTTCGCCTCCATCAGAAAAGCGGCCGCCGCGGCCGGGAAATTGACAGTTTTCTTTTGGGGGCGAGGTTCAGGCGCCTTCAAGTTTTACAAAGTAATCGGCAAGGTGCCCTTCGTTCATGCTCCGACTATATTCACCTCTCTCACTTATGGAAGCCTAAATTTTGCGAATCTCGTAAATGTGAGGTCGCAATCACAAAATTTCGTTGCAGAATCCCCCCTTTAAATTTTTACCTACACAAAACTGGTCAGGCGTTATCTCCTCAATGCCCTTTCTGCAAGGCCCCTGAAACAATAGAACACTTTCTTTTAAATTGCCGCAGCTTTTCCTCGATGCGACGCACGCACCTTGAATACACGTTTAATCGGCTGAATCTCCCTTTATCTTTAACCGTTATTCTTTCCCTGGGTGCTTCCGTCATAGGATATTGCCACAGAGATGTCGTGATCGCCTTTCATTCCTTTGTTGCGGCGACAGGCCGGATGCCCTGCTAGATAGCTATGCCTTCATTCGCAAGATTTTTTTTTTCCTGACAATCCTGTTCAATCCAAAGATTTTTTTTTTCTACTCTCAATGTTTTTTCTCGTACTTCTTTTTTTTCTCTAAAATAAACCGGGTCACAGCCTAATTATTACTGGCAGCTTCTTGGCCAATCCCCCGCGTGGGTACGCGCCATAACATAAGGAACCAACCAACCAACCAACCAACCAGTTCCTGGGACATCGCGGCTGCCTTGTCTGCCTTCGCTATCCCGTCTATTTTTGTAATTACACTATCTGAATACATCTCCTTCGTTGCCACGTCACATCTTGTGGTGGAGGTGCTACTTCTCGTCTCCGTACCGCTCGCCGGGCTACTTTGAGAAAATACGGAGCTTCGAAGCGGGCGTCACGTTCACAGCTGCATGATGCCGCCCCCCGGTGAGCCTGTATCTACTCCGCCAATAGTCATCGTGTCTCACCCCCGTGATCCCGGTGATTTTACTGGGACTGATAACGTCGACGCGGATGAATGGCTCCGCATGTATGAACGCGTCAGTGTTCACAACCGGTGGGACGACACAATCATGCTGGCGAATGTTGCCTACCATCTCAAGAAGACGGCTGGGACTTGGTTCCTAAACAACGAAGCGAGGCTCACAAGCTGGGACGCCTTCAAAAAGTAGTTCCTGGATTCGTTCAGTGACTCCGCTGCCCGTCAGCTAGCCGCAAAGAACGATCTTTCTTCACGCACGCAGTCCTGTACGGAGTCCTATGTCGCCTACATCCAGGACGTGTTGGCTCTTTGCGCCAAGGTGGATCCCAAGATGCCGGAGTCCGATAAGATTGGGCATGTCCTTAAAGGCATAGCAGATGATGCCTTCAATCTGCTCATGTGTAAAGAGTGTGCCACAATTGACTCTGTACTGAAGGAATGTCGCCGATTTGAGCAGGCAAAATGCCGCCGCATAGCGCAGCAGTTCACCCGGCTGCCTCACACCGCAGCAACCTCATCGTGTGCGGATCTGACAGCGCCTCCCAGTTTACCGACGGCACCAGGTCCGATGCCACATTCGGACACTTTGACCAAGATCGTGCGCCGCGAAATCGAGGTCATGGCCCCGGCTCCTGTACACCGCCATGGGCACGACCATACCCTGCCCACTATATCACTTATACAGGCCGTTGTCCGTGAGGAAGTAGCCAACCTCGGTATCCATCCTGTGTGCGCTATGGCTTGTCCGGACGTCCGCCAGAACCTTCCTCCTTCATTTGCCAGCAATAGCTTCCAACGGCGTTATGACGCACCACCTCGTTACCGCCGCCGGAACCCTGCAGAATGGAGAACTCCTCACGACCGGCCTATCTGCTTCGAGTGCTCTCGCGTTGGTCACGTCGCCCGTTATTGCCGACAACGTTGGACGTCCCCTGCACGCTCCCGGTTTTCGCCCACCACCTACTCTTCGGACGATCGGCCTATCCACTTCCCCCCTGGTACTCAACCCCAGTATGTTCCCGGCAGCTCCCCCAGCAACCGCCTTGGCCGCTCCCCGTCCCCACAACGTCGCCAATCTCGTTCGCCGCAACCTCGCCGCCCTTCGCCGCCGACTTCTTACGCACGCACCTCTCCGGGAAACTAGCCAATGCAGCTCCCGGAGGTGATGCTGCATGTCCGACCCGGCCTGAAAATCCTCTGTTTACAAAGACGACGAGACGCAATTTGCTTGACGTTGATGTTGATGGTGTTCGTGTGAGCGCTCCAATAGACACCGGTGCCAGTATCTCCGTAATGAGCTCCAACCTTCGCTGCCGCCTTCGTAAGGTCCTGACGCCTGCCCCATCTACTGTTGTCAGAGTGGCCGACGGCCGTACGCCCACCGTCGAAGGACTGTGCACCGCTCGGGTTGGTGTTGGTGACCATCACATTCCTGTAGTGTTCACCGTATTCGACGCATGCCCCCATGAAATCATTCTCGGCCTTGACTTTCTAACCGACAACGCCGCGCTTATTGACTGTGCCACGGGTATTCTTCGTCTGGACGTGCCGACCGGTCCTGTCACCGACACTAAGCTCCCCAGCCGCCTCTGCTCCACAGGACATGTCCGCTTGCTTCCTGACACAATGTCCTACGTCCCTTTGTCACCATGCCCGCCACTTCCGGACGGCGACTACGTCGTGTCCCCTATAACCGACGTCCTCCTCCGACACCACGTGGCTCTTCCTTACACTGTCGTCACCCTCGCCAACAACCAAATCAGCCTGCCTTTCCTTAATTTTGGTTCTTTGCCCCAAGTTCTCCCCGAGCGGATGTCGCTGGCCACGCTTTTTCCTCTGGAGGAATGCCAAATTTCTGCCGTGTCCACTGACGCCTTCATGGTTGCGCCGTATGATTCCAAGGATCGTTGCTCTACCTCTGGTGACATCGCAAAAATGATAGCGTCGGACCTTCCTTCGTCGCAAGCTCGCGAGTTACATCGCCTGCTTTCATCGTACAGAGACATTTTTGATTTGGACGATCGCCCTTTGGGACAGACATCGACGATAACCCACCGCATCAACACCGCGGATGCGACCCCCATTCATCGGCGACCATATCGGGTCTCTCACGGCGAACGCAAAATCATTCAAGATGAAGTCGATAAGATGTTGAAAAAGAATGTAATTGAGCCATCTTCCAGTCTATGGGCGTCACCATGTCGTCTTAGTTGAAAAGAAGGATGGGTCCTGGCGCTTCTGCATTGATTACCGGCACTTGAACAAAGTCACCAAAAAGGACGTTTATCCGCTTCCTCGGATTGATGACGCCCTTGACTGCCTCCATGGTGCATCGTACTTTTCTTCTATTGACCTTCGGTCTTGGTATTGGCAAATTGCTGTTGATGCCCAGGACCGCGAAAAGACCGCCTTTGTGACGCCCGACGGGTTGTACCAATTCAAGGTAATGCCCTTTGGTCTGTGCAACGCGCCGGCTACCTTCTAAAGAATGATCGATTTCCTCTTACGTCGCTTCAAGTGGTTGATCTGCATCTGCTACTTGGATGACGTCATTGTTTTTTCCCCAACATTTGAAACTCATCTCCATCGTCTTGCAGACATCCTAGAGGTTTTCCGTCGCGCCGGTCTCCAGCTCAATTCATCAAAATGCCGTTTCGGTGGCCGGCAACTCAAGATCCTCGGCCACGTAGTCGATGCTGCTGGTGTCCGACCTGACCCCGATAAGGTACGCGCCGTCCAAGAATTTCCCATCCCGCGTTCGGCAAAGGATGTTCGCAGCTTTGTAGGACTATGCTCCTATTTTCGTCGCTTTATCGAGAATTTTGCTGAGATCGCCCGGCCATTGACGGATCTCCTTAAGGCCGATACCTCATTCTCCTGGGGCACCGCGCAAAGCGCAGCGTTTGCCACTCTCGTTGACCGCCTGACTCGTTGCCCAGTTTTAGCCCATTTCGATCCGTTGGCTCCCACAGAAGTACGCACGGACGCGAGTGGCCACGGGATAGGGGCAGTATTGGTTCAGAAACAGACTGGTCACGACCGGGTGATAGCCTACGCCAGCCGACTTCTGTCCCCCGCTGAACGTAACTATTCCATTACGGAACGTGAATGCCTCGCACTCGTCTGGGCAGTCAGCAAGTTTCGCCCATATTTGTACGGCAAATCTTTCGCGGTCATTACCGACCATCATGCCCTATGTTGGCTTTCTTCGCTCAAAGATCCGTCCGGACGACTCGGCCGCTGGGCGTTAAGACTCCAGGAGTATGACTATTCGGTGGTCTACAGGTCTGGTCGCATGCACCAGGACGCCGACTGCTTGTCTCGTCATCCTGTTGATCCGCCTGATCAAACGTGGAACGATGATGACCCCGGCGTATTTGCCCTCTCCGACTTGCACGACATAGCCGCCCACCAACGACGCGACCCATCGCTTCGGCAGGTTATAGACCGTCTTAGCTCAGAGCCCTCCGACCCATCTCTGCACGCCTTTACACTGCGTAATGGCGTCCTGTTTCGCCGCAACTTCCGGGCGGATGGCCCTGACGCCCTTCTCGCAGTACCTCAGCATCTCCGTCCCGACATACTCCACCAGCTTCACGACGTGCCGACTGCTGGCCATCTGGGCGTCACTCGGACGTACGACCGGGTGCGGAGACGCTTTTACTGGCCCGGCCTTTACCGGTCCGTGCGAAGGTACGTCACGGCTTGTGATGTTTGCCAACGCCGCAAGACGCCTCGGTCACTTCCAGCAGGCACTCTTCAACCAATTGATATTCCCCCTGAACCATTTTGCCGGGTTGGATTGGACCTTCTCGGTCCTTTCCCCTTATCCCGCTCTGGTAACAGGTGGATTGCCGTTGCCACCTATTACACCACGCGTTACGCCATCACACGTGCCATTCCTACCAGCTGTGCCACGGATGTCGCCGATTTTCTACTACACGCCGTCATTCTGCAACACGGTGCTCCTCGCCAGCTGATCACGGACCGTGGTCGGTGCTTCCTATCTCAGGTCGTCGACGACCTTCTTCCGTCCTGCCGCATTAAGCACAACCTCACCACGGCCTATCATCCGCAGACCAATGGGCTCGCTGAACGATTTAGGATTAGGATTAGGATTAGGAAAAACTTTATTTGTGCCTGCAAAACGACTAAGCGCCGCGACGCGGGCCTGGCGTCGTCCTAGGGATTGCCGTTACTAGGCGCAGCGCCAACGCTTCCCGTCACGGGGTCGCCTGGTCTGTGCTTTTCGAGCGCACCCCGGACTTGCTGGACGGCCCAGAGTTGAGTGTCCTTGTCGCTACTGCGTGCAGCGTCCTGGAGCTGCGGCGGATAAGTTCTTGATTGAGCTTCGTTTGGAAACCGGGCACAGTCCCAGAAGATGTGCCACTGGTCTGCCGGACCCACACCATACACTTTACACACGTCCGTCGAATAAAGCTCTGGATGAAATCTGTGCAGCGTCGCCGGGGCGAGGATGGACCCGGTCTGGAGCTGTCGTAGTAGAACTGCTTCCTCCCGGCTCAGGCCCTGGTGGGGGGGTGGCATGACCCGTCGAGCCAGGCGGTAAGCCTTGGTGATCTCGTTGTAGCTCACGAGGCGATCTTTGTTCGCGAACCACCACGGACGGTCGGTCTCGGAGGAGCGGAGGGTAAGTGCTCGCGCCTCCGAGTGTGCCGTCTCGTTGTGGTTGGGTGTGGTTGCGCATTCGCCCATGTGCGCCGGAAACCACTTGACACGAACTTCTCTGCCCTGGAGCCTTGCCTTGCCGATGATGGCGGCCGCCTTGGCGCAAACACGACCTTTCGCGTAGTTGCGTACGGCCATTCTCGAGTCACAGAGCACTGTGCGGCACTCAACCTCAGAGATGGCCAGGGCGATGGCGACCTCCTCGGCGTCCGTGGCTTCGGTGCACCGTACACTCGCAGTCGTCGTCTTAGTGCCCGTGGAGGCCTTAACGGCGACCGCGACGTAACCTTCGTGCTGGTACTCTGCTGCGTCGACGTAACGCGCGTGCCCGTCTTCGGCATGCATCTTGATGAGGGCTTTGGCCCGCGCTGCACGCCTCTCCTTGTTGTGCTCCGGGTGCACGTTTCTAGGTATTGGGTCAACGCATATGTGTGCCATCGCTTCCTCGTTTATGTCGCGCTGTTGCTGGTCCGGCGTGCGAGGGTTGTAGCCAAGGTTCTCGAGGATTTGGCGTCCCGTCTTAGTCATGGAGAGACGTTCCATCTGTGCCGCCAACTGCGCCTCCGTGATTTCTTCCAGGGTATTGTGCACTCCTAGCTGTAGTAAGCGCGCAGTGCTCGTGGTTTCCATAAGGCCCAGTGCCGATTTGTAAGCTTTACGTATGAGTGTATTGATCTTGGCCCGTTCCATGACCTTCCAGTTATGGTACGCGGCCACATACGTAATGTGGCTGATCACGAAGGACTGGACGAGTCTCACGAGGTTGTCCTCCTTCATGCCCGTTCTTCTCGAAGAAATGCGGCGAATGAGGCGAATTGCCTCGGCCGTCTTGCTGTTGAGCTTGGCAAGGGTTTCACCGTTGCTGTTGTTCTTGTCAATGATCATGCCCAAAACCTTGAGTCTTGTTACTTCGGGGATGCGTTGCCCCGATGCGGTGACTATTTTGATACGGTTGGCTTCGCGCTGCGGCGTATTTCCCCTGCGTTTCGGTGCTAGCACGAGTAGTTCAGACTTGCTAGGCGAACAGAGCAGGCCGGTACCAACGAGATGCTGCTCGATGGTGGTGACTGCCGCTTGCAGTTGGCTCTCGATGTATGCGTCGCTGCCGCCGGCGACCCAGAGCGTGATGTCGTCGGCGTATATAGTATGCCGGATGCCCGTTCGCGCTAGCGCCTCCGCAACCCCAATCATGACGAGGTTGAAGAGGAACGGTGAGACGACCGATCCTTGCGGTGTGCCTGTGCTTCCGAGCATCTTCTTTTTAAGCTGCAGGTCCCCCGCGTGGAGTTCTACCATCCGATCCGTAAGGAAGTCCTTGATATAGTTATAGCTGGTTTCGCCCATGTTCAACTTGGAAACTTGTGCCAAGATCGCCGAATGCTTTACCTTGTCGAAAGCACTCTGGAGATCCAGCCCAAGGATTACTCTGTTATCTCTCGTGCCTTCCTTGTCGATTATTTCCGCCTTAAGCTGGAGCATGGCGTCTTGCGTGCTCAGCTTGTGTCGAAATCCTATCATGGAGTCTGGATATAGGCCTTCCTTTTCGAGGTAGTCTTGCCATCTGCGCGCGAGCACGCGCTCCAGCACCTTGCCCACGCAGGACGTGAGCGCGATTGGACGGAGGTTGTTGGTGTCTGGCGGCTTGCCCGGTTTAGGGATCAGGATGGTCTTGGCACATTTCCACTGGCACGGCAGCCTGCCCGATCGCCAGCACTCATTGTAGTATTGGGTAAGGGCCTCTATCGATGGGTCGTCTAGGTTTTTAAGCATCTTGTTCGTGACCAGGTCCGGGCCGGCTGCCGAGCGGGTGTTTAGCTCGTGCAGCGCAGCTCGCACCTCCGCCATAGTGATGTCCCGGTCTAGCCACGCATTGGGTGACCCTGCGTACGGTGGGTGGCGCTCCGTGGGGGTAGCAGGTAGGTATTTGTCCTCCAGCTTCTTGAGCACAGCGTCTTTACCTTCCTGCTGCACCGCTGTGTGCATGAGCCTAGCGAGGCGGTCTCGTTGGTGTGACTTGGTTTTAGCCTCGTCAAGCAGGTGTCGTAGGAGGTTCCACGTTCTTCCACGATGTAATTGTCCATCGGCTTTGTTACAGATCTCGTTCCACTGCTGTCTGCAGAGAAGTTTGCAGTGGATCTCGATGGCCCGATTTAACTCGGCCACTTTCTTGCGCAGTTTACGGTTCAGTCTCTGTTTCTTCCAGCGTTCCATGATTGAGTGTTTGGCCTCGATGAGGTTGGCAAGGCGGCTATCCACGCTTACTATGTCTTCGTCGGTCTCCACGGTTTTGGTGGCTGATTGCACGGCTTTGCGAAGCGCGGCGGACCACTCACCTATGTCTCGGATGACCGGACATTCCTTGGGTTGGTTCTGTCGGAAACAGTCCCAATCTGTCCATTTGTGCAGCACGGTGTTACCCCCGATCGGGCTGGGTATTGTGATCTCGAGAATGTAGTGGTCACTGCCAAGATCAACTCCGGTGTTTGCCCACGCAATCTTGCCCGTTCGATCGTTCTTGACAAAAGTGAGATCTGGTGTAGTGTCCCTTGCCACGGAGTTGCCTATCCTGGTGGGGTTGGTGGGGTCCGTGATGAGTACGTAGTCGTTGTCCAGGGCGCTTTGTAGCAGGTCTCTGCCCTTGATCGTGTCTCGGAGGTAGCCCCATGCTGTGTGCGACGCGTTAAAGTCGCCACCGATCACGAGCGTGCTGCCCCTGGTCTTTGTGCTGGCCTGGTGGAGGAGGGAGCGGAATTTCTGGTGTATGTGCTTGGGGTTGCTGTAAACGTTGAGCAGGAACAGGCTGCCCTTGCGTTGCTTGCTCGGTATGATCTCCGTAAAGGTGTACTGAATCTTGATGTTTCCTTGCTTTATCGTGTGCTCCACAAAGGTGAGACCCTTGCGAACGAAAGTACACACGCCACGGCCTTGGTCGGGGCTAACGTGTGCTTTGTACCCGGGGAGGGAGGGGGCCGCCGAGACCGTCTCTTGGAGCATGATCACGTCTGGTTTCCTGTTAACCATCGCTATGTGCTGTTGTATTACCGCCTTCTTGTGATCAAAGCTGTGGCAATTCCACTGCCAGATCGTGAGATCTGACCGCGGGTTTACTGCTGCTGTTGGGTTGGCGGCCATGATTGCGTTAAGGTGAAGGGTTGCTGTTGCTCTTGGTTATAAGGGTGGTTCACGAACATTGGTGCAAAGGTCGGGTGGCGTACGATTGGGCGTAAGGTCTGCTCGATGAACTCGAACTTTGCTTCGATTTTCTTGAAAGACGTGATAATGAGCTCCTCCAGCTTGTTGAATCTTGCGTCAAACTTGGCTTCTAGCTTGGCCTCAAGCGTTGCTTCGAGCTGTTCCGCTTCTTTGCGGGATCTCCGCGACTCGAGCGCGCGTTTCTTGGTTACGGGCTCAGTCTCCATTTCATCGTGGGGTTCGGTCGTTGACATTTCCTCCTCGGGCATAATCTGCGGCCTTGACTCTGTAACCGGCGGTGGGGTTGGTGGCGACTGAGTCGGGGATGGCGACGGTGCAGGGGTGGGGTTCGTAGCGGCGGGTTTCGATATACGCAGTAACTTGCGTATCTCGGCGATTTCCTTGGTCAGGTTGTTAACTGAGGCTTCCAGTTCAATGTTTCGTTTTCGTAGCGAGTCATTTGCTGCCTTGAGACGGTCCATTGCTTCGTCATTTCGCCTCGGTGGCGGCGCGGTCGGCGTGCTTCTGCCGCTGTAGCTCTTAGTTACGTCGGCCCAACTCACGCGATCGCGTGACGGTGACCTGTTGCGGCTGAGGCTCCGTTTGTTTTTGTCGCAGCTGCTGTTTCTTCGTGACGATGCGCGACTCCTGGAAGGAGCCCTTGACTTGCTTGGGGAACGTGACCCTTCCAGGCGCGGGAACGAGCTTGCCGAGAGCTGCTGCTGTTGCTGCTGCTCGGCGGCGCGACGCTCCCACTGCCGGCGCCGGACGACGTACGGCGTCTTGAATTTGCCCTTGCAAAATCGGTCGCCCGTTGGGTGAGCGCCTCCGCACAGTTTACACTTGGGGGTACATGTGTGGTCCTCCGTGGGGTTGGTCGCGCCGCACGCAAGACACGCGCGGATGGTCGGTGTGGGGCATACGTCGCGCCGGTGGCCGACTTTGCCGCACTGCTGACACACGTCTATTTGCTTGCGATACAGGCTGCACGGGATTAGGGTTACGCCGTAACGAACGAAGTTCGGTACCCTGTGACCTTGAAACGCGATGATAACTGTGGTCGTGTTTCCGATGCGCTTGGCTCCGACCGCGAGGGGGTTGCGGTCGTTCACGATGTTCCTGTCTATTTCGGCGGCGCCGTCGTCCGTCGGGATGCCGCGTATGACGCCCTTGACGGTGTCGTGGGGCGCCGTGCGATAAGCGCCAACTTCGTGGAGCTTGCCTTGTACTTGTATCGCTTGAATTCGGGAGTATTTTGCTGCGTTTTCCTCGCTAGGAGTGCTCACTACCATGATGTTTTGCTGGACGTTGGGGCATATAGTGTCCCTGGTCCCCGCCGCACTCTCGATGCCTGCCGCTGCCAAAATCGCCGCGGCCACGTTGGTGGTGCCGGCCTTGAGAATGTCGAGGCCGCCCCTTGGCCTCACCACTATCTTGATTTCCTCCGTAGGCATGGCGGGCATGCGTGCCGCACGAATCGCCGATACACGGGCGCTGGTGGAGAACTTCGATTTCGAGCTCGTAGTGCCGTCTCGACGGTTAGGCTTACCGTTCGAAGCGCGTTGCCGAAGTCTTGACATGCGATCGCAGGCCTGGGTCCAGCCAGCTTCATCGTGGTATTCTTCGGGCGAAATATCCTCGCCCTGCACTTGCACGCACATTTTGGAGTCCGAAGGCCCCGCATATTGAGCGGAAGTCTCCATGTCGTTGTCGAAGAGTACGGGCTATGCCAAGCGAGCCCTGGGTTCGCTTAGGCTTAGCGAGTCCATGTGGCGCCGGAGTAGGTAAAGTTCGATAAATCGGCGAAAAACGCACCTTTCGATAAAAAATTGGTATCGGTCGAAGCCAATCACCTTCGCGCACACATTGATAATACGAAAACCGAAGTTTGATCCAAATAGCACTGCGTAATTAGGTATGGAAGACAGAGCCGATGTGAAAACGACTGCTCACCTCGGCGATCGCAGCGCCCTCCCTGAACGATTTAACAAGACGCTCGCGGATATGCTCGCTATGTACGTGTCCACTGACCACCGTGACTGGGACGTTCCTCTCCCTTACGTTACTTTCGCCTACAATTCGTCACGCCTCGACACTGCCGGCTTCTCTCCTTTCTTCCTCCTTTACGGCCGCGACCCTGCCCTGCCATTGGACACCATGTTGCCTGACTCGACTACGCCACGAACTGAGTATGCCCGTGATCTCATTGCCCAGGCTGATGTGGCCCGCCAGATCGCCCGCGCCAAGATTACAGCGTCACAGGCAAGTCAGAAGCGCCGCTACGATGAGACACACCGTGACGTGTGCTTCCCACCTGACTCCCTGGTCCTCCTTTGGACGCCTTCACGTCATGTTGGGCTATCTGAAAAACTACTGTCCCGCTTCACGGGCCCCTACCGCGTCATTCGCTTGGTTACTCCTGTGACGTACGAAATCATTCCAGTCACGCCCCCGCCGTCAACTGTGCACCCAGCGTCTCAAATTGTGCATGTGTCCCGCCTGAAGCCCTACTTCGTCCGTGATTAAGTTCAGCCCACACCTTCTACCGTCTTCAGCACCGGGACGTTGCTTCTACCGCCGGGGGTCATGTCACGGGCTCCGTTCCTTGGCTAAACGGAACCAGTGTCCAACCCCGCTCTGCGGGTATGCGCCCTCTGGGATGAGAAGAAGACGACGCTCGCTGATGTTGGTGCGCGTTCAGTTCCTGGGACATCGCGGCTGCCTTGTCTGCCTTCGCTATCCCGTCTATTTTTGGAATTACACTATCTGAATACATCTCCTTCGTTGCCACGTCACAATACGTTTGAAATGCTAATGCTCCCCACCTGAGAACCATTGAAGGAAGGAGGCGCGTGCTGCTGTTCAGGGAAATTTATGGAGTACCCGCTCGCGCTTTCGGCCTTTGTTATTAGCGCGGCATTGCGATAGCGCTGCACAGTAAACCCGGCGTGGCGCTGAAAATTTTCCGAGAGCGGGGAGGCGTTTCGCTAGCGATACGAGATCGGTACTCCTGATGACATTGCCGAAATTGATGCTATTGTTTCGCGGGGTGGCTATCGGCACCGCTGGCAGTATGACCCAACAGCAGTTCTCGTGTATCCCTTTGAAGTTAAAAAAAAAGTACCTTGCGAATGAACTTGCCATGGCGAAACCTGGAAGCGCAGCACGATATACCCTGAGCCGTCGCCAAACCCGCGTTTCGAGTATATTTTCCGGTACACTGCGAGAAGGCGGTACATTACGAAGTCAAATCACCACTTAACAAAATTAGCGATGCATTTCTTTTTTTATTTGTTCGATTTGAGTTACACTGAAAAAGCGTTTTGTCTAAATTTACATATGGCATACCCGAATCCAGCGTGGCTGCTTCGATGGCGTATATCTCCTTGGTGCAATGCAGGCAGGAAGTTTGACTCCGGCTACTTTCTTTTTGGTGTATTTTATTCCAGGCTGCCATTTGAATTACCACTATGGTTCTTTAGGTTGGAGATTTCAGTGATTGTATTGGTTAGTTTGGCTAGACTACGTTAAGTTGAGTGAGGTTACGTATCACCGCTTGTATGCCCACAATGGTACCTTGTAGCCTTTTCTCTGTCATGGTGCTTAGTGTTACCGTGAGCAATATATTTCAGATGTTCAGCATTTGGTATATATAACCTCCAACTAAAAGTACGCTGCCTATGTTGATGCTTGCTTCGCAGGGAATTATTCTCAGTTGTTCGTTTTGCTCTTCTGTATGAAAGCCAATGCGTGCTAACTCGTGTACCTCGGATTTCATGGTGGATGTGTTTCCGGACTTGTAATGTGGCATGCACCTTGCTGATGCACATTTCACCTTCGCGACTTCTGATTTCTTAAGTTGCTTCCTTACTGTAATACTTCTAATCTAGTTAGTTGGGGGTTTCTAATTTAATGTGTGTCACTGATCACTCCTTGTGCTTTTCCTAGTGCCATTGGACTAGTAGACTCGGTATCTTTTTACTGAAGTGGTGTCATTGTGAAACTTTTTTTTCCACATTATGGATGCACGCCGTTGTCCTGCAAAGGCTTGACAAAAATAAAGTCGAACCGCGTCTAACGTGGTAAATGGCTTGAGCTAGCTAGCTCAAATACGCATTGTGTTACCCTGCATACATACATTTACTTATGTTTTACTGCAGGCATCCACAAGTGTTGAAGAATGGATTGAAACTGCCCCCTGTATGCCGATGGTACGAGCACTTAATAAGATAGTACATAAATATCATCGTGTTTGTGCCTGGAACCCTATACTATACAATCCGTGCGCTGGCACAACTGCACCATCTTCCAACTACCACTCACCCCTTGCACTTGTTTGGTTGAGTTCGGCATGCCTTGATAAAAGAAGATATATGGAATCGATTTTTGGAACCTCTGTTTCGTGGAATGCATTGTGAGGCACACAAAATTGATAGTAGAGAAAATTTGAGTGAGAGCCGAGAACGCACTTTGGGAAGGAGAAACAGCACTGCTGGACGAGGGGTTCTGAGAGTGGGCGAGGGACCCTACAACGTTCTAGACCCACCTAGTATACGTTGCCGCATGCGCTCAGAGCGTCCTTCCACATTGCCACTGGTGACTACGCACCAGGCCCTAGTCGCGGGCGGGGAAGACCGAGAAGTACACCACAACGGAAGGAGCTTGAGCAGCTTGAAATGCTGCTCGTCGTAACCGCCGTCATAAGGAAAGTGGCGATTGGTGCAGCTGCGGCAGCAGGCAGTAACATGAGAGATCGACAGCAGATCAACAGAAGGTCCACCTAGTTCGAGTATTAAGCTAGTTGCCTTCACATTCGTAAAGAGTTCTCAGCATACCCCATAAAATTTTGTGTAAGTTGAGTTACCTCTATGAGTGCTGAAGTTGCGCTGGTTTTGGTAATGACTCGTCAAAAGAGGAAATTCAGATGGATGCATAAATGAATGTGTGCTGTTCTTTTTTGCGCACCGTACATGCCTAATGAAATGTAACTTAAGTAAGGGTTAGCAGCTGGCTGAGTGTGAGTAGCCGGGAAGTGGTAATCCAAATGCTCCAGCAAACCATAAAACATCTTGTGGATGTCCATTTATTGTAACTTCCCTGATATTCAATGTGCAGAGGTTATCCGTGAACGCCCACGATATGTCCACGGGGTATTCAGGCGATGTCCCTATTGCCTCAGATCGCCTGGATGTCCACAGGAAGTCCTTAAATTCATAAAAAACTTTCTGTGGACATTTCACGAATATCCGGATGACATCATGTAATGTCGATTTCTTGCCATGTTGAGGCATTCTCAGGACCTTATATTATTATATAACTATTTATAAATTATTAGTGACATAAAATCATCTCCAATTTTTATTGCAAAGAAAAATGGTATTTACCTCGCAATTATTTCAAGATCCACCAAATGAACCTTGCTGGAAGTCCAAGACCTAGAAAATATTTAAAAAAACAGCAAAAGTTAAACGCTTGTTAAATAGCTATTATTGAAACAGCTGCTTCACCATTCTGCGTATTGAAAGAGTAACAGGTTAAAAGAAAATTGCAATCAACCGGGCGGGTCAAATAATTTACATACAAATTACCATCAGCAGGCGTGCATATATGAATCGTTTCTTAACTGTACACCTAATATGAGACAAGAGAAAAACACAGCAAAGATTTCAGCTTTTGCTGATTTTCAATAAAAACTGTCAAATAAACAATGTGGTTCAACTTGAAGCCGTGAAAACTTAGGCGAAGAATAAATTTTAAATGTAATAAACCCACAAAAGATTTTAAATTAAAGTTATCATGAGGTTAAACAGAACACCAGAGAAAATAGGAGCTGGCAGAATACTTAAGAAACAGGCCCGGAAAAGCAAAGACAACTTAAGTCTCTAAAAACAATACTGCGTGCTAAAATATTACGAAAAAGAAGGCACGTGCTTGGGTTCTTGTTCACCTGTTCTGTAAATTTGTTTCTGAGAAGTTGTACCACCAGTCGAAATCTTGTGTTTGATCCAGAAAACTACTTTCTCCAGGAGAAGGAGCGGCAGCAAACTTCACAGCAGCGACAGTCAAATACGTCTTTGAATAAAGGGAAAAGGAACGAAATGCTAGGTGCCCTTCTTGGAATGGCAGAATATGGAGAGAACGCTAGGTGTCTTGCAAAAAAATGTCGTATATCTTGATTGGCTTCAGCTTATTGCTGACATTATGATAGTTTCTTACCTGCTACTTGAGATGTTGATCAAGGGGCTGGGATGAAGTTTTTCTGATGTATTCACTGGCAGTTTCAGAAGGAAAGCTGGAAGAAAATACCAAGCAGTAATTTAAAGTCGCGAGTAGCATCACAATCGCCGAGAAGAAATACCTTGAACAGAGATTGTTACTAAGGCCTCCACATTATCGATGAAGAATTACGGCCGGGTCCTTGAAGTGAAGCCGATCGATGGTCTGAGAGCCGTGTGGTGCAGCCGAAGACAGGAACCGAACACCACACCATCGCTTCCTTCGAGGCCTTGTAGCAGTTCAGTACGATACAGTTGTGGTCACAGCAGGCGAGCAAAGAGCGAGTCAGCGCAAGGAGGTTTGAGGGACTTTGACTGAAACGCAGGAAGTTCCGGGAACCAAGGGAAGTCAGCTCCCCGTCGGAGAGGGTGAGGACCGGTTTCCTTCTCATCCGCCGCCGCCGCCGCCGCTTTTGTCCGTCGTTACGCAAGTTGGGAGGAAGTATGCGGCGGGCTCAGAGCGGCGGCAGGCCAGACGAATGCATGGCACTTGCTTCGCCCCCTCTCCGAGACCCCGGCATACAAAACCCCACTCCTCGCCCACTCCATCGCAAGTGGAAAAAAAACTCCCACCTCCCCTCGCGTGAACCCCTGTGTAGATGCGACGCATAGGGGGTTCACGTTGCAGCGTTGGACAGCGGAGGAACGGCGCTGGAACAATGGAGCGGAGTGGCGCAGGCACCGCGTTTTATAGAGCGCATAACGGTGAGGGGACGCGCCGGCGCCAGTGCGTCTGCCGCGGCTATGACGCAACAAAATCCAACACAATCCACTTTAATCCAATCCAATCCAAATCTAATCCAAGCCAAGCCAATCGAATCCAATCCAATGCCCCTCGCGAGAGAGTGTTCGCTATCGGAAAGGAGAGGGGGTGAGCGGCGGTGAGTGCAGCTCGCGCTGCGAGGAGAATGGGGGAGGGGCCGACGCCGACAACAAAGCCGACGACGCCGGATGCAGGGACAAGGCGAGTGAATGAGATGCATTCGCATCTAAAAAGCGCGGCCGAGCTTTCTCGCGCAAACCGGTCCCCCCTGTAGCAGCATCCGCCGCAACCCAAAACGAAGACTTTGACATCACGCGCGCACCTCTCTGACCCGACACGCGCGCGCCGGCACCCTCCTTTTCCCCTTGGCACGCCGAAAGCGGATTATGAGGCTCCTTTCACGGCGGCCGAGCTCGTGCAGGCCATTCAAAATGTAAAAAGGAAAAGTGCGTCCGGGGCTGACGGTACCACATACCAGGCTATCAGAAACGATGACGTAGGCAGCGCTTGCGCCTTCTTGACTTCAAAACCTCCACTGGTCTTCCGGAAC
The DNA here is from genome assembly GCF_048455015.1 of Haemaphysalis longicornis. NCBI lineage: Eukaryota > Metazoa > Arthropoda > Arachnida > Ixodida > Ixodidae > Haemaphysalis > Haemaphysalis longicornis. Next base: position 8,111,959 of record NW_027526295.1, read on the forward strand.
CCTCCCTGCTCAATTCAGCCTCCAACTCGTCTCTCCCATCCTAAAAAAGCACAAATCTCCCAAACTTTCCCCCCCTTTTCATCCTATTTCACTCACGAGCGCTGCTTCCAAAATTCTCGAATCCATGGCGCTCGCACGCCTCGTATGGTGTGCGTGAATCTGCAACTTGAACCCTGAGCAGCAGACGGTTTTCCCCGCCAGCGTAGTGCCATGTATTCAATTGCCAACCTTGTCTCTGCAGTAGAAAACGCGAAAGCTACCAAAACCGTGGCCTTTGTCGTCCTTTTGGACATTTGCAAAGCCTTCAACTGCTTACCCCACGAGGCTATTCACGATGCAGTATAACGCTGCAAAATTACTCGTCTCCCCCGACGTTACAAGACTGGACGAGGCCCGCCACTTCATCGTGCAAGAACTAAACAACACCCAGGCACGCGTGTTGCATTATGCAATGCACCCGCTCGCCTCCCAAGCAGCAAATTTGGGCGACAAGAGTCCCGCCTACTCAGCAGGCTCCGTACTGGCTGCGCTCTAACCAATGCTGGCCTACAACTGTATAAGAAAATCAACAGTCCCGCTTGTTCTTCATCCGCACAAATCAAGCAGCTTAAAATATTGAATTCAATTCCCTAATCAAACAGAAAGGAAAACCAGACTTCACTCAAATTCCAAATCAAATAGCTACCCGCTCTTCATTTAAAATATGAGTTAGAAACAGGCCAGAAAATATTTCAAAAGTGAAGGAAAGACGGGGATGGGGGGAGATTTTAACTGACACTTTTGTGCGGCTGGGACCCCTATATGTACACCACGCTATGAATGCGAATTCACCTTTTAGCAGGCAAATAAAGATGTTGTCCCCCCCCCCCCTCAATGTAACGAAACATGTAAATTTGTGGACATCCTAGCAATACCACGTAATGATGCTGTAATAACACACCTGAAGTGATACCGCATGGATGTCCACAAGCAGATGATCTTGGGTGAAACATTGTATGGACATCACATACAAATATTGTGCTCTTGAAACTAAACCTACTTATACATTCAAACATATACCTTCTAAACCTCTCTAAGAATGTTGGCAGGCAATAGGGTGTATAAAACGAGGCTGCAAATGTGACACAGGCACTGCTTATTCCCAGTGTCACCTCTAAAAAATGTGTTATCATCTAGCCTGTTCAAGAATAATGAGCTGCAAAACAACATATACTTATTATTCTTTAGACCCATTACTCACCGCTGTTGTCACGTGGCAAACTTTTTGCCTGAATTTTTCAATGCTGATGAACCTCTACAATGCTCTGCAAGATAGAGGGATGGAAAGTTTTGCTTCGAATATTGACTTATGCTGATTGATACTCCTAAATACTAGCACTTACGCCTACTATATAAAGTGTCCATTTCAGGTGCACAAAGGCCGCTAGGACTTCGAAGAATCTTTCGAATCAACTAGAGAATAAAAAAAAGTGTTGGCTTATGAGCTTGAGGTTGACACGTGGTCAACAGTGAAGTGAGGCTGAGGGTGGGTTGCATATCAGGCGAGGTCAAACTCAGTTGTACTCAACTGACCTAGAGGCGAGCTTGCCACGTAAGGTCCAGAAATAGAGGCAAGGTAAATGTGAGCTTGAGGTGAGCTTTCGAGGCTACTTGAGAGAACTAATTTGTCTAAGGTGAGGTCAAAGGTAATGAGCTAAGTCGTTCGCCCATCTCGGGTAATGACACAAACACTGCTTCATTTTCCAGCCACCAATGCTTCACACTACTGAGCTGAGCAGTAGTTCTAGATACGTGTTCAAGCACAGCATAGTTGTCAACATCCTTGCTATTCTTCTGAATGATTAAAAGGGCCTGTGGACTGCGAGATTCTAATTTACAACTGTGATTTTCAATTCTGCCTTCTTTCGCAAGCTTTGCTTTGTTGTTAGTTCTATTTGTGAGCACTTTGCCTCCTTAGTGACATGACTTTAGGCGTTTGACTTCATTTTGGTTTCTTTTATTTGGAAATGAGGACTGCACAAATTACACAGGAATCATGGTCCACAAAAAATCTTACCTCATGTTTTGACGCAGGGAGTTTTCAAGAACTCTTGATTTTTAACACGTGCTATAGCTGACAAATGAGGAGTACGCAGTTTGTTTCAACATCCTTTTTAGATTCCTTTCCTCCTTTCTCTTTTTTTTTTCAGGTGGAACCATCTTTAATTTCTCATGGATAGTAATTCTTGACGTTGAAAATTTCTTCGAAGATGTGACATTTCTTTCTGCCATTGACTTGGGTTATGATGCCTACTATCAGGGTGTAGCCACAAATTTTTTACGGGGGGGGGTGGCGTCGTCTACCAACAGATGGGAGGGGGAAATATGTAGGCAAGGCTTCTTGCGCGTTGTTTCTCAAGCAAAGCTTGAAATAACTGACTTCAGCATGCGATTTGTGTGTGCTGAATGCTGACAGTAAAGCCCAGCTTAAAGGAGTACTGACACCAATTTTGATACCTAAAAAATGATATAATTGGCTTCAGTAGTTTGTACAGATGCCTCACAGAAATTTTTGCAGCGATCCGAGGCCGGAATCACATCTAAAATCAATTTTGATTGTCCAGGCCGCGAGCTTCCACAAATCGGCAACACTAGCGCAATCGCTTTCGGCGTGACGTAACATTGGCCTGCGTGTCTGGCCGGTTCAGGGTGACGTCATATAGTCGTTTTCAGAACCGGAAATGATATCCTGCGCTGCTGTTGTCGGTGGTATTCGTTTGGGCAGGAGACATGGGCGTAGCTGTGTGAGCAATGCTTGTAAACGTTGCGTGTTCGACGTCTTTGCTCTTCAGTTCGTTGCCGGCGCATGGTGTTCGGCACTGGTGCCGAAAACTGCGCGGTGCGTGATGTCGACGAACACCGCGGCGACGCGGCGGTGCGCGTCGCCGAGCTCGCCCAAGTTGTTCTATGGCAAGCTCGCGGTATGTGAAGTACTGCTCGTGGAAGCCTGTCCGAGCAAATCGACGACGACGCCAAGATGCATTATTTTCCACGCGACGACATGCAGCGCTAAACGTGGACTGAGTTCGTGCGCGCCGGCGGCCGCAAGAACTGTCGCCCAAGCCAGCGGGCTCGGGGTTGCACGGGTCACCTTGGGTGTTGGGAACTTAGTATCGTGGTATCGTGGCGACTATTTGATCGCTGGTATCTGTACAACTGCGAATGACCATCCCTTACACAACTTCTCACCACACTATCATCCCCTTTTTCGCATATGAAGCTTTATTTTGGCAATAATTTCCGTTTCAGCGATCGGTGACCAAGACATCTGCCGCGGCCTGTTTTGATTCTAGCGCGCAGGTGGCGCCATCTTTCGGCCGCTCGCCGCACCGTGGTGCCGGCAGTGCTGGGTCGAAGCGCCGAACCTCCGCTGCCGGTCAGCGTAGGCTTACCATCGCGGCAAATATCTGAACGCCACTTTTAAATTCAGCGCTGATAACAACTCCTAGCACAATTTTCAACACACTAACATCTACTTTCTCGCATGTGGAGCTTCTTTTTCGTGATCAGATTGATTAGAAGAGTGGCGACAAGCTGTTGCTATCACGGTCTGCGCCGGTTCGAGCCGCAGTGATATTAAAAAAATTCCCCGCATTTCCCCGAGGGGAAGAATGTGAAAGTGCGAATGCACGAGTTGAATTTGCGCGGTTCGGTAATGTTCGCGAAAGAGAGATCACACACACACACACAACTACAAAGAAAGAAAGATGCATTTATTCACAGACACCTATTTGTGTTGTCGTTGTACTTGATTGCTAGAGCGGATCTCAGCTTTGAAATTTCGTGTCAGTACTCCTTTAAGCGGGTGCATTAGCCCTTCTCACGCCCGATTCCTGGCCAATCCCCCACGTGGGTATGTGCCATGTCAGCGGCCAGGCAGCGCGCGCCCATCTCCCCCCGTTGCCAAGGAAGACGAGGAGATTCCTGGCCAATCCCCCACGTGGGTATGCTATGCGGACATCGCCGGTGGACGCAGGTTCAGGGTCGCTTAAGAAGTGCATCGCACTTAAAACACGGACGACGGCGAAGACATCGCCGGCCTAATCGCCTGGCCAAATAAAGTTGTTCTGTCTGTCGGGTGGCAGTGACTCATCCGAGTCTGACGATTCAGACGACATGTCGACTGCGCGGGCGAGTCGCTGACTATGTGCAATCGTAGCAGACGATGCGGCGAACCCATGGAGGAAAGAAAAACGTCCCTGACGTCACGGGTGAGACCGTGACGTAAGGCTGGCCCGCTTGCAGGCTGGCCTTCGAACGGCCATTTTCCCGCGCGGCGACCAAATTTGAAACTGGTTGCAATAAACGTGCTCTAATTAATTCTGTGTTGGCGGACGGCTTTCGGTTCGATTTTCGTAATTACTGGGCCAATAGGTATTCTTTACAGCATAAAAACTGAAAGCTAGAAATTTCGTGTCAGTAGTCCTTTAAGGAGCTTACATGATGATTATGATGACCTAAATTCCCGTCCGCCGGTCTATCGGTAGGCCACGGGTGATTCGTTCATCCGTATCAGCAGGCAGTTATGCGGGCACGCGTTCGGCAGAGTGATCATGAGTGTGCATGTGAGTGGCTCGCAGTCCCCGAAGTTCGTCGGGCGGAAGTGGAGGCCAGTACTTAGTGTTTACTATCAAGATTCGCGTTTTAGATTTTCCTTTAGGAAAGGGACTAACAAGTTTTCTCATCAGCTATGAAGTACAGTCGAGAGCAATTTGAAGGCAATCGCGCCAAAGGCCAAGCATGTCACCGACCTCGTAGGCCTGTTGCACGGTCGGAGAAGAGTGGCAAGAATGCAAAATATTGATTGATTTTTCGAAACGGAAACGTAGGTCCCCTATGGTTTCATTTCGGAACCATGAAAATTAAGATTTCACACTCTTCTCCCCCTTGTTGGCTGTTCCGTACGACTGACTTCACACCGTTTGGGTTTCAAGCTTTACATTCGTTCTTATCAAGCGCAGACTTGGTTGCCTTTTATCTACGCCGACGATAACGAAACTGGCATGAAAGATTTGCTAAAGCTGGTGGTAAGTGTGTTTCCTTTCAAAGAGTAGCTTTCCAGCGATAACCTTCGAATGTCACTGGACTGTACGTGCGGCACATTCATATATTACGGCGGTGAAGCTAGCAAACGTCCATCTCGTCCTGAAGTAATCGCCTTTTTGTTATTTTTTGTGCAAGTAACATTTAATTTAAACTTACGCTTAGCGGAACACCTTATTGCACTGCTGTTGAATGTTGAGCTTGTTCCACACTTAAATTTTATTCTATTTCTAGCAGTTAAATTGCACAGACTTGACTTCAGTGAAATTCCGGTTAAGCAAATACAGAATGCTGATTCCAACGAAGAGGGAGGTCACAAAACAATGGAATAGTGCCGAAAAGAAAGACCTCCGCAATAAGAGAATAGTCTAGTTTTGTTGATTTGAAGGATATACAAGATGGGCAGAGCAATGCTTTTCATATAGCGGAAATTATGGAACTGCAATAGGCAATATGTCGGTGGAAGAAACATATCAAGGATTGATAGTTGACTGAACAAAATACGGTGACATGCTCTGTTATGTTATTGCACTTTGTACCAATGTAAAGACAAGGAATGACACGCTGACATGTATGCCTATATGAGGCTTTTTCTGCTGTTCCGCCATTTTCGAGCCGTGCTGTTCCGCAAGGAAAACGCAGGACTGCCTCGATCGGCTCGCGGCAGGTTCCGGGCGCTCTTCGGTCTATCCGGCGCAACATGCAGCCGGGCTGTATATGTTGAAATGCACAGTATCAGGAGCAGGCACAGGGATCAGATGTTGACGTTGCCCTTGTTTTATATATGAACAAGAATGTCCTTAAAACTGCAGGTTCCACGCCTGTAGGCGTTCAGGCGGTTCTTCAGGCAACTTGAGCCGCACCCCAGCCTGGCACGAAACATTTCGGTAGGGGGGAAGGGGGGCAGGGGACCGGTGTGCCCCCCCCCCCCCCCCCCCCTGGCTACGCCCCTGCCTACAGCCCTGCCTACTGTTGCCTTAACATAAAATGGTGGAACGAGGTGGCTGCAGTGCTTGCATTCATTCACAGGTAAGCATTTGTATCTGCATCTTTTTTTTTTTTTTGGTCAGAGCAGAACACGTGCTTAATAAGCTACTTTTATTTCGTTGCCATGCCATTTGACATGGATGTACAATACGTTGCGCTCACATAATGCAGTTGCCCTGTTACTGAAGAGTTGCAGCGAGCATAATGTGTGTTGGGTAACTTAGGTCGGCAACGTAACTGGAGATGTTTTCTCTCGCACTCATGTACAACTTTCACACCGTGTTCTGATAATGTGTTCTCTTAAAATAACACTGAAAACCTAAAAACTACTCTGTGTTTTCCTGACTACGTAGTATCGCGTGTTTGGTGCAGCAGAATTGTGGAGAAAAAGTAATCACATGGTCGTACTATATGAACAGTGCGTGCACAGAATCTGTGACGCGATGCACGTGGCAGTAGCAGGGTTTTCCCGAGGAATTTGAGATTTGAATATTTTGAGAAAAGCGGGGGTGGGGACGGGGGGGAGGAGCAGGAAGTTTAGTAATTTCAAATTTTAATCACAAAAATGGAACAACTCTGGTTGGATACCCCGCATTGTGGGGCTTCTACCAAAGTGAAAAGTGAAAGCTTTTGAACAGAGTAAGAAAGTTATAAGCGCAAACATTGACTCCAAACATTGGCCTGCAGCTGACAATATGAGATTTCCAAGCCACCTGTAAAAACTTCTTTTCACATAACAAGATCGATAGAGGGCAGCCCACTGCTGCGGGCATTGCTCTTGCATAGTGGTAGTTTTTAGTTATTGAGGAGCGCATTTCAAACGGGTGGCGTAACGAAGGGAGGGGGCGGTGAAGTGGAGCAGCGGGTGGAGGTGAAATAAATAAGCGGAGAACCCTCGGCAGTCGTGAAATAAACAGGCACCAATTGCTTGAGGCTCTTCTTAAACGTAATAAATGAAGACATTGTTTCTCAAACCATATGCTTTGCAATTTTTATTTTTCACTGCAAGTAGAAAATTTGAGTCAGGTGCAACAACGATGGCGGGCATGTTTTTATAGCAGTCCATATATACTGCAATAATTGGTTATAACAATATTTTTTCTGGTATTTCGATAATATTAGTGGACTGCACTGTACCACTAAAGTGTTCAAAAAAAATGTTTTCTCGTTCCGTAAGTCCAAGTTGGCATGTGATTGCAAATGCTTGTTTCCGTGTAGTATATTTTGTGAGGAAGTTGGGGCTGCCTCTGAAACCCACAGTCCGAATCATGTATCAAGTTTTGTGGCCGTGTACTAGTGCTAACATACCAACCCCACAGGGTGCCATGATGCAAGAAGGTAGTTCAAGCCATGCCTGGCTGTTAAAGGGGCCCTGAAAGGCGTTTTGAGCACACTAAATGAAGCAGCGCAATTGTTAGATTGGGTCGTCAACGTCATCTGTGCCAAGTATTACTCTTTTACGCGCAGCGGAAAGCTCACAGTTTTGTTGCAAAGTTTGTCGCTTTTTTCTCACTCTTCCCTTCGTGTTTTTGGACGCCGCCATCTTCACATGTCTACATCATCGATTCCCAGATGTTCGTCATGAGCTAGACATCCTGCTATTGGGCGGCTTTTTCACGCACTTCTGGCAGAGAGATGAGTCGTCTGCTCAGCGTCGGCTCGCCGGCTGATCTGCCAACGGAGTTCCGGAGTGCTTGGACATTTTACGACAAACGAAACAAGTGTAAACAAACGCTTAACCGTTTGTATTGAATGCAACACGGCCATAACACGACATGAATATTCTCTTACCTGAGTACGTTCCATAAAGAAAGCGTTGAAGCACCGTGGCACTTTCGTGCAATCGCAGAGAACGCCCTGAGCCGAATGCCCGGGTTTGACGCATACATTTTATTCAACTTCAAAACAATCCAGAGATGCGTTTCGAACCAACACAACGTCACAACATGCGTTGCAAGTCTGAACCGCGATTGACAGACGATGGGTTTCCTCCTCCTGACCGTCGTAACTTCGGCACTCCCCTTGCGCGCGGTTTGCGGGGACGAAGAGCAAGGGGCCTAGATGGCTTTTAGCCACGCACACCGCACATGCCCTTCTTCTTCTGCTTCTTTCCTCGTCCCTGTCTGTTTTTTCGCTGGTAATATGCATCTAAGTCAACACCAACTAGCCCAACTTTCAGCCTTAACTGCCCCATGCGAGGTTGAGTCGTACGTCACCCGAGAAAGATAATCCAGAACATGGGAAGCACTATCCACCCGCAGAAGCACAACGTCGCATTTCATCGCGAAACAAAGGCGTCCACAACACACACACCATCGCCTCCTGTTATATCAAACGCATCTCGCACTTCCCAATGGGAGTGAGTGGTACGCCTGCAGTGCCCACATGTCGCGAGGTGGGGCCCCGAGCTGAACCGGGATCACGCAACCGTAACTGACTTCTGGAGCGGTTTGTGCCTTGTTGCCAAGGCAACCGATGTTTGAGATTGTCAAAGAAATGGCGCTCGCTCCAGCGCTAGAAAGCTCAGAGCCGCGCCGGAGTATGTTTTGCCAACGTTGCCGCACTCCACCACGCATCACCCCAAGCTGAACTGGTCACACGATTGAAGAGTTTTGTGCACGGGTTCTGTATCGGTTTAAAATATCTTTTTCACATGCCGCCGGCAGGAATTAATTACCACCGCCGCAAAATAAGACCCGGCACCAGCGGGGCCACATCTGATACGGCGCTTTTTGGATAAACAGTGCGCGGTTCATGAAAGAGACCGATCGCACGATCCTCCCCGAGCGGCTGCGAGTTCGCCGCCGATAAAAAGTCGCGTGCCGCCGATAGTAACTCCACCAACAGACAGCGCGAAAGGGCATGGCCAGGCCGCCGCACAAATGCAGCCAGATTTTTCGTTCGCTTTTCCAGCCTTGAGCGGAGTGCGGGATTCATGGTGTCAACAAAGCTTGACCGTAGCAGACGGCAGTCTAGGAGCGCCATAGCGGAAGTACGTCATCGCTGAGGAGCGCAGCATCATGGGAGAGAAGGCTCGCGCGACGTCAACAGCGAAAGGAGGAGGAAACGCGGCGCGACGATAATGCGCGGTTTTTGCTTTACGATTTCTCAGCTAATACTCATCGCTTTAACAAAATTCTTGCGGAAGGAGATTTCTAATACATTGCTTTCTTTGGTTACATGTACATCCATGCATCGGCGGAAGGTATTTCAGGACCCCTTTAAGTAGTTGGCCCCTGTAGGCACCGGAAAGTGACACGGCACGAAGCTGCAGCACCCAGCGCAATTTGCGGCACTATGAACAACACTGGCACAGTGGGTATGCCAGCCAGCTAAGGACTTGAGTGCGCTTATTTATCGTTGCACAGTGTGAAGCACATTCGTTTCCACTGTTAAGTTTATTAAGAGGAGTTATAACATTCTACAGCAATTCTGCCACCCAGTGCTGGTAAACGAAGACAGATTTACTTGGCTCAACTCACGTACGGGAAGCCAGGTCAAGGCAACTTTGCGTGATGCCCAGTATGACAAAGGCAAGTAGAACATTTATTGTGTGTCTTATCACTTATTTGAACAACTTACTCAGGAGGTACATGGTTTGGTTTGAAAGCTAGTGATCCTTTTTAAGTCACCAAAAAAGACTCCTTTGTTTGCGAATACGACGTCAGACTGCACGATAGTTGCGCACAGGATACTGTGCCTGATTACACATCTAGAAACATGTCTACTCCTGAATTACTAACTAGGCCATGTTGTGCCTCTTTCGTGACCGCAGGGAAATGCACCGATTTTTAGGAGTCCAAGAAGACATTTCTTTTCTGCTAAAAAATTAGTTAGGCACTGGTTACAGGAACACCGAATGCATATTATTTAACGGCCTATCCAATAAGGCTAGTTTTTTAAAACATTTAATGCATCATAGTTGCCGAAAATATATCAAAGTCTAAATTTTTGTCAAGTTGTCCAAAAAAGTGATAGAAGAGGAGTTGTGTATAACAAAGCACCAGTAGTTGAAAAAAATTATAATATACATTCTCTAGGGAGATATTTCAAAAACACGCCCTAGAAAAAATTCCAACTTGTGTGGAACAGTTTGTCAGCTATTAAAAAAAGGTTAGCACGCGTGGTGCTTGTGTCATGCGGTGAAGCCCAACCTCCATTTCAAAATTTGATATTTCGGGTTTTTCCCTGGAAGAAATCTGGCGGTTTGGCATTGTCAGAGGCGTTAATTTGCCCCCGCGTAACATAAAACGTCTTGTCAATCACTGACTGTATTTACGACCAACACAGTATTTGGGACAAGCGCGCAATGCGGAAAAACATGCATGGAGTTGAAAAGAGAACTCGGTGGTAAATGCTTGTTGACGTTGACTATCAGTTATCCCTCAAAACATAAAGTTTCGCTTTATTATCATCTTCTGACTTGCAATTATAGCCTTGCTTGAAAGAAAGCCATGAAAGAAAGAAACTGGTAGAATTTGCTGAAGAAGCCGCCCCCAACGAATTGTTCAAGCTCCGCTAAAATAAGCTTATTTTAAACAAAGAATGCTATAAGTACAGCCCAGTCAAAGATACTGTTTCGGAATTATCAGATTCAAGTGCCTCGTTTCAACGTCGGGGTGATAAGGCTTGACCTTCTTCATTCGCAGCATACATAATAGGCAGTTTTAGAATAGGGGAAGCCGGTGTTTGGGGCCCCCAAGAAGCTGGGGGAACCCAAACGCAATGCCCTCGCGCGCGGCGAGTTTTAGAAGAAGGGCGCCCCCAACAACCCGCAACCGGCTTGCGTTGCTCGGGTCGGCTCAGGTGATGGGAACTTTAGGCTTAGCACTGTTCCGGATATTTGATCGCCGCTATCTGTGCAACTGCGAATGACACTCCCTAACACAACCTTTCACCGAACTATCAACCCTTTTCTCGCATGTGGAACTTTAGTTCCGCTATAATAGCGATTTGAGCGATCGGTGACCAAGACATCTGCCGTAGCCTGTTTCGATACTTCCGCGCAGGTAACGCCATCCATCGGCCGCTCGCCGCACCGCGCGGCCCGGTCCATGGCGTCCGCGATTGGCTGCCGGCGTGGCGCCGTTGCTCCGGCGGTCCCATTCGCATGCGGCTAAAAGGAGAAAATTATTTCACGTTTTGATTGGCTCCTCAAACCACTGTCAGTTGGGGACAAAAGTTGGGAACATTTAGGGAATTTGTTGTTGCAGCAAGCAGGCTTGCTGTGGCCTCGCGCTTCGCCTCCCACGGAATTCCCTGCAAGAAGCTGAGTACCGGCGTCTAGCAGCAGACGACGCAAGAAATGGCTAGAACTGACGCGTCCTTTTGTAATTTTTTCTGTTTTGGCGGGTGTCTTGCTTGATTATATTTTTTTTATGAATGTGGAGCGTGCCTGCCTGACCGTGTCCAAAGTTTCGCACCGAGTTTGTCCAGCGCTGGTTCCTTTATTCTTATAAACTTAATTTTTTCCCCTCCGTATGGCCCTAATAATACTGCTGCCAATCATCAGACTTGGAGGACATCTTCATTATTTCTCGGACACTAAATTACCCCTGCGTTTAGGTTTCTTGCTTCTTTCAAGAACGATGAGAAAATCAAAGAAATTCCGTGCAGAGCTGCGAGATTTCCTAGAAGCGCACGCGTGCGCCGGGGAGAACAGTAATGGCAATAGCAGCTTTACTTGTGCAGTGTGCGACTTTTAAACTAAAAAAAAACGCAGGATGAGATATTGTACCTTCAAGACAGTTTCCAGATCTGGTCGTTCCAAAATGCACATTTATTGGCGAGAGATGGTAGCGTGGCCTATTTAGTGGCTCTAAACAAGTTCGTGTTATTGCAGGATGCTTGATTGCTATTACACTAGCACTTTGAGTAACCGATGTACACCAAGCGTTAGATCGCTTCCAACTTACAGGCCTCAAGAGCAGATGTGAAGGCCAGTATTAAAATATGCAAAATTTTTAGAACCTGCTGTTTTAAGTTAACTTGCAGTGTTGCACCTTAATCTGTATCATGTCCTCTTATGAAGACCTTTAAAATGTTCATCGGACAAATACATTTTAAGCTTGAGAGGTGCAACTTGACATGGTTGTGAATGTTAGCTACCTGGCAGTTCGTTGTTTTAACTGCAGCACAAATAACAGATAAGTGACTAGGGGACGACGACGTGCAAGTGCTCGTGTACCGTCCTCCACATTATTTCCACATTCCTGCACTATGTAAAAGGACTATACCACAGGAAGGAGACAGTTTTTAGTTTTATTTATTCCCAGCTTCACAGTCATAGAAGACGACAGGTACCAGAAGTGCCCAGACCAAACGTTGTAGGCGCATCCAGATGCCTGTTAAGACCTCTGTCACAGAAAAGTAAAAAAGAAAAAGCGTTTTCAAAACTGGTCAAGCACTACAGATATTTCCTTAGCAGCCGCCCATTCAAAATTCCAATGACCAAATAGCTTCAACACAGTACACTGTTATTGTGTTCCTTGTGTGTACGTTTTTAGTATGCGTATGGATACTGACGTTTCTGCTGTATCTTTTTCTTTTACTTTTTTCTTGTACACGAGTTGCAGAATTCCCTTATGTTATAATTCATTGTTTATTCTGCTCAGGTAGCACACCCCTAATTAATGCCAGAGGGGTCATAAGGGATCATAAGAACACCAAACACATAGAAAAACTGTATCTACAAATTAACGTTCCTGTAGCAGTTAAAAAATTATAAAATTAACAACAGAATGGCACATTTTCACAAAAACCCCTAATACAAATGCAAACACGGCCAACTCCAACTTCCCTCAAAATTTTGTACACCAGTTTTTTAAAACCAGGCAATAAAACTGCAAGCATCTTTCATAGAATTTTGCTTGCACGTAAACTGCAGGCAGCTTAACTTGGGTGTCGCAGAAGCTGTTCTGCAACGATGACGTACTTGCTCGTCTCTATTTTTCTGATTTTGCCCCTCTACAAACAAGTCACATCCTACAGTCGCCATGAGGTCGGTCGGCATGGTAACACGTTCCAAAAAAGAAAGTTATTGCATAGTGCTTTTTTCTAACACTCTAAAAGAGTGTTAGAAAAAAGCACTATGCAATAGCTTTCCTTCTTCTTACTCTTAGTTCTTACTCTTAGTTCTTACTCTCACTCATGTGACACCTAAGGCTGATTCAGCTGGAGAGCACTCCTACGTGGGCAGCAAGTTCTATGGTCGTCCTAAGTGGCGAAGACACAGGAAAACAAAACCTTTTCGAATGTAAGATTGATTCTCTACCAGGCGAGTGCAAGGGTGGAGATTGCTTGACCTTTGCACAATATTGCCTTAATCACGACTAAATTCAGTTAGCTGTGATGTTAGCATTTCAGAGAAATTCTGAGCAAAAAAATGTTTTGAATAACGACTTAGAAATATTGATGGCCAGAATGTTACGGCCTCTTTTAACTGCGAACACAGAACGTCAGCTTAAAACAACTAAAAAATACCTTAAGGCGCAGCACCACTATTATACATTCATAACATGAATAGGCTCTACTTAAAGGAGTATTGACACGAAAGATCAAAGCTGAGATAACTACGCAAAAAGTTTCCTTTGTATAGGAAGATTTTATTCGCAACCGTTCAGTAAACATATTTTAAATCAATTGTAATCTTTGCATGCATCAGAAAGCTCGGAATGAATGCCCTTTTGACACTGGCATAAGCAAGACTGCATGGAGTCATGGCATGGAGTGCCTCGCCATACAGTTCGACCCAAACTGCCGACATTAGGTCTCCAGTGACTTAACCAACACACCGGCTGCTGAAGGTGCATGGTGCACTGACTTGTGTATCATGTCAGTGTTTAAGACTGATATCGTGTGGCCCAGGCGCGTCCGACCACGGCCAGCCTGGGCGTGTTCGCTCACTCTAGCGCACGCGTCCAGTCTGACCATGATGCAACGAGAACAGTGACATCAGGACTCTCAATCTCATGGCAGCCGCCCTGGTGTTTGTTTTGTCGAAGCCGAAACTGAAACGAATAAACAATGATCAAAATAATCATTTAACCTGCAATCGACCATCTAATGTTCCATTCTATGATTCCTGGGCTGGTAGGCACCCATAGCAATGAAGATGTAACATGAAAATTTCATACTAGTACTTTTTAAGATATTGTTACGGGGATAAGCAGGCGAATAAGAGGCGAAGTGGGGTTTATTCACAGTAATGGCGGTGGTTCACCGGAGAGCGTGCAGCAAACATCGATTCCGCCCAAAAGAAGCGCTTCGTTCGCTTCTTCATCGGCCGTGCAGCTGGCGGGGAGGATTTGCCCGTACAGTGAAGCAGTCCTGACATTTTGTGTAACATTTCCCCCTCCGTAGACGAAACCCCCAGGGTGAGTCATTCAGCAGCGCGCGGGTTGTATGTTTTAAGGCGTGCAACATGTACAAGCTGAGTCTTGCTTGCCCGGCGTCCGGTCGCAGTGAGACGTGAAATGACGTAGGTGACATCGCTGACACGATCCACAACAACAAATGGGCCAGTGTAACGGGACGAAAACTTAGTACACAAACCGCGTTTCCTTAAAGGTGGCCATAGCAACACCAGATCACCATTGCAAAATGCAATACTGCGGTGGCGAGCGTCGTATCGGTCCTTAGAACGGCGCTGCGAGGACGGTGTACGTAGACGGCCTAATTGGCGTGATTCTCCAGCCAGGGAAAGGGTTTTGGCAATGGATGCCTCGTTGTGCAAGGAAAATGGTGTCGATAGGCGTCCTAGCGGAGCGGGCGTAGACGAGCTAGAAAAGACTGTAGCCGGTGGTTTCGTGCTGGGCGGTGTTATATTTACATATACACATTAACTGCATGCATGTTAACGGCCCTTTCGGCCAGTTGTTACCCCCATCTGTCCACCATTCCTCAGCTGAGCATGAAAGACTAATATTAATCAAGTGTAAAGTTTAGATTTAATAAGTTTACAAGCTGAGGGATTCACATTGAACTTTTTGTGATATTTCTTGACAAGGATTTAACCTATAACCACTCCTCACTGGCTTGGCTCATGTACAATTTACGCACATACTGTACTAGGTACAGTTTAACTTACTAAAGCAGCCTCTCCCTGATTTGTTTGTAGTCCATCCAAAATGCACTGCAGGAAAGCCAACTTTTTTTCTAATGATGACGACCATGGGGGAAGTGAAAAAACATTAAAACGCTTCTAGTGATTTGAATTGAACCTGGGTCCCTAATGTTATGAAGCTGACGTCTGTCCCATCGTGCCATTCCAGCATAGTCAAAGCAAATTGTGTTTGCATGAACGTGCAAAATTACACATAAAATGCACACCTCCATCCATCAGCAACCATGGTTGTTGACTACGGAAGGTCATGGATTGCCTGGATCAGTAAAGCGCAGTGCAGCAAACCATCCCTGTAGGAAACAAGTGCTCGGTACTGGGCTGGTTAATTTGGCGTTGGACTTGATTTTGGAAAGCTTCACGTACCCCGTTTTTGTAGTTTCAACAGATGGGCAGTTGATTTTTTATTAAGTCTCCCCGTCGGTAACTAGGTCACAGCTACATATTTGGTTGTCATATTACCAAGGGCGTCTGCGAGCAGACGCAGTCTGTGTGCTGCTAATTTTGAGTGTACCACAAAAACAGCCACTTCTGGAGGCATTCACCTGCTTTCCATGGGTAACCAGAAAGGATGTAGACCAAGGCTTGCCCTCCAGGCCCTGCACCAACATCCTAGAGGTCAGGTCCAAGCACTTTTTTTCTCCCACTGGAACCCGTCTTATGCAGATGCTACAGGAACAGGATTAAATGCTGTGTCAGCACAACTGAAAGTTGGGTAAGCTAACAATACATCTTTGAAAAATAAAATGCGTAAAAGATAGAGAAATGAAATAAGACCACAGAGGACATGGCGCAAACTAGACGTAGACGAAAGAAACGGGGTAAGACATATACAGGCGCCTTACCTTACAGACATATACAGCGTCTTACCTCAATTCTTTCGTCTACGTCTAGTTTGCGCCACGTTTTCTTCTTCCTTAAAATATGTACCAACTAGCTCAGCAACAATTTCTGTTAAGTCACAGAGGACAACCCACTACAAGAAAAAGAACACACAGCGCATCCTCCTGTGTATTGTTTTCTGCAAAAGCAAAAGTGGGCAATCTCTGCCGCATTGAGAGAGAGAGAATGCATTTAATGGTAAAAGCGAGGTTAGCCGAGCCGTATCGCTTAGCATGCTACGCCATATGAGGGAACGAAAACATGAGAGTCTGTGAACTGAAATAAATAAATAAATAAATAAATAAATAAATAAATAAATAAATAAATAAATAAATAAATAAATGAATAAATCAATAAATGAATAAATTTAATAACAAGGATCGTCCGAGGAAAGCGAGGAACGAGTGCGGTGTTAACCATGCGCAGCCTTTATTTCGTTGTACAATTGGCATGGGTTACAGAATTCCATTGTTATGTAAGTCCGTGTATGTGGGCCAGACTCAAAGTAATCTAAGTGTCCATCTCAGAGAGCATTTGTTTACGATGACAAATTCCACAAGCGCAAATCTTCCTGCGCACGATAAAAAGTGTGGGTTCACCCTTTGTTGAATGAGACTGTGGTGTTGTAGAGGCATAATGATCAGATTGTTAGGGAACTGGTTGAGGCCTTCTTTATCGATGAACATAGTAACAAGTGTGTCAGCAAATCGTCTATCACTCTACACGTGCAGGAGCACGTGCTAATCAGCACCATATTTCTTTATTCTATTATTTGTTCTCGTGTATAAACTTTGTGTTTTTCAATAAAATGGCAGTTGCCAGTAAGTGCTTGTGTGTGGCCCTCCTGCCTGTACACGTTAATTGTGCGCTTCCCAATCTTCGATGGCTTTATGCCCTGCCACATACTATTTGTCTCACACGCAGCTTCTTCCACTCACCTTCAACGAACGCTTTACTGACAGTTGCTCTTGGTGCCTCCTCATAAATGGCCCAAAATGCCGCGTAACCTTCACAGCCCCTCGGGCGATGTTATTCTGCCACCGTAATTTGATCTACCCTTTCTGTCTCCCTCCTCCATATTTTTTGGCTCACGGTTTCACGCTATTTTTTCCCCCTTTGGCCGTGTTCTCTGTACAGAAGCGACGTTTCCCATTCATCTCCCGCAACGCAACTTAACTGCCCGAAGAGCTAGAACTCTAATACGTGCACACGACATACTCGCGAGATTAACGCTATCAAACACACGCATACTTACGTTCGAGGCACTGCACCTCAGACATCCAGGACTGCACTTCGGGGAGTACACGCCACCGGTTCGATCAAACTTGAGCAATGTTATGGGCTCCTTCACAAAAGGAACAATGAAACGCTTGAAACTGCGGCCCGAGTGTGTAGGGACATAGCATCCTAATTTGAATTTAGCGCGTGCTGCATACTTGGACGAGAAACGGGTACTGGAAAAAGAAAAGCCACATGCACGTTGGCTACACGGAGCAGGTGTTGGTTTGCGCGCCAACTTCTGGTTTGTCTTTTTACACTGCCTCTGTTCCTCGTTCAAGTATGCAGCGCACGCTAAATTTGAATTCAAGATCATACAAAAATTGTTAACGTCACAATACTATCGGGAACAAGAATGACATGCTGGGAGGCCGAGGCGACCACGCAAACAAGAATTCACGCAGCTTTAGGTACACAATACAGTGGTATAAACACAAAAACTACAACAAACATAAAATAACGATACCTTGCTAGGACAATGAGCGCATAGATGCCTTCTTTTCCGCTCTTCCGTGTCTGTGACAGCAAACGCCGGAGACCGGCATGGATGATCTGAGCTCAGGCTGCAAGTCTCTCTTGAAATGTCGCAGTAGGTATTTAAGACACCTAATCGTATAGGGAGATCGCACCAACACTAGCATTCGCGGTATATTAACGCATTTGCAGCTTCATTTGGTAGCAATCAACACAAACTGACACAGCATACTGACAGCGCAAATCGCTTACTCGAGCGAACCCAGGGAAATGCTGCGCCCACTTTGGCGTTGTCCCTAGGCGCTCAAAAACAAGTCAAGTGACGTCACGTTTTGATCACGTGACCCAAGGTTTTCTTTCCTCCTTTTAGCCGCTTCGGTCCCATTCGGCCGGCGAGAGCGTAAGTTCGAAGGGGCCGTTTCGCCGTTTCCCGCCGCACAGCGGCGCGCGGAGCCTATGGTTGAAACCAACAGCCGTCCGTGCTGCCGAGGACCGCGTAATACCTTTTGACAGCTTTTGCACTCCGTTATGACAAAAATAAGTGGTCATAGCTGCTTTTAGGAATGTAACGTAATATTACAGCACCTGGTGATGCTTTTATGTCAGCTAAGGTGGCGACTAGACGGGTTTATTTCACATGCGCTGTCCCGCACTACGTTTCACGGAACCGACTGTGTCTTTCCGATAATACCGCCGTTGCGAAATTTCCCGCGTTTAAATGATGTTCAACTCATAGACAGGTATTGCTATTTATTATGCGCGCGTATGGTCTTAAGTTCTGTACAGCCAAGGCTATTAAGTTGAGACAACGGGTGGCTGCTCTCGCGTCCTGCATTCGAATCAATCTTTATTGGACGTAATACCGGTTGTATTGCTAAGAGACTGAAAATGCTGGAAGCGAATTATGTTGAGTGATTCCTGAGTGACATTGTATTCGCCGTGGCACATCTGCTTTATGCTATTAGGTTTTAAATTTAAGCGGGAACAAACAAAAAAATTTACTTAGATGTACTCCGTTTTTATTTCGTTCTTAAATGTATTTCGGTGCCTACTGGGAAGCGCAATAATCACTGTGATTGGTATGAATAGCTAAGATACAAGAACTTTTCTTTACTGATTTCAGGTCCCATCTATGTAACTTAGCTTCTATGTTTGGTTTGAATTATGGTTAGCTATTTCTGTTCACCCTAAACAGTTGCCTACCACAAGCCCACAGGAAGGTCCAAGAGCCGCATGGCTTATTTACATAATCACTTTGGAAGCATTAACTACACTCTATTACGCAAAAATTTCGAGTTAGGGGTAAGCGCGAACGAGATATGCTTCCAAAAATTTCAGGGCGCGCAAAGAAAACAAAATCGAAGAAAACACGGTGTATTTGGATCAGGAAACGAAATTCGGAGCCGACGGATAGCCAGCTCTCAAACACTCTTCGCCTGCAAAATGACCAGTGAATGCGCTATGGCATTACAGACTGGTACTCAGGTCCACAGTTCTCAGCGGGAGCTGTGAAACATGGGCGACCATGGAAGGGAAGCCTGGCAAGAAGATGCAAGGGAACAAAAAAAAATGACGCGAGGCGTACAAAGACGCAAGTTCTCGCTGCAGCTAGAACCACTCTTAATCAACGCCTTCTCAACCGTTACAACACGTACATTATAGGCCAGACATATCCCTCTAATGACTAAGACATTGTCGAAATAGAAGGTGCCACAACCACGAAGACCTACATTGGGGATCGCATAGCTTAAAATAAAATCATTTGTATTCCTGCAAGTAAGCAAAGTGTCTCTGTGAAAATTTTTAGAGGTGAAATGTTACGGGCTAGGTTCCGATCAATAGATGCGAGTGTCGACAGGGTTCGTAGAAAAAAAGTCTCGTTAACAGCATATATCTTGCGGCAAAGCCAACTTTCTGGCATTTGCTCTGTATATGTCGATCTAATCTAGTTGCTAAAGAAGTCATAAAAAAATTGGTCGCCAGGGCGGTTCCATCATTACGCTGTGCTCCATTTAATTGTCATAATTAGTCTAGAGTGACGTTATAAACGTTGAAGAATTACCGCCTGCTCTAGATGGCCCCGCGGGGTGTATATCGATAAAAAAAACGTCTGTAACTGTTGTTTGATGAAAACTATCGTGAAACAAATATGGCAATTAGCGGACGAGATGACTGGAACATTACGCGAGGTTTTATCTGCTTTTCACCATTACGTAGTTCAAGCTGAAGTTGAAATTCCCTTCTGCTGCCAATGCATCTTCGTGAGGGAAACGGACAGCTCCATGGTTGTCCGCTAGAATAAACTCTAGTCCCTCCAAGTTTCATTAGACCAATTAACCAAAGAGTATACGTTCAATCACAAATGACAAACAACGTGTTTTTTTTTTTTTCATGCACTTCTTCGATTGCACCCTGCTGGTCCGCTGGTCAGCCTTCACAGAGAGGTGCGGCAGTAAACTTTTTTCGGTAGTGGCGTTTCCAAAAATTAGAGCGCCGCTTGTTGACCTGCTTTGCTATTTACAATAAAAAAAATTTAACAGGAAAGAAAAAGCTTCTACAGCATCACGGTGAAACGAAATGTGTATATACCTTCAAATGCAAAAATCCGAGCTCGTAATGCGTGCACGGTCGTCACCTCGCCGTGCGTGAAGGCAAGAATCCTTGAATACGAGCGACGTCGAAGGTGTCTTTACGTTCTAGTGCTCCACAGATGATGTCCTCGTAACTTTAAAACTAACAAATACAATGTGTGGCACTAACACGGTGGCTGGCCGCTGAGATGAACTCCCATGCCGGGGATCGTGCCGAAGCGAAACGCCGGACATGGAAGAAGCCATTTTGCTTTGTCTTGCATACGATACCTCCGCCGCCGCCGCCAGGTTCATATTGTCAGAAAAGCATTAATGAGCAGTTTTAATTAATTTATTTCAGTTTAAAATTATGGCAAAATTTTATAATACGGGCTTAATTATTTTGGTGATAATTTTGATTTTGTGAGCTTTACTTTCCGCAGACATATGAAGTACGACACTTATCCTAAGAATTGGCCGTTGAATCGGCACCCAAACCAAACATGGCCGTTCCGCTAGCTCCGCGGCGCGACATCGCAGGAATCCAGCGTAGCCACCGAGCTATGGTAGTGGCACTATGGTTATAGTGAACTAGAATACTTTTCTAGTTCACTATACTATGGAAGATTTGCCAGTCTGCCGTCCGGCAACCGCGAAGGGGGCTCCTCCGTAATGCATGCAGCGGCGGCGCTGCAGGCAGTCGGAGCGCGGCCGGCCAGTGCCGGCGCGGGGAGCAGTGCGACGGACGGCGCACCGCCGTGCTGCCTGCGTAGGTCAGGACGGTTTCAGCCGATTTTAACTCTGCGTTTTCGTCCCCTCCTCATTTCTGGGTACAAAACAAATTAGCCAAAAAAACCCGCCCGCATCTTCCCACGGGGGGAACTCGAGTAAATGCGTCGCAGAGTGGTGGGGGTATCGCGTGAATGTTGCGTAATTGGGTATGGTTTGGGAATGCTTAATTGTTATTTCGTCTTTATTATTCTTATTTATTGAATGAAGGAGAAGCGAAGGCAAGGAGTGTAAAGTTAAAGTCTGTCTTTATTGCTTGGTGCCGTCGTTGTATTGGACGGAGAGGATGACTGCTTTGTGGTCGCTAAAGTGCACTGTCAAGGGGTCTTTGAGGAGCGGTCGTGCGATTGCGTAACTGGTGGAGACGTTGCTTCCATCGCATGTAGTCAAGCAAAGCGTCAAGTCAAGCGAAAGCCAAGCAAAGACGCCCTTGACCGAATTCCGAACGCGCGCTCCGCCGCTTATATACCCACCGCCCGCGTTCGAGGGAGAGGAGTACGGGGGAGAGACGCGCATGCGCACACTTCCGTACACAAGCGCACGAACTTTCCACACACCCACCACGCCGTTATCACGTGTACACGCCCTGCCGCCGTTACTGTTGAGCGCGACGCAGCGCACGGGTAGCTACGACGCATGCGCGCACAGACGCGCTCCCCCCGCACCGCCGCAGCTGTTGTTGAGAGCGAGGAGGGTACGGTGGAGAGACGCGCACCTGCGCCTCGACGCGACGCGTATGCGCAGTGAGCGTGTGGACGGCGCCGACGCCGAAGCGCGACATCGTGCGACTAAGAAATGCTCCGCATTTAAGAAATTTGTCCCTACAGAGTGTGTCTTTTTTTTTACCGAAGCATGAACGTTTTCGTGTATTATAAACGATGAGCCAAACCACGGAATCGGGTCGCTGCGTTCTATCCTCCATTAGCTCTTCAGGGCAAAAGGCTTCCGTACATACTCGGGGGCATCGGAAACACTGTCTTTGCCTTTCTTTACCCCGCCCCCTCGAGGTGTTTAGGAACGGGTCTTTTTTAAATGCAGAGCATTTCAGTAACTCACGATGTCACCCGCGTTGTCCCGTTGTAGTCCACACCGTCGTTGTCCGCACCCCTCCCCCTACACTATATAAAAGAAAATACTATCCGGCGCCTGGTTTCGATCCCTCGACCCTGCGGGCGGAACGCAATGTACATGGTGCTTTACCCACTGCGCCACAAAGCCGACACAGAATGGGACGCTACGAACGCGCCTTATATCGTTGACTCACTCAAATTACTGCTGACGAGCGCTCTCTCGTCAGCAGTTGCCACAAGTGCAACAACATTAACCTAACGCAAACTACTTAACGTCGTGCGCCCACGGAAATGCTCTGCATTTGATCGTGCCCCTCGCGAGGGAGATGTTTCACTGCGTCGCCATGCGAACAGTTTGCCGCGCTTTAGTTTCAGTTCCTTCTTTGCTGGGGTGCCGACGAGCGGCGCCACCTGCTCGCACTTCGCCGCGGGAGGATGCGCGGCGGGGGCGAGAGATGGCGCTGGTGTCTCCGCGGCCGCGTCTGCGGCCTCCGCGGGCACCAGCGCCGGCGCGGGGTCATCTTTTTCTCTAGTTTTCTTCTCCAACTTCTCCTTCCTCTTCTTTACTCTTTACAGGTACCTGGCGTCTCACTACACTACCCCCGGCTTTAGAAAGTTGTTGGGGAAACAACGCACTTTCAAAGATTGATGCTAGGCAAAGTGCCCACATTGAAAGTCTACATTCAAGCTGGTTACAAGAGTCCAGTTCTACACGAAAGCGTGAAGAAAATGCCCTCAAATTTCAGCGAAAAGCGCGTTTCCCATCCAGCCAACGCTCAGCATACCGCGTACAAATAACAACAGAGCAACTGGTTCCCCTAACAAACATGACGTTTTCTTACGAGTTGGCTCGAAGTATGAAAACTTTTTAGTGACCGCAAACTTACACGAAGTGCAAGAAAAACGCAACGAATATTGTGCAATTATGTAAGTGGAAATAAAACTAAGGAAAAAGGAAGTAAAGCGTATTTTTGCCGGAATGGTTTGCCTGCTATTCTGCAGGCCAAGGTGGTAGATACGATAAATGTTAATATTTTGGAGGAAACTTATTCTTTTGTGTGTGAAGCATTTCACTACAGCTTTTTTTACACTTTTTTCTCGATCTCGAGCTAGCCTGGCCGGCTACATGCCGACCGCCTTCAATGCATGACGTTCGGGGATAATCCAGTAGTTTTAACAATTAATTGGAACAAACACTGCGTGTGGTGCCGCCGGGCTCTATTTGAACGTGTCTCACTGTCTCAACAATGCGCGAAATAATGGTTCCAGCGGCGGCAGTGAAACGGCTACTCTCGTTGATGCGGTTTCATCATTCGGTCTCACTCGCGAAGGTCAGCGGCCCCAAGGAGGCTCCGTAGCCCGATTCGCGAAAAATCCGGGTCACGAAATTAAAGCGTCTAATAGCAGTTCTGTCTCAGCTTAAATTCTGAGCTGATGTACCTCGAGCCGTTGGATTTCACCGCTCTACATGGCTGACAAACCCGGTTCGCGCCCGCTCTCATCGGCAGCAGCGCGCGGCGCAGGCCGGCCGGCGGCCGCTCTTGCTCCGACCGCTCCGGCGCTCCGATTGCTCGCAGCGCCGTCTGCGCAGCGTTGTGCGTGCATCAGCGGCGCGGACACGCCTCCCCATTGAGAAGGCGCGGGGACGGCAGACTAGCAAATATTTCTAGGGACCATAGCGGCACAGCGAGATTAGAAAAATTAGAGGTGATGGTTATGAGGGCGAGGGCCGACGCTCGCGAAAAAATATAGAACTACTGTAGGCACAGAGTCATACGCGCGGAGTTGTTGCTTGTCGCAAGCATTGCGGGCATCCACCATGCGCCGGCGGGTGCTACTCGTTAATTCTACCAGGGAATTTTTAAGCGCTACAGGGACATTATTTTTGAGGCGTGCTAAACGCAAAATGCTTGCAGGTTACGGGAATCGAATGTCTTCGTGCAGAAACACTGCTTGCAGGGCTGCAGATTAATTTTGACCACCGGTGGTGTATACCGTGCTCCGCACCGCGAGGTCGACACACGGGCGGTTTTACCTTTCGCCTCGATCTGGAAAGCAACCGCTGCGGCCGGGATCGCAACCCCGTCCTTGGGCTTAGCAGCACACCGCTTTAAAAAAGCTAACAGCTCTACTTTTTATTAAATGCAGAGCATTTCTTTAACTCACGATGTCACCCGGCGTTGTCGGCGTGCCTCGGCGTCCGCAACAGCCGTTCCAGGTGCGCCCTCTCCCCCACTCCTCCTCTCCCGCATCACGCTACCCTCCTCGCTCTCAACAACAGGTTCGCACCCCTCCCCCTACACTATATAAAAAAATAATACTTACCGGCGCCTGGTTTCGATCCCACGACCCTGCGGGCGGAACGCAAGGTACATGGTGCTCTACCCACTGCGCCACAAAGCCGTCACAGAATGGAAGGCTACGAACGCGCCTTATATCCTTGACTCATTCAAACTACGTCAAGAAGCTGCTGATACAACGCATTCACTACCTGTGGGCGGAACGCGAGGTACATGGTGCTCTTCCCACTGCGCCACAAAACCGACACAGAATGAAAGGCTACGAACGCGACTTATATCCTTGACTCATTCAAACTACGTCAAGAAGCTGCTGATACAACGCATTCACTACCACCAACTCCCCAAACACTAAACGTTAACGCAATACACCCACCCCCTATGCGACGCATTTACTCGAGTCCCCCTCGCGGGGAGATGGGCCCTTTCTTTTTACTGCCTGTAAACCAATAGCACCGGGCAATATATTTGACCAATAGATATCCCCTATTGGTCTATTAGGATGATACAAGCAATTGCTATTGGTACCACTATCCCAATAGCTATTGGTCCTACTATTGGTCCCTTTGGAACCAATAGAACCAATACGAATTGTTCTATTGAACCAATACATGTCATTCTATCGGACCAATAGATTTTGTATTGGTCCTATAGATACTCAAATAGAACCAATAGCCTGACCTATAGGACCAATACATTATTTCTATTGGACCAATACAAAGCTCTATTGGAATTTTTGCTAGGGAAGTACTCACAATCCAATTATTGCCCAACATCATTAACTATACTGCTTGCTGTAAAATCATGGAACATGCCATATATTCTCAGCTAGTTAATTTTCTTGAGTACTGGTCTTTCTTTTCCCCGTCGCAACACGGGTTTAGAAAATGATATTCCTGTGAAACACACCTACTAATTAGAACTGAAGATGTTCATTCTGTTCATGATCGTGGTTTTAAAGTACACTGTGTGTACTTGGATTTTTGTATGGCATTCGATAAAGTTCCGCACAACTTGCTTCTTCTAAAACTAAGTCGACTTAACATTGACCCGAACGTGCTTACATGGATTAAATCTTTCTTAAACGATCGCTCACAATTTGTACATGCCAATGGCTATAACTCTTCTTCAATTCCAGTAACTTCTGGAGTACCGCAAGGGTAGCTCCTTGGTCCCTTACTCTTTTTGATCTATTTTAATGATTTTCCAGGCGACTTAACCTCCAGTGCAAAACTTTTTCCCGATGATTGTGCTGTTTACCGAGAGATTAAAAACGCTAATGACACCGTGTTTCTCCAAGCAGATCTGGACGCGATTTCGGACTGGTGCTCCAAATGGAAAATCAAACACTAAGAAATGTAAACTAATGCCCTTCTCACGTCGTAGAGTTACTGACCACTCTTTCTACACCCTTATATGACACGCTATTAGAAACAGTAACATCGTACGAATATCTGAGTGTCTTACTCACTTCCGATCTTTCTTGGAACAGTCACGTCAGCCGCGTAATCGCCAACGCTAACCGTATGCGGGGTTATATTAAAATGAATTTTAATGCTACGGCACCTTCGGTTAGAATTCTTCTGTATAAGTCGTTAATTCGCAGTAAGCTTGAATATGCCGTTTCGATATGGGACCCCCGAACTAAAGGAAGGACTAACAAATGCTATTGAGGCTGTTCAGAATCTCGCGGCTCGATTTATTCTCCCCAGCTACGATCGTACAGCTAGTATTACACTTATGAAGCAGACTTTATCGTTGATACCCTGGGCTACTCAGAAAAATTTCACGCTACTCTTGTTCTTCAAAATACATGACATGAATTCTTATCTAAGTAATGCATTGTTCACCCCAGCAAACTACGTTTCATCGCACATGAATCATCGCCACAAAGAGGGCACACCTTTTCGTCGTAGTGCTTCTTACTTATCGTCTTCCATTCCAAAGACGTCATCAGAGTGGAACCACCTTCCAGCAGCAGTCGTTGATACTAACAACCGGCTGCGCGCGCACTTTGGAGTACAGGCCGCTGATTTGTTGCCTGCTTTGCACTGTTGTGCACTGTTGTTGTGTAGATCTTTTTAGTTTTTTGTACGGTTGAAGTGCCTGATTGTTGCATTGCTTGTAATCAAAAGTTGTTCCCTTTTTCTGTCCTCGTATAGTACTGGATAATACCGCTATCTTTTTTGCGTTTAATTCATGTCTGTGAAGAAACCTGTTAAACATTGTTCCTGCTAAAAATGTACACTGTACCACTCCCCTCTCCAATTCCCTTTGGGCCATGAGGGTACATGAAATAAATAAATAAATAAATAAATGAATAAATAAATAAAAATATCACAACGGTATTTTCAGTACAGCATACGACACCTGCGCTCAGTTTTTATGCACATCAGTTTAGTTGTTGTCGTTTGTTTTCTTTGACACAGAACATGCGTTCCCTAAATGCTCTTATTGCTTTAATGTTTATTTGTCTGGTTCAACATAGGATGTAATAAGCTGCCGTGCGCTCTGGTTCTTCGCTCTGCCAATGTACCAAGAAAGTAGGCCTTTGTCAAGTCTGAAAAAAGACTTTTTGCCTGCACCCTCGGGTCACTGCCTGCTCTGTAAGTGTGTGGTGCTAAAAGAACATGAAACTTGAAACTTGTTTTTCTTAATTCGAAATAGCAATCAAGTTTTTTTTATATACTTTTGGGTCATTTCGCTTGACCCAGTGATACGTCGACGGACATTGCGGAGCGAGAGAAATACACTCGTACCACTCATAGCACACTGTCATTTTATCGAGGGCGATTAACGATGCATCACAACCTGAGCATCCTTGTACGTGTTTTGACAGAACAAGAGAAGCAGTGGGGGACCTTGGCGTCCGACCGGCCCTCGTGACCCTTGGCAGACCTTGTGCGCGTGCCAGCTCCTCGGCGGCTTCTCTCCCCAACGTTGCCCTCTCGTGGCCTTGGAGAGCAACTCTTGCAGGCGTCCCAACGAATGCCGAATGCTATTACGACGCCCTATGCATGACCGGCGGCACGACCGCGTGTAGGCAGCCAAACGGAGGCGGCGCCGAAGCTGCAGGATGTCGGAGACGCTTTCTCAGTGCGCCGTCCTTCCGCCAGCTTCGGGTTTTGCATGGTGTGGAAAAATTGCCACCGTTTCGTCGATCACGCATCCTTCTGTTTCCAATCCTCCGAGTCCTCTTTGGTGAAGGAAGAGGGATGTGGTGCACGCGTTTCCTCATAAATCATGACGCCGCGTGGCTGCAAGCGAATGAAACAATCCTAAACACGGGTGATTCCTGTTCGGAAGGAGTTGGTAAGAAAACAAAATACTATGACTAGGGTAAATACTTGCCTCCTCAGCAACATATTTACTGGTGGCAAAGGTTCCTAAAAAAACATCATAACCAAACTTTGCTCTGCTTTCGACTCGTTCCCCTTCCACTACGAATAAGTCGGGCGGATCAAAGTTGAGATGCAGGGACAGCGTACGCACGGGCGGGCCACATGTGTGCGTGTTTGCCCGATAGCGTTTTCCCGCACGTACGACCGTTTTAACGCTTGCGAATGATGAGGCAACCAGATCGGGCCGGAGGCATTTCAGCTCAAACTATGCGATGGTAATGATGACGACAGCGATGACAAATGTCGGGGCGTTTCACGGCCCCATCGTTTGACAGGCGAAACGGCACTCACATTCCTGCACACAAGGAGTAGGCCAATGAGGATGCCGCTCCTCATCGTGGGCAGCGCGACATTCTCTTTCCGAGTCAGTACAGGCCGACGATTTCCTGCTACGTACACGTAGCGCCGTCTACTGGTTAGCTATGAACGCTGCCCCAATCCTGTTGACCAACTGCTAGAGCGAACTCGCCGTTTGGGCCTCTCTGGCCTAGCGGGTGGCGGCGTGGCTGTGAACGCTCAGGTCTTCCGTTCGAGCACTGGCTGTTCCAGCTATTTTTGTTATTTCCGGAATTCTTTCGTATTGCAGAGATACTCCCGTAGATCAGAATTCTTTTTGAAAATAAGGGTGGTTTGGTACCTTTTACGTCGGTTTAGGGGGGGAGAGTACAAGACAACTCTAGCCGTTTGACATACCACCGTGAAGAACACCCTGATCTTTTCGGCACCATTACTACGGCCACCCTCACCCCGTCGCTCCGCCGAAGCAGGGCACTCCATCTTTCCAGCCTATCACATGACACACATTACGCATACGCCACGTGTACCGACGACATATCCACAACTGCCGCGGTAGGTACACGTGAAGAGATCATCCGTCAACATAGCAATGTTCCTTCTTCTACAGCTGCTGAAATTGAAGTCATTGCCGATTCGATCATGCTGCAAACCCATTGAACTAACCAAATTACCATCCGCACGGATAGTCAAGGAGCCGTCCGGGAATTCGCAACTAACTCCTTACCTGCGCACGTTTATCGCGAGCTGACGTGCTACATGGCAGCCCACAGTCACCTGCACGTATTTCTAGAATGGGTCCCCAGACACCAGGGAATTGTAGGGAATGAAAGGGCTCACGCCATTTCTCATGCAAATCGAAACCCGAGCGACCCTCAACCCTGGCCCCAGGACTACAGCACTAAAGAACAAGGCGCTGCCCATCGCAAGGCTCGGAGGCAACAGCTGTGTGGTGCCTATACCGATGTTAAACATACCTACTATACTTGTCCTCGCGTCAGGCGATCACCTCACTTTCTTCATCCACACCTTTTACCTCCCACATCCCATACTAATGGGAAAGCTGGGCCGCTCCGCCACGTGATCTTTCCCCATCCTTTGGCGTCGCCTCACCAGGCACATTGCCCACGTTCGGGGCCCTGACCCCTGCCGAATACACGCCTGAGCACATTCCATAGCCACCAGAACCCCATTTTCGGAAGCGCGGACATGGGCTGCTTTATTTAAGTTTGATCTATCTTTCTCTCTCTCTCTCTCTGTCTGTCTCTCTCTGTCTCTCACTCTCTCTCTCTCTTCAAGCTGAGATCCTTGGTTTTCTAGGAGCCCTGGACAGCATGACCTACATGGCTTGTGCACCACCACCACCCAGAGTACACCTCGCCACTGATTCCCACGCCACCATCAAAGAACTCCATAGGGCTTACTCTGATCACCGTACCGTTTATCACATTTAAGCCATCGTAAACCTACTGGGCTGGAACCGAACGCAGGTCCACGTCGCCTGGATTCCGGGACATGTGACCCAAGGGGGTCGGCAATCAAGCTGCTCATAGTGCAGAGCGGGAGAGCCTTATTGCGCCCGATCTTGCACCTGGTGCAGGTCTACATCTGCGCCTCCAACTGGATAACGCTATACGTTCTCGCCGAAAGTGGCTCACCGAGAAGACTCCGCAGGGTTGCCTGCTTGGTGTCCCCACCCTACTCCGCTGCGCAGAAGTCTTTATTAACAATAAAATCGCTGACGCTGCCCTTACACCCGCCACACTGCAGAAATCGTTCCACTCTTTAGCCTCTTCGTACTGTCCCCATAGTTGTTTTCTCAGACCTCCAACACTTTCGCATCTTCTCGTGATTCTTTTCTCAATGCTCTGCCCCCTAACTCGTCTCCTGATGATTGTTCTTACGAAGACACTAATTTCTTACATGCTCTAGGAGTGTGTGTGTGTGCGTGTTTTTTTTTTTTTCAATTAAGCAAGGGTTGTGTCAGCATGGCGAGGATAGCGTCAGCTGCGGTCTACACTCCCCCTCCCAAGATATTAATGATCATCTCCAACGAGCCTCAATCATGACTGACTAATCACCTCGTCCTCCTCCTCCTCCTCCTATTTCCTTCTTCCTCTTCCCCAACTACGGCCGGTGGCGTCCCCATCTCAATAAATGTTACTCAATTCACTTCTAAAGCGATAAGGAAACACACCAGTGAAAACACACACACACACACACAAGGGGCAGGCCAGTAGCCAGAGGGGGGGAGCCCCAAAAAAAGTTTAGGGCGGGGGGGGGAGGGGGGTTCCAGCTTGACTCCCCCAACTATTTCCTGGCAGCGCGCGTAAGCGAGAGCTCCCCTTCTGTAAAACTGTTCCCTTCGGCTTTAGCTTCCCCTCTCTGCTTAGGAACAAAAGCAGCGGATGCAGCTTTGGGGCCCAAGCCGTTCTCGGGGAAGGGTGCAGTGCACAGTGTCGCCGACAGCGGCTCAGAATGCGCGCCATCTTTTCTCTGGTCTTCTCATCAACGCCATATACGAAAGGGCCACATATGTTTCAGTTTGCGCATCCAGAGAGGCGGAGGTTCGCCCTTGGCACTCGGGGTGAAGAACACTCCATGTAGCGGCGCAAGCACCTGCACGGAATAGCGAAATGGCCCATCTGCGGTTACCCCCTCTCCCTCAGGCTATATCCTTTTAGGGAACATACTTAGGCATTGGGCCGGCGCGGTACCAGCCGCACCTTCTGCTTGTCTTGTGTCTGCAGAAGCCCCGAGAGTGGGAAAAAATGCGGTGTAAGAAATAGACGAAGAATTTCCGTGTCCCCCAAATTTAGCGGCCTTGCTTTTCCGCCGCGCCCTTCGCTGTTTCTGCGCCTTCTGAAAACCATCCGGTCCACCCCCACTTTTGTTAGCATTCTCTCATACAACACAGAGAGGCAACAGCATTTTGCAACAGCAGTGTCTACAGGGTCATAAAAAAAGTACAAATAGTAGAAAACAGGCAAAATTTGTTAGCAGGATCCCGAATTCTGACAGGATGTCCTGTTCTCGCAGCACTGTCGCCCTCACCCACAGTTGTGCTTCCAGCGGGTCAGTCTCAGCGACGCCTTTAGTTGAAGCATTTTCGGAAAGATGTCTGTTTCACGGGGTGCGCTCCCAAACGCAGAGAGCGCCGTGGAAACACGTAGTGCAAATTCTAATCAAGCCAGTTTTACGTGTTACTTTCTGTAATGTGCTGAAACTACTGCGTTTTGAGGACAAGTTATAGTCAGCGGCGTTCTCGGATTTATTTGCGCACTCAGGAAATAAAGTTCACTGGGACCATCTCCAAGGCCCTCCATCACTTCAGGAGTCAGCAGCAGTGCGTTGATCGCGTGGGACACGACTATGGTGGCTAAGGTGGGTGGCGGAACTTTCTTGGGTTCTGGCCTATACTCCATGTAGTGGAAAAAATATTATCCTTAACTTAAGAGTTTTGATCTCAAAGGCTGGTGGACTCTGTGAATATTGATGGGACGTCGACGGACTCCTGTTATAATTCTTAACTTCCCAGCCACAACTCCGTCGAACCTGTGGTTTAAAACCCCATTTCATGGCAATATTTTCAGTGTTTTCAGTGTACTTGACAAGGGTGGTCTGAAAATATTTTGCGTTGTTCCCCCATGACTGCGCTGACATGGGGGACCATCAATGATTGGCTTCGTGATGGGAGACTTCTGAATTAACCAGAAAGTCAAGATACCTTCAAAAGTCATTCTCGGAGCATATCTTTAAAGTGAGCATTGCAGTTTGAGAGTTCTGTTATTTAATGTAAGGCTTTTTCCAAGCAAACGTACTAGAATCAAATAGGATCTCTCTAAAATCCAGATGCAACAAATAAAGCAGTTTTTTTGGTGAGATAAAAAAAACTCGAACGCCTCCATGCTCGTAATTTTGGTTAAAGAGCATCTAATAAAGTTAAAATAGGTTCCTAGGCCGTCGCCGCAACCCGGCTTTATGGAATAATTAGCTTCGGAGCACAATACAAAAGTTCAGACATTAAATGCTCAGAACTGTAGATCATTCGGTTTAAATCATGTGGCCTCAGTATCTCGTCAAAACTCATGTGGTGTTGTGAGAGTACAGCCTACAGTCCCACGCCAGGCACCAAGGTAAGCTCTTGTGTGTGCCGCAATGAAACCAGTTTTTGTATTCTTCAGCTTCCCATTTTTAGCTCTTTTTACTTTTTAGCTGTTTTTACGTTGATCAAATGCTGATACCAACAGCTCGTACAAAATATATCCCGTTATTGAAATAATATTTCACAATACTGGCATCAACTAAGTTCGCCAATGAGATGCCTACCGCGAATAGTTTGGCCTACAGCAAGTGCATCCCCCCCTCCAAAAAAAAAAAAAATCTGTCTCCGGGCCTGACACGAGGAGAGACAAGGCGCAAGGGCAGTCTCTACTGTTGTGTAGCGTGGTTTCACTGGTGTGTTTGCTGGACATGTCGAACTCACAGGCCCATACTTCCACTTTACGCAGCATTTTGGCTCCCTCTTTCCCTCTCCCTCTTTTGTTTGAGACCCCCGCTCTCTGTGTTTCATCTCCCTGTACATGCGCACCTCGCTCGCAGGGCGGAAATTCACGAATAAATAGTGATCCGTGAGCCTGGAAAGGCCCGTGCGACTTTATTTACGATCAGATCATTTGACATGGATACTCTACATATGGGTAATAAAGGAGTATTCATGTCAACAAAAACCAACCCATGGGCGTTGCTCTAAACGGTGTCCTGCATACGGTGGCCCGCCTAACATAATCAACGCAGGGAAGTTGCAGTCAGGGAGGTCGCCTATATATATGCCCGTCGACTTCGCGTTCTTTTCGCAATCATTACGCGCCACCATTGCTAACATTCTTCTCAATATGTTTCCGCCATCGGTCACTCGTTTGTAATGTCCCTTGTCACGGAGGACCGGTATTTAACTTGCTGACGCTTATGGTGGCTTTTGAATAGCTAACGCTTCTTATTGGCAGACAGGAGGGAGAAATGAGCTTCAAGACAAATGTTGGTTTTTGGTATCCTGCGATGTCTAGTAGTAGCAATATTGCTGTGCGAAAAATTTCCATATAAAGTGTGCTGTATGATGCGCGGCCAAGAACATGCCATCTTTTCACCCAGCTTTCAGCGCAGGTTATCTTGCACACCGAAAATGAGCAAGAAATGCCGCGATGTTTACCGTATATCCGAATATGCCATTCGTGAATCTTTATGAGACTGGTATTTTTCTTAAAACCTTTCCGACCGCGCTGGCTCTGCGCGCTCGGCGGCCGCTCTTTGGGAATCCCCCGCCCGCGGCCAAGGACGGCGCTTCACTCGCAGCCGTCCTCGCAGGCCAGCCACACACAAAAAAAGGAAACAAAGGGAAACGCCGTCAAAATGACCGAGCAGCCTCAGCGAAAGAACCCATAGCGCGCGAGTAATTTGACACCCACCTGAACGTGCACTAAGTTGCGCCACTTTTATTAATGGTTCGCACGAAAAGGCAAACAAGTTACAACACTCAGCTGCCTGCCGATCACGTGAGGAGAAAAAGCTGCCACGGTGAGGCAACGCGGCTGCCCCGTTGCTTTGGGGGAGGTCTCACATTTCCATTGTAGACACCCGGAAGCAGAGAAAACCAGTGATGCGCTCATTGTGGATCTGGCGAGCATCAGCAGACGCCTCGCGTACTACAACCGTTCCCGCACGTATCATAACTGTAGACAGGAGATGGGGACTCCGCCTCTCGAAGCAATTTACTGAACGCATCAGCGCTGCTTCAACCTCGCATGAGCATCGACCACGGCCGGCTCAAGCCAGGTGGAATGAGAAGGGCGTAGAGACCTCAGTCATGGTTGCGAGTGGGTCGCCTCACTCTGTAATTTGGGGCCATCGCCATTATTACGGGCGCTTCCTTCTGGAGTCAAGGTAAACTAGGAGGAGGATGAATGAACGTTTGCTGGAGCAGTAGGAATTGTTTGGCTGACCACCAGGCTGAGTACTTCTTTGAGAATCCTTGGGTCTGGGCGGCCTGTCTGGATAGCTTGTTGTTGATCCGGGTGTGAGCTGGTCATCCGACCCTCCAAGCACTGCCCCAATGAGGGGTCGGGATTTGGGGCGAGGGATGGGTGCGTGCTGCACTCGCACACCTTGTGGCATACAAAGTGCGTGGCTTTAGCAAGAATTTGCAATTGCATGTGTAGTATAGTCGGGTGTATGAAGTGTATTAATGTACCATGTGAATATGCGTTTCGAGCTGCCGCTAGATGACCATGTCTTTGCGAGACATGTTGAGATGTGGAGTTTTCCAGAAAGGTTCTTCGTTTCAAATGGTAATGCACCAGGATGCGTACTTTTTGGGGATAATTTGGAGGAGGGGGCGCTCCTGAAAGGTGTGGCAGAAGCAGACGCCCGGTGTGTGTGAGCTCGGGCTGCCGACCGCGGCTGATACGCTTTCATCTTTATTTCTTATATAGAAAGCTTCAATTATCCTTCGTGTCAATTGGTGATTGTGCCGCCACAACACGCTTGTGTTCTCAAACAGTGGGCAACACTGCTCTTAGGTTATCTGTGTGGGTCCGGCAAGGCCGAGTGATGCGTGCATGAGGGTTGCTCTGGAGTAACCACCGATGCTCCATGAGTCTCACATTAATACACCCGCCTGACTGGCCAATATAAACGTTAACACATGAAAATGGCAATGACTCCACAATTGCGGTGTTTCACGGGACAAAGGGCGAAGCATGATTAACATTGCAACAGCCGTCAGTACTGACAACTTCCCTTTTTACCACCTCACAAGGCTTGCCAAGCTTATTTCGAGCAGAAAAAAAGTACTTTAACCCCGTAACGCCCAGAAACACTCTTCAAGCCATGTGATAAACGGTGCATGTACGGGACCACAGCGGTTTCCATTCTTTATGCCGCAGGGACATCTTTCCTAAGATTCGGCTGTCGCACCCACCACCTGTATTAGCTTCTGGGCAGTTCTGCGCATTATGTGATCCGAGAAACCGGCGGCGTTAAGCCTGATGATCTGCTCCTGGAAACTAGGCGATTCCACTTTTTACCAGTCTGGAGTGCCCTGAACTGAAATTTAAAAGTGGTTTCGCTGATCTAGGGCAATATTCCCAGCAGACATGTCCCGGTTCCAAATACAAGCGAAAATCATGGAATTGTCGGCAGCCCTTTGTCGGTAACTCACACGTGAAATAGAGACCAAGACTCTTTAAACAATACTGTACCAAAGGGGGCTGGACCCTCTGTCAGGCTTTGTAGCCTTTAGTCCCAGCCTGCCTCCTCGTACTTCTGAGGAAATAAAATCTTTGAATCTTTGAATTCCAGCACATCAACCACTGGGCGTGATAGATTGCAGTTCTCCACCATCCTGCCATACAGTCCCCATGCCTCTGAAAGCAAGCCCGTCTCCGAGATAGAGCGACACGCTGAAGAATGTCGCCAGTTAGCTCATTTTTTTACGTCTAGTGAACAAAGTAACCTAAAGCACCAACACGACCTAGGTGGGTCATCTCCGCCCTAATTCCCCCTGGCTCTCTTGTTAGGGTACGGATACAGTTTACAACGTCTGGCCTCTTTTCTAGGTTCCTCACCAAATATCACGGCCCGTATCGCATCATAGAGCGCACATACCAGTGAATTACGCCGTAAATGCTCACACCGTCTGACCACCTTCATCGCCGTGGCCGCGAGACCGCCCACGCCAACCGTTTGAAGTCCTATCACGAGCCCATCGTCTCGCCCTCGCCGTGACGTCGCCAGGATGGCTCCAGGTCACCCGGGAGTGATTGTCATGAAGAGAGCTCCAGGTCTAGAGATTCAAGCTCAGGCCGAAACCCAAGCTGAACCTGGACAATCCCCACGCATCAAGCGCGCAGCTTGCCCAGCGCGATCGAGATCAGTTCTGGTGTCCTCGCTTCTTCGTCTGCTCGAGGAAGAACCGCCTCCGTTGCTTGATCTTCTCTGTTGCTTGACCATCTAAATAAACCCCTCTACGATATATATATATATATATATATATATATATATATATATATATATATATATATATATATATATATATATATATATATATATATATATATATATATAAGACAGAAATAAGAATTGGCAGTCAAGAAGACCTCGGAAAGCAAAGGGGAGTGTGTAGTAGCTCAAGATAAAGGATTTGGAAAATAAGAAAGTGGAGAAAAAATGCCCGCCAGGTGGGATCCGAACCCACGACCTCCAGAATACCGGTCTGGTGCGATAACCACTACGCTACCGGCGGGGCTACTTCAGCCTCCACTTTCTGGGGTATTTATGTTCAGGTGTTTTTGTTACCTGCGCTTGGGGGTGGTAGCCAGCGCCACTCGGACTACTCGGGGTGAAGGGGACCTTCTTTTTAACTCCCGGGCCGTGACTCGAGCGTCTACGACATGTCGAGAGTGGTCGACCAGCGCTGAACCCTCTTAAGCTCCCTATGGCACCAAGACTGCCAGAACAGAGGCCCTCGCTTTGCATGTAGCGAATCAGAATTGGAAATGAGGGGCTCGTTGAAAATAAGACAGAAATAAGAATTGGCAGTCAAGAGACAGAAATAAGAATTGGCAGTCAAGAACCTCTTGACTGCCAATTCTTATTTCTGTCTTATTCTGTCTTAACTCAAAAACGAAAAGATAAGGTTAGAGTGACGTACGGGGCACAAGACACAGCGGAGCAAAAAAAAAAGAAATAAAATGGAATTCCACAGAGAAGGTTGGAGGGATGCGGGCGCGTACTAAACTGGAAGCGAAGGAATGAAAACAAAAGTAATTAGGTGACCAAGTAAGAAGCAGAGGGAGGCGTCATAGTCTTTGGATAAAGTATATGCAAGACAATGCCTAATGATGTATTCCCTGTGAAAATCGCATGGATTTCGAGTTGCCCCTAGACGCAATAATTCCAGCAGGTTCCATGGGGTTGAATTTGTGAAAAAAATAGGATTATCGGTATTTCCTGTTCCTAGGAGACTTAAAGTTTGACTGAAGTATATACAACTTAAGTTCATCAAAATTGTGGCCTGGTTGGTTGAAATGCTGTGCTACAGCTATGGAAGATTTGCTAAGAGTATCTGCCCGGTGACCATTAAGACGTAGGCTCATAGGTTGACTCGTTTCGCCTATATACTGTTTGTGGCACATGGAGCATTCCAACATATACACAATGTTGAATGAATCGCACGTAAAACTTGAATTAATCTTGTGGACATAATTACTGGATGTGCTTTTTACAATGCAGTCTGTCTGCACGTGCCTGCAAGACTTGCATCTGGGACGGGAGCAGCTGGCTATGACTGGTTGCTTTCAAGGCCCTGTTATAGCATGTACTAAAATGTCTTTTAGATTCCTGTTTCTCCGGTAGGTAACCCTTGGTGCTTCCGGGAACGTCTTTTTACAGTATATGGTTAGGATCCAGCAGATCGTCTCCGTCTATGGCTAGGATCCAGCAAACTGTCTATGGCTAGGATCCAGCAAACTGTCCATGGCAAACTGTCTATGGCTAGGATCCAGCAAACTGTCCATGGCAAACTGTCTATGGCTAGGATCCAGCAGATCGTCTCCGGTAACAGAGCGATGTAGACAAGAATCGCTAGCGAGTGTTGACCCATCGTGTCAACACTCGCGTCAACACCCCCGGCGCATGGAAAGAATCGCAAAAAATTAAAAAGGTCCTAGGGCCTTCATATTTTATTACAAGCCGGCTTATATTTCCTTTAAAAAATTGGCTGGCGATTACGATACTCCCTCATGCGATATTTTGGCGCAGCTGTTCGGGCAGCTCGTTTAGCAGCAGCGGCAAACGACGCAGTTCCACCACTCGCGTCACTCATTGCCCAGTAAAAACTTGCTGGGAGCGCATGTGTGTGTTCCACAACAGCCGCTGCAGATCACTCGCAGTTCAGCACTCACTCCTGATGACTGCAGTGTGCTGGGCCAGCACTCACTCGGGGGTTCTCTCGACGGTGAGCCTCTGCGGCGGCCGCGCGAAGTGGGTCTCAGGAAGGGACCGCGAACTGCGTCTTGGGCCGGGTTCAGACTGTTCTCGCAACTGTCGCAATATCTTTAAATGATGGCGTCATTTGACGTGTCAGCCAACCGAACTGCGGGAAACGCCTTTTTACGTCCATAGCGCACGATACGGCTGTTACGTCGGTAGTCCGAACATAGCATTAAAGGGGCACTGACACAAACTTTTGAAGGCGAGATAACTTCGGAGATAGATTGGTGGGAACACATATACATCATCTGCAAAATATCAGCGGCGAATACAGCCTAGAACATATTTAAAATCAATTTTAAAGTGTGCGAAACGCAACCGAGCAGCCAGCAGAGGACCACGCGCAATCGACATCCCGAGGATATTGTGTAAATAAATAACGTCACGAGTTTGTGTTTGCCGCTTCCGCACTGCCGGCGTTTTGCGCCCGGCTCGCCCGGCTCGCCGCTTCAATCGGAGGGCCGGAGGGCGGAGCTTCTGCTCTCGAGAACGAACGACCCGATCGTTGGCGGCGGAGGCGCCGTGATTTCGTCAGCTCATCGGGCAGCTGGCCGCGACCAAAGTTCTACAGCGATTCCAGGCACTCTGTTTCTATTACTGTTTATTACCCTTGGATGCGAAAACGCGCCGGAGCCACGAAAAGCCCACTGAGCTAGCCGCACGGTCGCTGTGCAGGCGGCGGCCACGGCCGCGAAGTGGCCCAGGCCGGCGCAGGTAGCTCGAGTGAAAGCTTGTTACCGCTGCACGAAATTGTCCCCAAGTCCCGACCATGGTGGCTTACATGAGAAAGGAGTTAATGATGCGATGGCGGGTTGCATTAAAAATTGTCATTTGCACCGCTTACGAGAGCGGCACTCGAATATCCGCCGCAGTGCTAAGCCGAACACATCTGTAGGCGGACCTGTAGGCAGACCGGCCGGCTGCTCCCATCGCGCGTCATGCCACCCACCGTCTCGAGCGTCGCGCGTCGTTCTTTAGCCGCGGTAGCATTTGCACTCGCAGCGCCTGCGTCACATCCGCGGTCGCTTTTTAATTAAGCGCCTCACGAGATCAGTACGTGGGGGCATTCGCAGAAACTGCGTCGATGCGGATTCGACAGTGCTACGGCGGCTCTGCTCTGTGGTATCCCTCCGACGGTCACGTGGTCAGCTTTGTTCCCACAAAATCCACAAAATCCATCGTTTCGCGGCACTCGCTGAAACCGAAACTGCGACTGGCCGCATTGAAAATGCCTCTAATTAAACAACCGTCGCACGCTGAAACAAATGAGGTTTCTACAGGTTATAAGTAGGTCACTAGCTACTTATCGCAACAAAAAAAACAAGATGCAAAATTTTTGTGTCAGTGCCCCTTTAAAGGGACACTGAACTGAATTTGCCAAGTTCCCAGTTTTGCTTGCACTGCGTAGACTGGCTCAAATTACCACACTTTTCATCGTTTATCCGGTTGATAAGTCGTTAATTATTTTATAAATCAGGAAAGAAGAAAAACTACTATGCGCGGTCTGTGGCGGCCGCACCAACTAAAGGCTGTGACGTCGGAGGAGATGGCACCGTGATTGGACGATGTCCAAGGTTAGCATTCAAACAAGTTTTAGTTTCGGTTCTGTAAAACAACATCCTTGACATCCGACGGCATCACTCGATGGGCATTCTCGATATCTCAGTAATCGCCTTACCGCGCTTCTGCCATGTTGTCGGCTGTAAAACGCCTGAGATAAGCCTCCCAGGACGGCTTGGAATCGTAGAAATCACTAGCCGAGGCCTACGCAGTGGATGAACAACCTCAGCGTCACCGCAGACGCTCAAATGCCATGCGCTTTTCCCGCATATTCGGAGCTTGCCTCACTCATGCCTGTATCGTAAAAAGCGTGTTCGCACCAGGCCAAGGGTATGCTGGTTGAGGCCTGTGCCCACTGCCCGCAAGCAGTCGGTGCTTGTGGCAGCATCACGCCAACGAGAACTCGCTAGCGCGTCAGTGTCAGTGTGCGCGCGTTCTGCGATTTCGCTCGTGGAGCAGTGAACGTTACGGCCCAAAAATGGTGACCTCAGTTTACAAAACATCGGCCGAGAACGAGAAAATGAACTTTCAAAAAAACAAAAAAAACAGGTACCCTCGGGGATTCGAACTTGCGACTTGGACTTTCAAAACAAGAATTATAGCGCCTCAAACCACTCTGCCACGAGCAAACCTTACTCTGTTGCATATTTAGGGTATATAATGTATAACCACTTTACACTTCTATTTAGTTTTAGCATTTCAAGTAATTTAGGTGACTATTTGTTGTATAGCGCCCGTGTAGTAAGCGTCCCCCAAACTTCCACAATATCTCACGTCTAGCAATTGCATTTCTTTGACGGAAAAGCGTTCGCAGATGTGTGGTCGTGCCGCTGACCGATGTGCTTGTTCACCCAGCGCAAAAAAATGCTTCCTGCTCCCTAGTTTTGCGCTGTACGGTAAAAGTTTCAGTTTATTTTACTTCCTTAGTACCAATATTGACTTCGTTGACTCTTCTCCCGCCTTCAAGTGGCCTTAGGTTTTCCTACTAGCGTAAACTCAGCGAAGCGTCCCATGTGCACTTGTGCAGCGCTTATCTGGAGCGACCCGGAATCGGAGCTTGATACAGTGTACAAACTAACAAAGTAAAGAAAGGCACATTCTTCCATTCACAAAGGTGTTGTGGCTTAGTTTCAATTGAGCGAGAGTCGGCGGCCGGCGGTCTAAACGCTGGGCCGACTGAAGCCCGTTCTACATGGTGCGTTTTAGATGCGACTGCATCTCATTCACTCGCCTTGTCCCTCCATACGGCGTTGTTGTTGTCCGTCCACACCCCTCCCCCATTCTCCTCGCCGCGCGAGCTGCGCTCTCCGCCGCTCACCCCCTCTCCTTTCCGATAGCGAACACTCTCTCGCGAGGGGCATTGGATTAGATTCGATTGGATTGGCTCGGCTCGGCTCGGCTCGGCTTGGCTTGGCTTGGCTTGGCTTGGCTTGGCTTGGCTTGGCTTGGCTTGGATTTGGATGGGATGGGATTGGATTGGATTGGATTGGTTGGATTTGGATTGGATTGGATTAAACTGGATTGCGTTGCGTCATAGCCGCGTTAAAGTTGCGTTATAGCCGCGGCAGGGGGTTCACGGCACGTTTCACGCGATGGAAGAATCAACCTAACGGAAAAACAACGGAGCCCCCTATGCGTCGCATCTAGACAGGGGTTCCCTTGCGAATTCGGTGGTTCGCTTGCGAATTCGGTGGAACAAACATTCGCACTTTCGAAGTTCGCAATGCCTGGAAATGTCGTCTACATGGCCTGCGAGCTGCGAACGTCACGATTTTCGCACTTGAGAAACACATTGTTTGCAGACCGAATTAGGTCTGCCACGAGCAAACCTTGTTGTGATTTTAAAAAAAAAAAAAGTTTTATTGTACTTTCTGGGGAAGCTGCTTCAGATTGTTTTGCAGTAAATATGAGTTTATTAGCGGTTTAATTTAATAATCGCCAATTATTTTTCATTATACGCACACATAACAGAGAAGACAAACACCGCAAGCAACCCTGGGTTTGCTTGTTGTGCGTGCCTAGCGCATTTTGGTGTACCTCGGACGGAACTTCTTCGGTTCTTATGTGCTTCTTCCTAACTGCTGTGATGTCCGCGACATGCTCGCACAACGATTAAGCATTCGTTGAAAACGACGCGCGACATCGTGTTGTGAACACACGTACGTTTGGCTTGGTGTGCCCGCGCTTACGCCGCGCGTATGCAAGAAATGCCACCCGGTTGCTAAGCGTGCAAATGGTGATGCCGTGACGTGCCAGTTACGTTCACCTAGCCGTGTTCCTATTGGCCGCAAGTTCCGGCCCCTCTACCGCACCCACGCCGCACGAGTGGCGTTTGCCCGCGGCGCTCAATCGTTTCTAACATTTGGCACTTTGCCCCAGCAACAAAAAACTCCCACCTCGCCTCGCGGGAACCCCTGTGTAGATGCGACGCATAGGGGGTTCACGTTGCAGCGTTGGACAGCCGAGGAACGGCGCTGGAACGATGGAGCGGAGCGGCGCAGGCACCGCGTTTTATAGCGCGCATAACGGTGAGGGGACGCGCCGGCGCCAGTGCGTCTGCAGCGGCTATGACGCAACACAATCCAACACAATCCACTTTAATCCAATCTAATCCAAATCCAAGCCAAGCCAAGCCAATCCAAGCCAATCGAATCTAATCCAATGCCCCTTGCCAGAGAGTGTTCGCTATCGGAGAGGAGAGGGGGTGAGCGGCGGAGAGCGCAGCTGGCGCGGCGAGGAGAATGGGGGAGGGGCGGACGCCGACGACAACGCCGACGACGCCGGATGCAGGGACAAGGCGAGTGAATTAGATGCAGTCGCATCTAAAAAAAAATTCCCTCGCACTTCCCCGAGGGGGAGAGTGTGTAAGTGCGAATGCACGGTTGCTGATTGCGCGATTACGGTGGATATCGTGATCTTGGAGTGGAGAGGAGGCGCCCAACACCCGCAGTCACTGAGCGGAGAGAGGAGGAGAGTAGCGCCCGCCGTTACGGCGAGGTAGAGTTCCTGTATATGTTCCCTACGGGAGCAGAGTTGCGCATAGGTCCGCCATCTTGACCGCCGAGCATCCATAGCAGCGTGAGAAAGCCAACCGTCGGGCTTGAAGGAGTCGTGCGCACCGCGCGAGGGGAGCGTGAGCGCGCCCCGACGTCGCTGCTTTTTTTTTTTTTTTTGTAACGCGCGTTTTGCTGGGTGTTTTCCTAACGCGCGCTAGGGGTGTTTTACTATAACGCATATCCTAATATCGGGAAGATATGGCTGTGCAAAATGTTCCGAAATGTCCCTCCAGGTCTTAACAAACATATATGTGTTACTATAAATTTAACGAAGACGTGGCTCGTTTTGCTCAATAAACCTGCATACTGGTTAGAGGTCTGGTATAGAATCAGCACGCGCGTATATACACACTGGGTTATTTGGAACTCAACCTACAGTTTTTGCAGTCTATAGTGCATGTCGGCAAACTTTCATGCCTCGACAACGTAAAGTGATGTGACCAGGCATCTAACCAGTATGGAGGTTTATTGAGCAAAACGAGTCACGTCTTCGTTAAGTTTATAGTAACACATATATGTTTGTTAAGACCTGGAGGGATATTTCGGAACATTTTGCACAGCCATCCGATATTCGGATATGCGTTATAGGAAAACTGCACTCAAGAGGAGGAGGAGGAGTAAGGGGAGGAGGGGAAAACTTTGTTTAACAGTTAAATCGATCTGGTTAGCATGGGGAGGGGCGAAGCATGCAGTGTATAAGGGTATTCAAAAATTGCAGGTCTCTCTCTTGCCACACGGCGTGTTTCAACCCTTCCAGGCGCGAAGAACAAATCCTATTCTACTCGGGATGGCGTTCTATGATTTGAAGAAAATTACTTTTACTCTCTTGTCCTGGACTGAGGACCCGGCCCACTAACCAGATCGATTTAATTATTAAACAAAGTTTTCCCCTCCTGCCCTTACTCCTCCTCCTCCTCTTGAGTGCAGTTTTCCTATAACGCATATCCGAATATCGGGAAGATATGGCTGTGCAAAATAGAGCTAGGCGTCAGCTTCTCAGGTAAGCATTCGAACAAAAGGAACAGTCAGCTGCTAATAACCGACAACAGCGAAAATGGAAGACCAAAACAAATTCTAGGCCTTCAGGGCTGTCGGCTTGACCGCGTACTGAAGTTGTGCAAAAAAGATACTCTTCATGTACTAGCGTGTTGCGGCTTGTCGCTCTCGCGCTACGAACTACGAATGCGACATGGCAGCGGCGCAAAATGTACGAAAGACGCCGACAGCAGAGGGCCGCAGCGGCGTTGCAGCCGCATCACCGGCTTCTCTGCGGTGCGTGGATGCTTTTTGTGCACGTGACGGCGATCAGCGAATAGGGTCGTGAGCGGCGAATGGAAATCAAAGGCGCAACTCTGCTCCCGTAGGGAGCATATACAGGAACTCTACGGCGAGGGCTACACGAGCGCCCTCACGCGTCGGAATGCGGAGCGCCCGCTACGCGAGCGAGAGCTCTCCCGCCCGAAGTGGAGAGGAGGCGCCCAACACCCGCAGTCACTGAGCGGAGAGAGGAGGAGGATAGTAGCGCGCGCCCATCTCCCCCCGTTGCTAGGGGAGGCGAGGAGGAAGACGAGGAGCGCGCGCACCCGCAGCTGTTGCTATGTGGACAACGGCGGCGGACGATTCAGGCTCGCTTAAGAAGTGCATTCGCACTTAAAAGTCGTTTTGCCGCACGAGCGGCGCGGCACATGCGAATTCGCAGGGAAAATCGCTCCATGTAGAACGGGCTTCACTCGATCGGAAGGTCGGTGAACCGTGCAGTAGCGCAGCCAATTGGCAGCTCATCTC
Organism: Haemaphysalis longicornis; assembly: GCF_048455015.1. Lineage (NCBI taxonomy): Eukaryota > Metazoa > Arthropoda > Arachnida > Ixodida > Ixodidae > Haemaphysalis > Haemaphysalis longicornis. The sequence continues at coordinate 8,156,652 of NW_027526295.1, forward strand.
CCCCTGACGTCCCACAAAAACGCCACAGAAAATGGGCGAGTGTGCAGAGAGGAGGACAGCATTTTAATTTTTCTACTAAATAAATTCGCTTAAACGCGCTCAGAGTGGTCGAAACATGGCCTATGGACTCCGGACTACAATTTGCGCTAGTAATCCCGCAATGTTTACAAATCACTTCAGGGTCCCTTTAAGCGAACGCACATCATTGTCACGCGAACGCCCCCCCCCCCCTCACGTTTTCGCTTAGCGTCGAGCGCCTCGTGCGGGCACAGCATACTGCCCCTTCCCTTCCCCCACCGCACACTTTCGGAGAGCGCTGGCTCGCGCCGCCACGGCGAACCACTCTCTCCTCCCAATGGACTCGCCACTAGGTGGCCGAGCGAAGCCGACGCATCCCACCCAAGCTCCGTCGACTACGGTAAATTTAACCGGACTTGTGGCCCCCGGGCCCGCATACCCGGTCTCCGTCGAACCTCCTACAACCATGGATCCCGCCGAAGTTGTATCCAACGCCCCAACCTCGGAGGACATGGATCTGCAGCTTCCCAGTACCTCGACCGACGAAGACGCCATGATAGGCTTACCGACAAGTACGGCACTGGCCGCGGTCGTTCCAGCGGCAGATTCAGTCGCTGTCATGCGCGCACCACTGCGCATTCACGAGAACCCTTTCGCTCCTCTCTCCGCTACTGAGCCCCCGCAAGACAGCGAAGGCAAGTGATGTTTCACTCACTTCTAACGTACGCATTGTACCAACTGCAGCGCACGGCCAGAAACGCTCCCGGGGGACGCTTTCCTCACTGAACGCGGGGTCCGCGTTTAGGCCTAAACCTTTCGATCGGCACGGCGGCGCCCGAATTGGGCGTGGACAACAACCTAACGTGGTCCGCCGCGGCCCTAATTGTCATGACGAGACAGCTGACTACAACTCATACGATTCGGATTCAGATCCAGCAAATCCACTAGACCAAAACGAAGAAGGGTGGCAGACAGTCACTTACCAACGCCGTAAACCGGCGCGCAGTCAACCTGGCCTAGTCGAAGAACGCCGCGCGACCGGCGGGTGTACTGTTATTCTAAAACCTCAAGAGCCGTGCAGAATTATGGACGAGAAGTTCATTCTACTCGACGCGGCAATTTCGAAGCACGTAAAGATTTCCTCGACGCCAGAACGGACAAGCGATCCGCGCATTCTGATCCGGTATCTCGACAGAAGCAACCAAATAGCCGTGGATACGGACGACTGCGGAGTGCGAGATGCCCTTCTAACCATAACACAACTTCCTATCAATGGAAAACCCACACCGTTTCAAGCTTACGAAGCCATAACGAGAAACCAGATACGGGGCATCATCCACAACGCGGGCGGAATGACAGCTACTGAGCTTAAGGCGAACCTACACTGTCGAAAGTGCGAAATCATCAGCGCTCGCCCTATTGGCGAAAAAGGCACGGCGCTGGTAACCTTTCAGGGAAGGAGCCTCCCTTTCAAGATCGGACTCAAATCGTTTACGATTCGAGTTTTCCCTTTCAAGTCAACAGTCTATGCTTGTCAGACCTGTCACAAGTTGGGACATGGGAAAGAACAATGTCCCAATGCAGACAAACCACGTTGTCCAAAGTGCGGCGGCAAACAGCATGGCAGCAGTGGAGAATGTCCCAACAACACACCGAAATGCAGGAACTGTGGTGGGAGCCATCTAGCTACGGCCCGAAACTGTCCCAAGCGCGTAGAGGTCAACAAAAAACTAACCACGCGGAAATCGCCAGCCGACGCTAAGCGAAACCAACGCTCAGGACCGAAAACAGACCAAGGCCCACTTTCGCCATCGCTTGAAGGACGTTCAAAAATGGTGGCCGTCAGGCGCAGTGCCGATAAAGCTCCAAGCAGCGCGCATTCAACACCCTCCGGAAAATCTCTAGGGAAGCTTGTAGATCGCGAAGAGGGCACGCTTAGTTTTGCGGACGCAGTCAAGTGCACTAACCGGAAAAAGCGCGGCCAAGAAAGATCTTTAAGTCGCGCACCCCCGGAACAATCGCCCCCGCTTGCGCCCACTACATCAGCAACAACTCAGCCCACTGCCCCCTCTCACAAGGAAGCCCATCAATCCCCACGCAGTGCAACATCCAGTGAAAGTACTAACCACGTCCTGCAAACTTCTCAGCAGCCACAACCCCAGCCTGATTATGAGGCGGTATTCTCAGCACGCCTATCACAACTAGAGAGCAACATCATGACACGGGTTCAGACAATGATTGAACGCGCAGTTGAAACATGTGTTCGCACTGTCATGGAGCGTCTCATGTTCACTGGAACGCTCCCTTTTGGGGGCTCCATGGCCACCCCACCAACGAACGGAAACTCCCTTTCTCCTGCGAATGCCAATTCTCCCAGTCAACCCTTCAACGTGAACCATGGCTCGCTTTCAGTCTCAAAGTAGCGCCTCAGGTCGTGGTCGGGATGCAGGGGGAGACATCCCGACCGTGATTCAGTGGAACTGCCGTTCCCTAAGGAAAAAGAAAGCGGACATGATATTACGATGGGGACTGTCACACAACGGGCGCAAACCTGCTGTGCTGTGTTTACAAGAGGTAAACGGACCCATTCCACGTCTTCCAGGCTACGAAGGCTATGGTTTTCCAGAAGATCCGGGCACACCAACACGTACGGCCATGTATGTAGATAGAACCCTGACACACACTAGGCTGGATACTGATCCTTGGTGCTCAAGCAGCGCCAGCGTCACTGGATGTAGACTTCAACTCGCGTCAAAAAGAACAATGGTCGTTTTCTCGGTATACCTCAATCCAGAAAATACCAGAAACAAGTCTAAGCGCAGTCCGGCAGACCTCAGCTTCATACCACACTTCCAGAAGGTCTACCGTAGTGACGAAGTGCTTGTTTGCGGCGATTTTAATGCCCAGCACATAGCCTGGAACTACACCAAGTGTAGCCCACGTGGAAGGCGCATTCTAGGCGATCTCGACCACTACGGACTCACGCTTCTGAATTTACCACAAGCTCATACTAGACTTGGACAGGACCGACGCCAAGCTGACACTACTCCGGACCTGACGTGGGCCTCGCGACCAAGTCACTTTCGATGGAGCCTTCTTGAGGATCCGCTGGGTAGTGATCATCTCCCCATAGCAATAACTGTTAAGAAAGATACCACGTCCACGCGAGGGTCTAATAGGCTTAAAAGGGAATGCAAGGTCACTCATTGGGACAAATATAGAGCACTCCTGAGGGAATGTGACTCCATACAGAGCATAGATGCGCTTAAAGAAGCCATGGCTAATGCCAAACGCCAATCCACCAAAACACTTCGCGTCTCTTTTGACGATCCCGATCCCGATCGACACCTTCTTCGTTTATGGAACAGAAGACTACGAATACAGTCTACCTTCCGAGCCAGGGGGCGTCCTAAAACACTAAAAGCAAAACTGAAAGCAGTCCAAAGAGAAATCGAGCAGTATACCGCTGAACTGGCGTCTATACAGTGGGCTCGAATGTGCGAAAAAATCAACGGTTCAATAAGCTCTCGTCGAGCTTGGGGCATACTTAGGTCCCTTCTGGGGCAACGTAGGACTGCAGATGGGGCAGCCCGCGTGGCTCTCAAAGAAGGCATTGGCTCTGAAGCGTTCGCAGAGAAAGCGGCTGAGGTCTTATTTCCACAAGCATCGAGTCCCAACTCCCTAACCTACGTGAAGGACGACACTCCAGCTGGGGAGGACGAACTTAACCAACCTTTCACAATGGCAGAGCTCGAAGATGCCCTACGCAGAATTAACACGCATGGCGCGCCAGGCGCAGACGGTATCACTGGATCGCACATCAAGAACCTCCCAGAAGAATGCAAGGTGACTCTCCTTGCGGAATTTAATCGCGTCTGGCAAGAAGGCTCCATTCCCGACGACTGGCGGCACTCAGTTGTAAAACCAATACCGAAGCCAGGCAAAGAACCTAACTGCCTGGGGAACTTGCGACCGGTATCCCTTACGTCATGCTTGTTTAAGCTTTTGGAGAGCATGGTTAACGCTCGCCTTGTATGGTGGCTGGAGGAGCGTAGCCTTTTTGCTCCCACACAATACGGGTTCCGCTCCGGTCTGACGACGCAAGATATCATGTTACGCCTCAAGGAGGACGTTCTTGACCCGTTGTCTACATGTCCCCGTATGGTCGTAGGTGTTGACATTAGGAAGGCCTTTGATGTCCTTCCTCACACCTCGATCATGCAAGCCGTAAGAGATCTTGGCATCAAGGGATACATGCACAATTTCATTGCCGCCTTCCTTCGGGATCGAACTTTCCAGGTCAAAGTTGGAAGTTCCCTCAGTCGCTTTCATCACAACCGGGTAGGAGTCCCTCAAGGCTCTGTCATCGCTCCTACGTTATTCAACGTAGCACTTGCGGCGCTTCCTGGAAGACTGGCCAACATCGAAAACGTCGAACATGCAATTTACGCAGACGATGTGACGCTCTGGACCAAACAAGGTTCTTTAGGTGCACAAGAGCAGGCACTACAAGCGGCCCTGGATACTGTCGAAAGCTACACACAGCAGATAGGGCTAACGCTGGCACCCGAGAAGACAGAGTTTGTGGTCATCCACGGTGGCAGGAAAACCCCATCCAAGGATGAGGAGAAGGCTAGCGTCTACCTCACAATTGGGGAAAGGCCTATCCTTAGAAAACGCTCCATACGTATACTCGGGATGTTTATCGACGAGCAGTGCATAGCATCCACCTGGTTTGGCCGGACAGTTCGTGTCACTAAACAAGTCATCCAAGTCCTACGCAGGATCGCCAGCCGCACGAGAGGAGTCAAAGAGAACGAACTGCGACATTTTGTACGTGCATTTGTACACTCCCGTATCATATACGGAGCACCGTTCCATCCGATCACGCGCACGCAGCTAAGCCTTCTTGAGCGCCTAAATAATGAAGCCAGGAGGGTGATAACCGGGCTTCCGAAATATACGCCCCTTCCGGCTCTCAAAAGCTGCAGCGCGTTGAGCGATATAGCGGACCTAATGTCTACTCATGAACTCACGCATATTGCGCGATTAAAGTCCACCAAAGCAGGCAGATTCACTCTGAAAAAAGTTGGTTTTGAAATCTCGACATTACCACCACTCCCAGAAATATCTCCCCCCTGGGAGAACATCGACATCGTAGACTCCAAGCCGCTACCCCAGAACATGGGACAAGAACAAACGGCAAGGAGACAAGCTTTCGCAAGAAGACACGGCACCCAAGCAAGGCAACTCATCGATGGCAACGACCTTACTCGCAAGACCCTTGTCATCTATGTAGATGCAGCAATCGGTGAGCACGAGCAGCAGCCAATGTTCACCACGGCATGGACAAGCCATGATGCAACAACGCGAGGAAACAAACTCCACCTCACCCGTGAAGCCGTCAGCAGCTCCCTTGCAGAACTGTGCGCCATTGTAGATTTTGCCGAGCACGTCAGTTTGGCACAACACCAAACGGGGGAAGATTGCTCCCATCACTACCGAGTCTACACGGACTCGCAGGAAGCCTATCGTGCCTGCCAAAACACTCGCACTACTACCGTCGTTGTCAAGAAACTTCGTCTCCACGTTAGCTCCCTCCGTGCTCTGGGACACGACTTTCACGTACACTGGATCCCAGGACACTCCGGAATACCAGGAAACGACCGGGCCCACCGACTAGCGCGCGCTTTACTTCTATCCGCGCAGTCGAAACCACCCGAGCGATTTTCCAGCCGGTTAGCCGACTACGTGGAGACACACAATCAGTGGCTAGATCCCGCCATAACGGTTTCTTTTGCCAAGCAGCACCGACGCAGCTTTCTACGCAGCGCCTGCAATCCACTTAATATCCCTCCACTTCCTCGCAAGGCTGCTACCCGCTGGCAGCAAGTTATGCTCCGGCGGGTACAGACTGGCACCCTCCTTACCCCCTACCTTTTGCAGCGCTTCCGAAGCAAGGAAAGCAGCCGTTCCCTCGACCAACCCAACACTGGAATGTGCAGCCCATGTGGAACCCGGGCTGACCTGGAACACCTCCTGTGGTTCTGCCCGCTGTACTCGGCTCCCAGAGCTCGGGCCCTGGCCTCACTCCCGAGTGACATAAGGCCGAACTCCCTTCAGAGCTGGGCTGCACCACCCCCGTGTACAACTGCAGCGGTCGCCAACGAACTTTGGCGGTCGCTAAACCAGTTTATGGATGATGCAGAAGCTCCTGCCACCGGTTCCCGGCTCGGACACACTGCCAGAACCACAGCCCGTCACGACCGAAGCCAGTGATCAAACGACGAAACGTTTACCTCTTTTTTTTTCTCTCTTTTTTTTTTTTCTTTCACAGCAGCCTTAAATTGGCTTCAAAATGTGAAATAAACGTGTTCAACAACAACAACTCCTCCCAATTTCGCGACATTCTCCTTCTTTGTTTTCTTTCACTCGTCGGTCTTACCCGCCGCGGTGGCTCAGTGGCTAAGGCGTTGCGCTGCTGAACACGAGGTCGCGGGTTCGATTCCTGGCTGTTGCGGCCCCTTTTCTGATGGAGGCGAAAAGCAAAAATCCCGTGTGTACGAGATTTCGGAGCACGTTAAAGATTCCCAGGTGGTCAAAATTAATCCGGAGCCCTCCACTACCGCGCGCCTCATCTCCTGCGCTGCGTCGGCGCGTGAAACACTACAATAATCATCATCATCACTCGTCGCTCTTCTCATCGTTCGCTCGGGCACGACAATACCGACGCAACTTAGCCCAGAGACGGGCGCCAAAGGGCTGCGCCCTAAAATGTCTTCCCAGCGATTGATTTGCGTTAAAAGGTGAACTTCAAACGGATCGTTGCAAGCTTTATCTTTGTAAGATGGCTTTCCCACATCGGGTGTTGCGCAGTTAATCACGTCAATCTTCGGAGCGAATACCATTACAGAGAGTGGCTCTAACGCTTGTTTTATGGAAACTATACGGAAACAAATTATATGGCAATTAGCCGCTAAGACGACTCTAACACAACGCCGGGTTTTATATGGTTTTCAAAATTACATGGTTCACAGTGAAGTTGTAAATATTGTGGAATTCTCGTCCGCTGTCAATACATATGCGATTCTACGGGAGGGAAATGTTTGCCCACCGGAACAAAACTCTAGTTCGTCAAAAGTTCATTCAGTTAATTACTCAGGAACTATTCTCAATCGCAAATTACAAAGAAACGTGTTTTGCTTCGTGCACCCCTTGGACTACGACGCAGTCAAAGCTCACGTTGAGGCTCGGCACCTAAGCTTTGCTGGTCATCCTTCTTCACAGAGTGGAAGGGCACTAAATTTTTAAGTCGGGGGTTACTGTCTAAAATGGGGTAGTACCGTAAAAACCCGCGTATAATACGGACCCGCGTATAATACGAGGTGTAATTCGGGGATAGCAAAATCAGAAAAAAGATTTTCATTCGCATATAATGCGAGGTAAAGAGTACAGAAAACATTTATTTGCACTGCAGTTAGCGTTAAGTGATTGTCAGTTTTCGCTGGCACTATCTCCCGACGTCCGTTCAGTCATCGTCAGGATCGCTGCCGCTGTCTCCTGAAGTCGCCTTGTCGGAAATGTCTTCCCACAGAAAGTGGTCCTCAGTGCCATCAAGGGCGTTCGAGATGCCCCATTTCTTAAAAGAGCGACTGACGAGCTCCTTTGGGATGCTGGCCCACGCATCCGCGATCCAGCCACAAAGCACCGCTGGAGAAGCCCGCGTCAGCCATCCGGTAGCTGTCACTTACGGGTCTCCTGACCTCATCCACTCTTGGTAGCAGGACCTGATGCAGTCTTTGAAAGGCTTGTTGATGCAAACGTCTAGCGGTTGCAGCTGGGATGTCATTCCTCCCAGAATGACAATGAGTTCGGTGCGGGGTTCGCGCAACAACTTCTTCACGGAATAGGCCAGGCGGCAGCGAAAGGCGTCCAACGCAATTACTGACGGGAACCCCCAACAGTGATCCAGGCCGCCGACACAACACAGACTTTATCCAGTCAAGCACCAGTTGCTTCCTCCACCCGCGAATACTCCCTTCGGTGACGCCGAAATGCCGTCCTGCGGCGCGATTCCTGATGGTCTCGGCACATAAAATAAGTTTTCTTTTAATTTCACCCGACATCGTGATAGACTTGAGGTGAACGTGCCGATCCTTCGCGTGGTCAAAACAATCAAAATGGCGCCGGCTGACAGAAGCAGCACCCAGCTAACACCACCGCAAGATGGCGCACCCTCCGCTGAAACCGAAAGTGCAAATTTTCGGCTGAAAACTTTGGGATCCACATATAGTACGAGGTACAAATTTTACATAGTAAAATTGGGAAAAAAACCTCGTATTATACGTGGGTTTTTACGGTATTTCCACAGTATATTGTTTACGTTTGGGAGGGTGTTTGAAAATTTAGTTATTAGAACAGGCGGCCTATATATATATATATATATATATATATATATATATATATATATATATATATATATATATATATATATATATATATATTGTAGCTATGAGCTCCAGTAAGGAGAGTAAAGCGTTTATTAACAAGGCGAACTTGTGCCGGCAAACACTGGCGATCCACAAGCAAGCTAGAGCAAGCGAGCTTGGACTTCTTTCTCTTCCGTCCACCAGTCAGCACACACCCATTACTAGAAACAGCCCCGTTAGCCGGTCGGGGATTGCTCCCACAATAATAAAGTCGCGGCATTGCTCCCCCCTCCAAGTTGGCATCGGCCCGATGCCAGGGAAGCAAAACGCAAAATAGGCACGTAGATGTTCAGTGATGGGCGAGAGTCAGGCCACGTAAGCTTGCATGGCATCATGCTTCGGGTTCGCAAGACCGGGTGTAGTACGGCTTGATGCGTACCACATGGACAACTTCTGGATCGGACCTCCGTCGTGAAGAACGGGTTGTTGTGTCCTCGGGTACGACCTCGTAGGTAACGTCGGACAGACGGCGAAGAACACGGTAAGGCCCAAAGTATCGCTGAAGCAGCTTCTCCGAAAGTCCTCTGCGGCGAATCGGCGTCCACACCCACACAAGGTCGCCTGGTCGATAGTCGACGTGACGGCGTCCCTTGTTGTATTTCTCGGCGTCGATTTCTTGTTGATGTCGAATGCGGACGCGTGCTAGCTGGCGTGCTTCCTCCGCCCATTGGGAAAAAGCCTCGGCATCAGTGCTGGTCACGTCGGGTGAATCGACAGGCAACTTGCATGTAAGGTTGTCGTTACAGAGCGCCCGTAAACAAGTTCAAACGGTGCACATCGCGTTGTTTCTTGCATAGCAGTGTTGTAGGCAAACGTTGCATAGGGAAGAATTTCGTCCCAGTTTTTGTGCTGCAGGTCCACGTACATGGATAGCATGTCAGTCAGGGTTCTATTAAGGCGTTCGGTGAGGCCGTTGGTTTGAGGGTGGTAGGCAGTGCATTTCCGGTGAGTGCTATTAGTTAGCTTGAAGACGTCCTGTAGGAAGGTGGCAGTAAAAGCGGTGCCCCTGTCTGTTATAATAATCGCCGGCGCGCCGTGACGTAGAACAATGTGTTCAACGAAGAATTTGGCGACTTCAGAAGCGGTGCCGTTGGGAAGGGCCTTGGTCTCGGCATAATGCGTCAAGTAATCGGTGGCTACTACGATCCACTTGTTCCCCGACGCTGATGTTGGAAAAGGCCCAAGGAGATCCATCCCAACCTGCCGGAACGGCGCGTCGGGAGGATCCACTAAGTGAAGGAATCCCGGTGGCCTGACGGGAGGTTTCTTGTGGCGCTGGCAATCCCGGCAAGTCCTCACGTAGTGTCGTACTGATCGAAGAAGGTTGGGCCAGTAATACCGTTCATGAATCCGAGCAAAGGTGCGACTAACGCCTAGGTGCCCGGCCGAAGGCTCGTCATGACAGGCTCGTAAGATTTCGCTTCTCAGAGCAGGAAGAAATTTCTCCTTGCTGCCGTAGCTTCGTTTGTGGAGCACATTGTTTCGCAGGGAATACGCAGCCAAACCTCGAAGAAAGAAGCGTGGTGGCGTAGTGTTTTCGCCGCGAAGGTGCTCAACCAGTGGCCGTAGGTCTGCGTCCCGTTGCTGGTTAAGAGCCATGTCCGCAGTATCGACGACCCCGAGGAACGGAAAATCCTCTTCCGTTTCATGTGTTTCAATCAGAATTGGCGCCCGCGACAAACAATCGGCATCACTGTGCTTCTTTCCAGATTTATACACGACCGTTACGTCGTACGTCTGTAGCCGTAGGCTCCATCGAGCAAGTCTACCGGAGGAGTCCTTGAGGTTGGCAAGCCAACACAACGAATGGTGATCGCTTATGGCTCTGAAGGGCCTTCCATACAAAAAAGAAGCCGTTCCACTCAATGTGAAAGCTGTCGGAAATGCAGAGCAGTGATTCGCCATAGTGGCCTGTACCGCCGTTATCCGCTTACTGCTACCACCCCATGCAATTCAAATTTCCCGCCTTCGCAGTGCTCGCGCGCCCCCTGCCTGAAACTGCGCCAGCGGGAGTTCTGTTCTCTTTGTTCTTTTCTCCCCGCACGTTCCGGCGTTGCACTGCCATCGTAATTGTGCCCATCTCCCCGCGAGGGGGACTCGAGTAAATGCGTCGCATAGGGGGTGGGTCTATTGCGTTAACGTTTAGTGTTTGGGGAGTTGGTGGTAGTGAATGCGTTGTATCAGCAGCTTCTTGCCGTAGTTTGAATGAGTCAAGGATATAAGGCGCGTTCGTAGCCTCCCATTCTGTGTCGGCTTTGTGGCGCAGTGGGTAGAGCACCATGTACATTGCGTTCCGCCCGCAGGGTCGAGGGATCGAAACCAGGCGCCGGATAGTATTTTTTTTTATATAGTGTTGGGGGAGGGGTGCGGACTACGACTACGGACGTCAACGCGGGTGACATCGTGAGTTACTGAAATGCTCTGCATTTAATATGGCCGAAATTTAGTTATAGCCCATATCACGGCACGACACTCTTTTTCTGTCGCCGAATAGTTGCGTTCAGCTTTAGACAGTGTGCGACTGGCATAGGCTATAACTTCCTCGGCACCCTGCTGCCACTGAACCAAGATAGAACCGATGCCGACGTTACTGGCGTCAGTTCTGATTTCTGTGTCGCTATCTTCATCGAAGTGTGCCAAGATTGGGGCCGTTTGCAGGCGGCTACGCAGTTCATCAAATGCCACTTTGTGCGCTTCCGTCCAAACGAAGGGTACGCCTTCTCTTGTGAGGCGCTTGAGTGGCTCCGCAATTCCAGCGAACCCTTCGACAAAGCGTCTGTAATAGGCACAGAGACCTAGGAAGCGTCGGACAGCTTTTTTGTCGGTTGGTACTGGAAAAGAGCTCACGGCCGCTGTTTTTTCCGGATCTGGGCGGACGCCTTGAGCACTAACCATGCGTCCAAGAAATTTCAGCTCCTGGAACCCAAGGTGGCATTTTTGAGGCTTAATAGTAAGCTAGGCAGAGCGGATTGCTTCCAAAACGCTTCGCAGTCGTGTTAGATGTTCTTCGAAAGAACTAGAAAACACGACTACATCGTCCAAGTAAACAAGGTAAGTCTGCCATTTCAATCCAGCGAGTACGGTATCCATCATACGCTGGAACGTTGCAGGGGCAGAACAGAGGCCAAATGGAAGGACTTTAAATTCGTATAGGCCATCGGGTGTAACGAATGCTGTTTTCTCACGGTCCCTTTCATCAACTTCTATTTGCCAATAACCAGATTTTAAGTCCAGAGACGAGAAGCATTTAGCGTTACGCAAACGGTCCAAAGTATCATCTATTCGGGGAAGTGGATAAACATCGCGTTTAGTGATACTGTTCGGCTTGCGATAGTCTACGCAAAAGCGAAGCGTGTTGTCCTTTTTCTTTACGAGTACAACTGGGGAGGCCCACGGACTCTTGGATGCTTGGATAACGTCGTCGGCGAGCATCTCATTGACCTGCGTTTTGATGGCCTCCCTCTCTTTAGGCGACACGCGGTAGGGTTGTTGACGCATTGATCTAGTGGATTCATCAGTCACGATGCGATGCTTCGCGATGGGAGTACGGCGCACTTTGGAAGACGTGGCAAAACAGTCGGCGAAGTCGTGCACTAGCTGTTTTAGGGCTTCTTTCTGAGCGGTCGGGAGGTCATTGTTTATTTCAACTGGTATGTCGGTGTCACCTGTGAGCGAATCAAGAGACAGCGTCCTGAGCACGCCCACGTGCGTAACGTCAGAGACTTCCTCAATGAATGCGATTGTAGTGCCTTTCGCAAGATGTCGACGTTCGTTGTAAAAATTGGTGACCAAAACTTGAGTGCATCCGTTGTGCAAGTTGACAAATCCTCTATAGCTAAATAAATACCCCTATCCAGCAATAACTGAATGTTGCCTTCAGCGATGCCTTCACAATCCGCTAATTTGTCATGTTTGACCATTACAAAGAGGCTAGAACGGGCAGGCAGTGTGACGTCGTCGTCAACAATGCGTAGTGCTCCTCGCGCTTGTCTTCGATGTTGCTTGCTATGGCTCCCTTTGTCGAGAAGCTAATTTTCGATTTTTGCAGGTCGATAACTGCCCCATTTGTCTGAAGAAAGTCCACGCCGAGAATTAAGTCCCTCGAGCAATCAGGGAGCACAATAAAGTCGTTAACGTAGGTGAAACCGTGAATTTTTATGCGCGCAGTACACCTACCCACTGGGGTGATCAGATTGTATGCAGCAGTGCGAACTTGCAGGCCAGTCCAGGGTGTGATGGCTTTCTTTAGCGTAGAAGCCAGAGTTTCACTGATGACTGAACCATCAGCACCGGTATCGGCCAATGCAGTCGTCGTACAGCCGTCGATATCTCCCAGCACTTCGCAGGCAATCGGTTGGGTTAAACAAGTTTCAGGTACTGGCTGCTCGTCGTCTCGTCGTAGCGGTCGTCGCAGTGGAGGATCTTGGCAGTTTGCGACATCAGCGGCCTCACCTCCGGAAGTCGCTGGCCTCAGTTTCCCCGGCCTTCCGGGCTACCAGAGGGCCGACTGCCAGGGTCCGAGGCAAATCGAGGGCTGGAGGACCTGCGTCGCATCGGGGACGGGGACCTAGACTGAGGGCGTTGCGGCGAATAAACGTTACGGCGTCCGGCGATGTAGTCCACGATTTCGGGGGGTCTCTGTCCGTTTTGTGGCCGTGGCGCATTCGGCGGAAATCCACGCAGACCAGCTCGGCGATAGGGGCAGGTCCGGTAGATATGCCCTGCTTCTCCGCAGTGGAAGCAGAGAGGCGTGTTGTCAGGGGTGCGCCACAGGTCACTCTTCCGGCGACCCGTTTCCGTCGAGTAGGGTGTACGCGGCGTCAGCTCCAGGGTACGTTGCGGTGCGACCGAAGCAACGATAGGAGGAGCGCCATAGACGGGCTGGCGCAAGGCTGCTGCATATGAGGAGCGGGGTTCATCCAGCCGGAACACGTCAACTTGTTCTGGTACCCGAACAGCCTGCCTTACCTCCTCCCTAACTAGTTCTGCTATAGACAGCAGAGCCGGAGGAACTTGTCCCTGCTGCAGCCTTTGAAGCTCTTCGCGAACAATCTCACGAGCTCCCGGAGACCGAGGCTGTCCACCCGGATACGTTGGGCAGGACTGGTTCGTTGCGACTGTAGTGCCGCGCCCTTTGGTGGAGCGCCCTCTCAATCGTGGTAGCCTCGCGGGCGAACTCGGCAGCCGTTGTCGGGGGACTCCGCATCAGCCCGGCAAAGATGTCTTGCTTGACGCCGCGCATGAGATGTCGAACCTTCGTGTCGTCAGTCATTGAGGGGTCAGCGCGCTTAAAGAGATGAGCCATCTGTTCGGCGTACATGGCGACGCTCTCGTTCGGACGCTGGTTTCGGGTTTGAAGGGCAGCCTCAGCCTTCTCCTTGCGGTCACTGTTTGGGTAGGTCGCTAGTAACCGTTGGCGGAACTCCTCCCAAGACGACATCGTGGATTCGTTATGTTCATACCAGGTTCGGGCATTTTCTTCCAGTGAAAAGTAGACATTTCGCAGCTTGAATCTGTTGTCCCAGCCGTTAAACGTTGCCACGTGCTCGAAGTGGTCAAGCCAATCTTCCGCGTCTTCATAAGGCTCTCCGTAAAAGACTTTTGGTTGCCGCTGCTGCTGAACCACGTACTGAAAAGGGCTGCCTGTCGGAGTCGTGTTCACAGCGCCAGCGTCCCGTCCAGTCATCCTGGTCGTGCGATCAGGTAAAAGGCCGCACTCCGCTGGAAGTTCGAGTAGACGACGGCTGGTTCGCCCGTGGACGGGAGAAACTTCGACTTGAATTGGCGACCCCGAGCTGTGCGTCCTTGACGGGTGGCGTATCATGTACCCCGCACCTCCACCACTTATGTAGCGATGAGCTCCAGTAAGGAGAGTAAAAGCGTTTATTAACAAGGCGAACTTGTGCCGGCAAACACTGGCGATCCACAAGCAAGCTAGAGCAAGCGAGCTTGGACTTCTTTCTCTTCCGTCCACCAGTCAGCACACACCCATTACTAGAAACAGCCCCGTTAGCCGGTCGGGGATTGCTCCCACAATAATAAAGTCACGGCAATATATATATGTATATATATATATATATATATATATATATATATATATATATATATATATATATATATATATATATATATATATATATATACATATATATATATATATATATACATATATATATATATATATATATATATATATATATATATATATATATATATATATATATATATATATATATATATATATATATATAAGAACTACAGGCGGAAAAGGAGGGCAGTTGCCACGCCGGCCGTCCCTTACCGCCCCCTCCCCCTCCCCAACCGTCTCCTCGTCTCACAGATGCCGCCACAACGAGGCTCCCCTCAGGGGCGAAGGATGTGTTCTACGAACTTAAAAGAGAGAGAAAACAGTACAATCCTTGAGTACAATCACTTTGAATTCGACAATAGCCACTACCTCCAAATTACAGCACAGCCATGGGTACCAAAATGGCATCTACATACGCCAATATCTTTATGGCTTCATTTGAAACAGAGTTCATTGCAAAATGCTGTCCAAAACCTATCATTTATAAACGATTCCTCGATGACATCTTCTTCATTTGGAATAATGATGAGGCAAGCCTCAGGGAATTTATCTCAGAACTCAACTCTGTGCATCCATCAATTAAACTGACCTATCAGATATCAACTGAAACCATAAATATTTTGGATGTCCCTCTCAGGGAGAGTCTCAACAACATTGTACAGGAAGCCCACTGACCACCAACGATATCTTCACTTCTACAGCAGCCATCCCGCCATTGTAAAACAAGTATACCCTACTCACAAGCACACCGGTACCGCAGGATATGCTCTGGACGGGACGATTTCGAAAAACATTCTGAGGAGCTAAAGACCGCCCTGATTGGTCAAAAATATCCAGCAGAAATTATTGACGATGCGATTAGCCGAGCACGCAATTTACAAAGAGGAGATATTCTGACTGAAACCCCAAAAGAAACCCACCATGAGACGAACTTAGTCCTTACATACTCGTCCAAAACTTCCTAAGTAAACAACATCCTGAAGCGACATTTTAATATCATAAGGCAGAGTGAGCGCTTGTCGGCTGTTTTTCAGCGGCCCCACCGCGCTGTGTACAGATGGGCTAGAAACTTGAAGGACCTTTTCGTCAGGGCAAGATCAGAAGTACCTGAGCGAACTCTAGGCTGCCAGCCACGCGGCAAGCCGCGCTGTAAACTTTGTCCCCACATGGTGACCACTAATGTTGCCCAGACCACCAGGTCAACCTTTAAATATGAGAGAGAGAAAAAGTAAAGGAAAGGCAGGAATGTTAACCAGGCTACGGCCTAGTATGCTATCCTGCACGGGGGAAAGGGGAACAATGAGGAAATAGAGGAAAACAGAAAAAGAAGGGGAAAGGTACGGACAGAGCGTGGAGTGGTGTGCCCAGCGATAGGACACTATAGACATTGTCTAAAGTTCAGACAGTTCGTAGAGAGTAGTCTTGCGCTACAGTCTTTTGTGCAATTCCGTCGTTTTGAGTAAACACAGGAGCGCTTTTGTCGCCTTGTCCGCAGACGACGGAGAAGGCCAGTGGCCCAGGATTGTCTCCTCAGAGAACGGGCGCCGAGAGTCTAACTTTCGTAGAGTCGCAGAGAGCTGGCTGCGTTCGGTTGAAAACCGTGGACAATCGCAGAGGACATGTCGTATGGTCTCTGGTGTTTCACAGACTTCGCACGCCTCACTGGCTGCCATTCCAATCAAATAGGAGTAAGCATTTGTGAATGCGACTCCAAGCCAGAGGCGACAAAGAATGATTGCATCAGATCGTGGGAGGCCTAATGGGAGGGGGCGCTGAAGATGGGGGTCCAGGGCATGGATACGAGCGCTCGTGAACTCTTGGGTGCTCCATTTTGATAGCGTGGTCTCCCGAGCAAGTTTTCGGAGAGTCCTAGCGGCGTCCGTCCTGGATAACGGAATAGATATGGTCTCCGTTTTAAAGGGACACTGAAGTGATATGTAAACATTGCGGGATTACTAGCGCAAATTGTAGTCCGGAGTCCCCAGGCCATGTTTCGACCACTCTAGGCGCGTTTACGCGATTTTATTTAGTAGAAAAACTAATTCGAAAATGCTGTCCTCCTCTCTTTACGCTCGCCCATTTTCTGTGGCGTTTTCGTGTGACGTCAGGAGGGGAGGTGCTGGCAATTGGCTGGCTGCGCTACTGCACGGCTCCCCGGCCTTCAGACAGAGTCAGTCGGCCCAGCGTTTCGTCCGCCGGCCGCCGGCGGGTCGTCGCAATCAAGGAGGTTAAAAAAAATTGCTTGGTCGCAATTCGTTCGCTTAGTTGAAACGAAGCCAGGACACGTTTGTGAATGGAAGAATGTGCCTTTCTTTACTTGGTTTGTTTGTACACTGTATCTAGCTCCAAGTCAAGGTCGCTTCACACAGGCGCTGCACAAGCGCACATGCGACGCTTCGCTGACTGGTACGCCAGTAGGAAAATATAAGGCCTCTTGAAGGCGGGAGAAGAGTCAGCGAAGTTAATATAGGTACTAAATAAATAAAATCAACTGATATTTTTACCGTACAGCGTAAAACTAGGGCGCGGGAAGCACTTTTTTGCGCTGGGCGAACAAGAACAGCGGTCAGCAGCACGACTACGCATCTGCGAACGCTTTTCCGTCTACGAAATGCAATTGCTAGACGTGAGCTACTGTGGAAACTCGGGCGACGCTAACTGCACGAGCGCAGTACAACAAATAGTCACCTAAGCTGCTTGAAATGCCAAAACTAAATAAAAGTGTAAACCGGTTGTGCAATATATACCCTATATTAGGAAGCCCTGCGGATCCGGCTTCGTGGCCGAGTGGGCTGAGGCGTCATGTAGCTCACCGCAAATGTTTTGCAAGTCACGAGTTCGAATCCCCGCGGGTACGTGTTTTTTTTTTTTTTTTTGTAAGTTAACTTTTTTGTTTTCCGCCGATGTTTTCTATATTGAGTTCACCTTTTTTTGGGCCGCAACGTTCATGTTTACACGAACTAGTTCACAAAACACGCGCAGGCTGGCACTGGCGCGCTAGCGAGTTCTCGTTGGCGTGCTGTTGCCATAAGCACCGACTGCTTGCAGGCAGTGGGCACAGGCCAGAATGAACAGACCCTTGGCCTGGTGCGAACACGCTTTTTACGATACAGGCATGAGGGAGGCAAGCTCCAAATATGGGGGAAAAGCGCATGACATTTGGGCGTCTGCGGGTACGCGGAGGGCGTTCATGCACTGCGTAGGTCTCGGCTAGTGAATGCTACGACTACAAGCCGTCCTGGGAGGCTTATCTTGTGCATTTTACAGCCGCCAACATGGCAGAAGCGCGGTACGATGATTACTGAGATATTGAGAATGCCCATCCAACAACGCCATTGGTTATGTTTTACAGAACCGAAACCGAAACCGAAACTTGTTTGATTGCTAACCTTGGGCATCGTCCAATCACGGCGCCCCTCCTCTCAACGTCACAGCCTTAGTTGGTGCGGCCGCCGCAAACCGCGCATGGTAGTTTTTCTTCTTTCGCGCTTTGTAAAATAATTACCGATTTGTCAACCGGATAAACGATGAAAAGTGTGCTAATTTGAGCCAGTCTACGCAGTGCAAGCAAAAACGGGAGCTTGACAAATTCACTTCAGTGTCCCTTTAAATGCAGAGCATTTCAGTAACTCACGATGTCACCCGCGTTGACGTCCGTAGTCCGCACCGTCGTTGTCCCTACTATATAAAAAAAATACTATCCGGCGCCAGGTTTCGATCCCTCGACCCTGCGGGCGGAACGCAATGTACATGGTGCTCTACCCACTGCGCCACAAAGCCGACACAGAGCGGGACTATACGAACGCGCCTTATATCGTTGACTCATTCAAATTACTGCTGACGAGCGCTCTCTCGTCAGCAGTTGCCACAAGTGCAACAACATTAACGTAACGCAAACTACTTAACGTCGTGCGCCCCCAGAAATGCTCCGCATTTGATCGTGCCCCTTGCGAGGGGGATGTTTCGCACTTGATCGCATTTCCGCTGCTCTCTGCGCTTGCGCCCCGTCGCTATAGCAACGGAGGCGCGTCGTCTGCTTCCAGGACGCCGCGGCGCCAAATTGAAACGGGTGGTGAGCGGTGGTGCCGCACGCCGCTCGTCGAAACGCGCCGTCGGAAGCGAGAAACGTCGTCGCCACATCTACGATCGAGATAAATAAATGCAAATGTAAAGCGCCAGACATTCGGCGCATTTACCTCATCCTAGCCACGAACAGCTGATCCTACAATTCGTGTCTCCATATGCGCTGGCTTTGGCTAGGCTAATCGGCGCTAGCATATGAGTTTTTTTCGATTTTCGATCCTGTACCTGGCGATGTCGTAGAGGTACTTCTGCTGCCACGCGACAATGTCGTGCCGCTCGATCAGGAGCGAGTTCCGGCCCCTCTTCTCATACACCCGATGTCATTCAGCAGCCGGTGCACAGTCCATGGCTTGAGAGGAGTAACATCACCGCTAGCGTTGACATCCGCAGCAATTGCCTTCACTGTCGGGATTCCATTGCGGCGAAAAAGGCGATGCACGGATGCGCACTTCGTGAAATCGTCGTACACTTCTCTGCGTCGTCTCTTTCCACCGCTTCGCGGCCACTTTCGGGAGGGCGTCGCAAGATTGCCATCGTTATTTTGGTGTGCCAAGCGTGCGGCAGCGTCCGCACTTTCGTTTCCGACAATGCCGCAATGACTGGGAAGCCACTGAAAGGCAATGTCATGACCCGCTTGGGTGGCACGGTCGTACAGTAGTCTTATCTCGGCCAGCAGCTGTTCATGAGGTCCACGGCATAGGGCTGTCTGGAGCGATTGAAGCGCAGGTTTTGAGTCGCAGAAGATCGCCCATCTTCGGCATGAAGTTTGTTCAACGGTATGAAGGGCACAACGGATGGCGGTAAGTTCTGCAGCCGTGGAAGTGGTGAGATGGGCTATTTTAAATCCTGTGGACATGGACATTCGTGGTATAACGACGGCGCCGGCAGAACTAGATGTTGTTACGGAGCCATCGGTGTAAATATGGGTGTAGTCACTGTATCTCTCGTGTAAATAAATGAGACTTAGCTGTTGTACTGCCAGCGTTGGAAAATCTTGCTTCTTTGTTAAGCCTGGGATAGTGAGGCATGCTCGAGGCTGCGTCGTACACCAAAGTGGGAGTGGCGGCCTCATCGCAGGCGTGTAGTTGGATGGCATGCTGGTCATGTTGGAAGCTATATACAACCTTCGCGAAAGACGCATGGGAGCGTTTAGATGGTAGACTAGCAAGGTGATGATCCGGCAGCCTGGTTAGGTGCCTAATATGCGCCCCGAGTGTTTCAATTGTCACGTAAGTGGGTAAGGGGTGATCACGAGCCACAGCAATGGTTGCAGCTGTTGAGGTGCACCGTGGTAGGCCAAGGCAAGTTTGCAGGGCCTGCGCTTGTATGCCTTGCAGTTGCTGAATATTGGTACGGCACGTACCCGAAAGTACAGGCAGGCTGTACCGTAGGGAGCCCAAGAATAGTGCGTCGTACAGCTGAAACATTGACTTCATAGATGCTCCCCACGTCTTGCCGCCGATGAACTGGAGAATGTGGGCCACTGCAGACAGCCTCTTCTTCAAAAAACTTACATGGGGGCTCCAAGAAAGGTCTCTGTCGACGACCACGCCGAGAAACTTGTGATGCTTCACATCAGATACCCTTTCGCCATTAACTGTCAAAGGGTATGCGTACATAGGCTTCCGTGAGAACGCAAGCACTGCGCATTTGCTGGAAGACACTTCCAACCCTTGCTTTTGCAGATAGGTGTTTGTCAAATCTGCAGCCTTTTGCAGGCGCGCGCGCACGTGCCGTCGAGTCACTCCATCTGCCCAGATGCAAATATCATCCGCGTAAATCGACAGATGAACCGTTCTTGGGAGGGAGCTTGCGAGGCCGATGAGAGTCAGGTTGAACAACGTGGGGCTCAAGACGCCTCCCTGGGGGACACCGCGTTGGGTGTAGTGTATTGACGTTGGGCCATCTTCAGTCATTACAAAGAATGACCTCCCCGAGAGGTAACTTCGCACCCACTGGTAGACGCGGCCGCCAAGCCCCACTGCCTGCAGCGCTTTAAGAATGGCATCATGCTCCACGTTGTCATACGCTCCTTTCACGTCCAGAAAGAGTGCAGCGCATATGCGCTTGATGCGTCTCTGCTGCTGCACAAAGGTCACCAGGTCGATAACGCAGTCGATAGAAGAACGGCCACGACGGAAACCAGCCATGACTCTAGGGTAGACGTTGTAGTGTTCCAGGAACCACTCCAGGCGTGCAAGGATAACTCGCTCCATAAGCATGCCAACGCAACTGGCAAGTGCTATGGGTCGGTATGCCACCGGGTCCAGCAGAGATTTTCCAGGTTTCAGGAGCGGAACAAGGCGGCTAGACCTCCATTTTTCAGGGACTATGCCATCACGCTATAGGTCGTTGAAGTAGTTCAAAAGGGCGTGCAGCGCCATTGCCAAGGTGACAGAGGGCAGCATAGGTGACTTCATAGGCTCTTCATCAGAAACGCGGGGAGCTCGAAGCAGCAGAGGACTTCTGCGTTCGGATCGCCAGTGGAACAGGTCCTGCTGGTTCATCACTTGCCACTGACATTCCCGCTTCGCGGGATTCTCGGATGGACGTGCCGTTTTTAATGGAAGAGCTCGAGGCGGCATTGGCTCTCTGCACCCGATCGTCATCGCCTGGGCCAGATGGAGTCACCTAAATACGAAATCAAAGACAACCTCAACTGTGACACCCCTAATGTAATCTACAAACGCCGCTGCCTTGTCTGTGAGGAGGAATATATTGGCCAACCAAAAACATTTTTCCGCAAAAGGTTTAACATCACAAGTCACACGTGAAGGGCCTCCCCGGCCTTCCGCTGTCCAGGCATCTCCGACTCCCGGGTCACTCATTTGCAAAAATACAGGCCGTCTTAATTCAGTCCGGCTTCCGCACCACATACGAGTTGGAACAAAGAGAATCATTCTTTATACATAAATTTCGGACGTTTGCCGAAGGAATAAATGAGACCACAAGGAGATCGATTTGCTTTCTAAACTGACGTAACAACCCTGAGATGTTTTGAGGGAGGGCGAAACGAATAATCATGCCATAGTTTTTTCTCTCTCTCTTTTAAGTTCGTAGAACACATCCTTAGCCCCTAAGGGGAGCCTCGTTGTGCCGGCATCTGTGAGACGAAGGGTACGCCTGGAAGGGGGGTACGGGCATAGCGAGACGGTCGGCGTGGCAAATGCCCCTCCGGCAGAAGTGAGGTGATAAATCCTTCTCCGCCTGTGGTTCTTTACAAGGCGTAAATCGGTTTCTACGCAAACTTTCCGGACCAATTCACTAAGACGGACCCGTGTGAGCGTCCGCGCAAGGCTGCCCACGAATGTTTTGTTTCCCGATAAGCTTCCTTCGGCCACCTGCGGGCCATGGGGTACTTGTCTGTCTAACGACGGTGTCAAAACACCATCAACAAATGCTTCCTTTTCGTTCTTTTTTACCATTGATCACCAGTAGACAGAGGTTGGCATGCTTCTCTGCCATCCAGAGCCTTTTCGTTCAGGCTTTCGAGCTTGAACTCTCCAAATGTTATGTATCTCTCTCTCTCTCTCTCTCTCTCTCTCTCTCTCTCTCTCCCTCCCCGCACCCAGGCGCAGCACGCCGTTTTTTCTGTAGACGCACATTGGTTGAACTTTATGCGTCTGTTCTCGGTCTATCAATGCCGCAACTGTGCCTCCTTTCCATTTACAACTTTCCTCTCTCCCTTCCTCTTCTCTTCCTTTTTCCCACCTTCTGTAGTATAGTTACGACATGTATTGTTACTCTCCCGCTCTTTTACTTCCCCCGAGAGTTCTCATTGGCGAAGGTGAGGAGAAAGGGAAGCCCTCGGAGGCAAAGTGTGTATAACCGTTTTTCTGTCTATTCTAAGACAACCCCCGAAGAAGAAAGGTTGTCCTTTCGAAACTGTTGAGAGCAATAAAACCCTTGTTCAGTGCTGCACCAAAGTTTTGACCTATTGCTACGGTAGTCCGGAACTCCTTACCTGCTATATATATATATATATATATATATATATATATATATATATATATCTATATATATATATATATATATATATATATATATATATATATATATATATATATCCCTTATATATAAAATAAGGGTTGGCAGTCAAGAAAAATTCGGAAAGCAAAGGGGATAATGCCGTAGGTCATAGTAACAGATGAAGAATTTTTTGAGTCAGCAAGAAAGTGGTGAAAAAATTCCCGCCGGGTGGGAGCCGAACCCACGACCTCCAGAATACCGGTCTGGTGCGATAACCAGTACGCTACCGGCGGGGCTGTTTCCCCACCACTTTCTCTGGTATTTATGTTATTTTTCTTTCCTCTACTTGGGGGTGCCACTCAGACTATATATATATATATATACCGTAATTACCCGATTCTTACGCGCACCTTTTTTCCGGAAAAATAGGCTGAAAAATCGCATGCGCGTTAGAATCGGATAGGAAACCGAAACTGCCGAAACAGCGGCAATTTCGTCCCACCCATCGCCATCTCAAGATGGCGCCACAGCCTTTAGCAACATGGAGGAAGACTTCCTCCATGTTTAGCAAAACTTTTTGAATGGAGGAAGCATAAGCGCCTATGACTTTCTATCGGCGTTGACACAAATCGTCAAATCGTTCCACTTGCGCACTTAACAGGAATGGCAGCAGCGGCTCTCACGCGTTCAAAACGAGCGGTCGGCTGAAGCGTGCGGCTCTGTAGAAGCTCGCGGGATGGGCGTGCGAGGCGTGGGCCACGATCCCGTCGACCATGGTTGAACGTTCGTTCATAAGTGGGGCATCGCGAACGCTCTTCGCGGCACCGAGGACGAGATGTTGTGGTCAGCGGAAAGCAACGAGGAGTGAGATGAGTGAGATTACTTCGGGAAATAAATCGCCCGTTTCTCCCGCATTCGTTTGCCTGGGTTATAAAGTTCCGTTCACGTTACAATCGGAGGTGCAAGTTTTTTTGGTTTTTTTGCCAGGAAAATCAGGTGCGTGTTAGAATCGGGTAAGTACGGTGTATATATATATATATATATATATATATATATATATATATATATATATATATATATATATATATATATATATATATATATTGAGAGGACCTTGAGGGACAGGTGCAGGAGGACGTTTATTAGGAAGCGTTGCAACCGTCGCGGACCCAGAACCAGCCTCCGATGACGATGATCTTCCCAAGAGGGTAATTGGTCGAATGGTGATGAGAATGATTATGAGGGGAAGAAGATGAAGCACAGGAGGTTGCCCACAATGTACGACCCGGTCACTGTAAATAGGACGCGATGCTCAGAACGTTCTCACAATTTCCCCCTCCGTGTGAAGGCGGCCTCCTGGCCGCGGAACATCAAGAGGAGCGACGCACGAAAGGCTTGAGTCGTGAGACGTGCACTATTTCTGTGCCACGGTAACGACGATCCACAGGAGCACTGCACGGAGCGACGCGGTAGTTCACGGGCGAAGTTTCTTCTAAGATGGTGTACGGGCCTGTGAAGTGGTGAAGAAATTTTTCGCATAGCCCAGGTTTGCGTGTGGGCGTCCACAGTAGCACCTCGTCACCAGGACGGAAGAGGACGGTGCGGTGACTGGCGTCGTAGCGGTCCTTGCGATCGCGTTGGCTGGCTGCCGTGTTGAGACTAGCAAGCCGACGGCAGTAGTTGAGGCGGGAGATGAACTCCTCGTGTAACGGGCTGGAGCTATACACAGGAGCACTTAAGACACTGGCGTCCAGCATGAATGAGGGATCGCGGCCGTAGACGAGCAAGAAGGGAGAGTAACCGGTAGTCTTTTGTACTGCAGTGTTGTATGCAAAAGTAACGAATGGTAGAATAGCGTCCCAGTTGGTGTGATCAGGCCGAATGTACATAGAAATCATTTCTGAAAGAGTTCGGTGGAAACGTTCAGTGAGACCGTTCGTCTGCGGATGGTAAGCGGAAGTGGTCTTATGAACTGTGTTTGCAGCACGGAGAACTTCTTAAACAGTGCTGGAGAGAAACGTCTTGCCGCGATCGCTCAAAAGAACACGGGGCGCGCCATGGCGCAACACTATGGCACGCAAGAAGAAGTCTGCTACCTCGGCTGCACAGCCAGAGCGAATGGGCGCTGTTTCGGCGTAACGGGTTAAATGGTCTACGGCTGTTACAATCCACCGAAAGCCGGCAGCCGTGCAAGGCAAAGGTCCGTAGAGATCAATGCCAACAGGGTGGAAGGGCTGCGAAGGGCAAGGGAGTGGCTGTAGAAGTCCGGCAGGCGGAGATGTGGGCTTTTTCCGCTGCTGGCAAGATGGGCATGAAGCGATGTAGCAGGCAACGTAGGTGGAGAGGCCAGGCCAGAAGAAACGAGAGCGGACGCGGTCGTAAGTTTTGTGGAAGCCGAGGTGACCCGCTGAAGCATCGTCATGAAGGGCTTCTAATATCTGCTGTCGAATAGCGCGCGGTACAACGGGGACCCATCTGTTGCCCGACGAGTGGTGGTTTGAATGGTACAAAATACCATGCAAAAACCGAAAGTGCTGAAGCTGCCGACGCGCCCGACTGTTCGGTGGTTGTATTGTGCCGGTATGCCGGTCGATTATCGTGCGGCAGTATGTGTCTGCTCGTTGAAGAGTAGGCAAATGAGACAGGCCGTCATTAAATGCTGTGTGGTTGAAGGGTGCGATAGGGAGGGTGGTAGCGGGTGACGATGACGCGGAAGTCGTAGACGACTCAAGAGGGCAGCGCGAAAGTGCGTCGGCGTCGAGGTGCTTTTTCCCGGACTTGTAAGTGACGGTAAAATCATACTACTGAAGTCGGAGAACCCAGCGTCCGAGGCGCCCAGATAAATTTTTCGGTGTCTGCAACCAGCCTAACGCATGGTGGTCAGTCACTTCTGTGAAGTGGCGTCCGTAAAGGTATGGTCGAAATTTCTGAACGGGCCAAACCACAGCGAGACACTCCTGCTCAGTGATGGTGTAATTTTTCTCAGATGTACTTAGGGAACGACTGGCGTAAGAAATAACGCGCTCTCGATCTTTGCCATCCGACTGCAGTAGAACAGCGCCAAGGCCGTGGCCACTGGCGTCCGTGTGCAGAATTACAGGTCTGGACTCGTGAAAATGGCAGAGGACCGGCCCAGAGGTCAGCGCGGTCTTCAGCTGTTGGAAAGCTGCTTCACAATTGTCTGTCCAGACGAAGGGAGCTCCAGAGTTAAGGAGTGCGTTGAGGGGCGAAGCTATGGAAGCGAAATTCTGGACAAAACGCCGAAAGTAAGATGCCAGGCCAAGAAAGCTACGCAGAGATTTTTGCTGCTGGGGCCGTGGGAAGTTAACCACAGCAGAAATCTTGTCTGGGTCGGGTCGAATCCCGTCGTGGCTGACGACGTGTCCGAGAACTGTTATGCTTCGAGAGGCAAAACGGCACTTTTTGGTGTTGAGCTGAAGGCCAGCATTGGCAAGGCATGTTATCACCTCATCCAGCCGTTTTAAGTGTTCAGAAAAGGTTGAAGAAAATATAACGATATCATCGAGATAACACAGGCACGTTTTCCATTTAAGACCCCGGAGAACAGTATCTATCATGCGCTCGGAAGTTGCGGGAGCGTTACATAGCCCGAAGGGCATCACATTAAACTCATATAGTCCATCAGGGGTGGCAAACCCTGTCTTTTCTTTATCCGCCTCATGCATTGGAATCTGCCAATAACCAGATCGAAGGTCGATACTAGAGAAATATTCCGCTCCTTGTAAACAGTCCAAGGCATCATCGATGCGAGGCATAGGATAAACATCCTTTCGTGTGATTCGATTCAGTGCGCGGTAATCAATACAAAATCGAACGGATCCGTCTTTTTTTCTCACTAAGACAACTGGAGATGACCAAGGACTGTTTGATGGACGAATAATTTTGCGCTGGAGCATTTCGGCGACGTTTTCGTTAATGACTTTTCGCTCAGAAGAAGAGACGCGGTATGGTCGGCGGCGAATAATCTGTGAACCGTCTGTTTCAATTCGATGAGTGGTTACGGATGTTTGACCGAGTGTGGTACTCTGAGAATCGAATATTGACTTGTGCCTTTGTAGGAGGTCCAGCAAAGAATTGGCTTGGTCTGGAGAGAGGTCGGAGCTGATAGTGGCGGATAAAGCAGGGCGTGGCGGGTCAGAGGGCGAATTCGAAACTGACGAAATACAGCAGAGGGGAACAATAAAGACAGCTTCAGACTGAGCAGTGGTAGCGATAGTAGTGCCTTGCCGTAAGAGGATTGCCTCAGGGCTAGTGTTCATGGCAACGAGCGCGGCAGATCCTTGCGTAAAGAGCACAAGACAGGTGGCTATTACAATACCTCGTGGGAGAAGCCGAGAGCAGGGCACGATGAGCACGTCACCATCAGAACACTTTCCACCATGAACAAAAATTGTCGTCTCATATCCAGGGCTCAGAATGTAATCCGCACTAGCCATCAAACACTGCTCTTGGACATCCGAACTTTCTAT
The DNA here is from genome assembly GCF_048455015.1 of Haemaphysalis longicornis. Taxonomy (NCBI): domain Eukaryota; kingdom Metazoa; phylum Arthropoda; class Arachnida; order Ixodida; family Ixodidae; genus Haemaphysalis; species Haemaphysalis longicornis. The sequence goes on from NW_027526295.1 coordinate 8,183,789, forward strand.
ACGGTCTGTAGCGGTGATTTCAATGTCCGGGTACTGGCAGGAGATGACAGCGTTGGCGGATAAGAGAAAGTCCCACCCTAAAATAAGTTCGTGAGTGCAACTGGACAAGACCGCGCACTGGACGTGGTGCCGAATTCCCTCAATCAATACACGTACTGTACAGTATCCGGATGGTTCGAACACAACTTGGTTAGCACCGCACAAAGTAGATCCAGTATAAGGGGTTCTCACTTTCCTGGGCCGCGAACACAAATTTTCACTAATGACTGATATACTGGCTCCAGTGTCTATGAGGGCATCAACATCAAATCCTTCAACGTGTACGTGCAATGTATTCCACGGTTGCGATGGAGGAGTTTTTGGCTTTTCGACGAATGCAGTTTCCCCTCCAAAAACTGCAGGCTCTAGTTTTCCGAAAGGTGGCCCAAAGCGTTTGACGCGGGGCGAAGAGGTGATACAGAGCGGCGATATGGAGAGGGCGATTGTCGCCGGGAAGAACGGTCACGCTGAGGCGTATCAACAGGGGCTGCAGGTGGAGAGGAGCGGCGAGGGGGTGAAACGGGAGCGTTGTACCGAGTGCCATAAGAAAAGCTGAGGTCGCGTTCAAATGGTGCATACCCTCGTCGCTCATCCTGCTGACGTCGCCTGCAGAAACGGGCAATGTGTCCCTTAATCCCGCAGTAGTAACAGACAGGACGATCGTTCGAGAAAGCCGGGCGGCGGGGTCGCATGTGGGTGTAGTAATAGTCCCGGGACGTAGGCGCTGGAGAGGTCGCCGTCAAATGCTCATGAGCCAGCGGAGCTTCTCGGGGCAAGGGTGGCTTTGAGGCGATTGCCGAATACGACAGAACGGGAGTCGTAGGAAGAGGAGACGAGGTTGGCAACAGACTCGTCATGGATGCCAACTCCTCCTTGACAAGGTCGCGCAGCTGAGGTCCATCCTTCCGAAAGGGTTCACGTGGAAGGGTAGGCTGGTCATGTAGCTGCAGCTCTTCGCGGATGATTTCGCGAATTATAGCCCGTAATTCCATGTCCCCATGCGGTTGAGGAGCCCGAGCATCCTGTGGCAAGCGAATTGACTGCAGTTCATCTAGCCGTTGACACGTTTCGCGTACATCGCTGACGCTTTTAGGATGCTGAACCGCCAATGCATTGAATGCAAATGCAGAGATGCCTTTGAGAAGGTGGCGTACCTTGTCGGCCTCTGGCATGCTTTCGTCAACGCGGCGACACAGGGCAACGACTTCCTCGATGTATGAGGCATACGTCTCCTCAGGGTGCTGAATACGACCAGACAGCTTCCTTTTCGCCACGTCGGAACGATGGGCTGGAGAGCCGAAGGCCTTACGCAGCTTCTGGGCAAAGCTGGCCCAGTCATCAATGTCGGCTTGATTGTTGAAATACCATGTTTCTGCCGCTTCTTTTAGGGAAAAAGATACGTTCTGGAGCTTAGCTGTATCGTCCCAGCGGTTGAATGCACTGACCCGAACATAGGTGTCAAGCCAGTCATCGACGTCCTCGCCGCGGAGCCCGTAGAAAAACGGTGGGTCACGCTGGCGGGTGGTCACTGCAAACGCCGGAGGCGCAGCAGAAGCGCCAGTGGGGTTGCTCCCGGCTTCACGCTGCATGGCTTGTGCCAGTAAACGGCGACCGGAACGGAGCTCCAGGGGTGCGATCAGAAGGCGTAGAGGACAGGATCGAGGTCGACCTCCACCACTTGAGAGGACCTTGAGGGACAGGTGCAGGAGGACGTTTATTAGGAAGCGTTGCAACCGTCGCGGACCCAGAACCAGCCTCCGATGACGATGATCTTCCCAAGAGGGTAATTGGTCGAATGGTGATGAGAATGATTATGAGGGGAAGAAGATGAAGCACAGGAGGTTGCCCACAATGTACGACCCGGTCACTGTAAATAGGACGCGATGCTCAGAACGTTCTCACAATATATATATATATATATATATATATATATATATATATATATATATATATATATATAGCATAGTGAGGGAGACGATAGCGTTTGTCCAGTTTCTTAGATTATTTAATACCCAACAGTTTCGGAGTTAGAAACTCCTTCTTCAGGGCTCTATTTTAATTTCTCACATTTCGCCTTTATACAACTGTGAGGGAGGGTTACTTCCCTCATCCCTGCAGGATGCAGGAGAGGTCGCGGGTGAGGGGTGTTTCAAACAGTTTGAGCAAGTGAGGCATTCCGATTGGCTAGAAATGTGGAAGGTGAGGGAAGGGGAAAGAACACGGGCGGAAAGGCAGCACGAAAACACGTAACAAGAGGCACACAAGCAAACACAAAATCAAAAACCAGAGTGAGTCCTGCGCACTCCGCAAATGGTGTAAAAGTAGTCAGCGGGAAGGGAAAAGGGGCAAAAAAAGGGGGGATGAAGGGAGACGGACATAAGATGGCGGCACAGGCATAGATCTTCGATTCGGTCAAACTGCAAGGCCGCATGCATGCACGGCCCGCCCAGTCGACACATGGTCCCCGCGCCATACTCGGAATTTCCTGTCCCATTTTCGGTTTTGTTTTACTCCTGGTTAAACCTACAGAAGCTCTTGTCTTGGCGCCACTTCAACGAAACCGAGTGGTGCAGCAAAGCTTTGCCGCGGGGCCAGCGAGCCGCGGAACAAGTAACACTAGGATTTGGTTTCGTTTGCGGCGCATTCTTCGGCCGTTTGTCTGTCAGTGGTGCGGCGGTCATAATTCAGGCGACTGTGCGTAAGCGGGCCCGCGGGGCGCGCTCACAGCTGTTCAAGGTCACTGATGAGACGGGTGGTGGTTGTCGAACGGGCGGGGAAGGGGGCGTTGCACACGTTTGTTTTGCTGATCGGAAAACTGAACATTCGTGGACAACCTTGAAGAAAGGGGGGGGGGGCAGTTAGTTCCCAATGCGCGGAGGCTCGTACGGGTCCGTCTGATAGCATCCTCGATTAACCGCACCGGTGCACACCGGGGCACACCGGTGCGCCTTTTCATCCTCGATAAACCGCACCGGTGTGCACCATCCGTCCTCGATAAACCGGGGTGCACCGTCGCGGGGCAATTTTTGGTTGCACCGCCGCGCACCGAGAGAGTCGACGGTGCGCCGGCGTGCAGTCCCGAGATGCATCGCGGACGATGCCGGCGAAGGAGCTTCCTCCGCCGTCTGCTGCAGCGACGGCGCCATCGCCGCACTCGTGTCAAGGCGGACGGAGCTGTGTATTGTTGCTGACAAGGATGGCGTGCTTGTGAATTCATCGGGCAACGATGCGACAGTCTCCTAACGGGCGGTAACAACGGCCAGTGATTGTAAATGAGGACGCGAACTTTGTGTACTTCAAAGGCGGCTGCATGCATTGCCAGAAAGTTGGGGATTGACATTCGTTTCGTTCGATCGAATTATCATGAACTGTTACCGGAGTGCCTAGACGATGAAGACCTACTTGTTTTGCTGTAACGGGAGGGCGGAACAAAACAGGCACTCGCATTATGGCTCAAACGAAGATTGGAAGCAGCTTGTATGTAGCTGTTTAGTGGAAGCGGTGGCGGTACGTTGTTCCGCATGTGTGACGGATTTAAGTTGTGCGTACATATAACCATTGGCCTTCAATAAATACCACTTTCAAATAGCGCTGTGTCTCATTACAGTGCTGTATTGTTACTTGTGAACGGTTTTATGAGTTGATTTCTTAGATTAAGAGATGGCGCCTGGGTAGAACCGCCCCGTTTGTCCTCGATCAACGCTCCGTGCCGGTACGCACCGTCGTGGGGCACTGTGCACCGCGCCGGTTTTGGGGGCAACACCGGTGCGTGTTTATCGAGGACGCTATGAGTGAAATGGTCCGGACATTTTGCCACATTGCGCACAGTGGGCCTCGGAAAACTCTAGAGAAACAGCAAACATGAAAAACGAAATGGGGAAGGAGGGGGGGGGGGGGGGGGGGGGGGCACCGGGCTGGACATCGAGACGCGTACAGCCCGCCGCGCAGCCGCAACGGCCCCTCCACTCCGTCCCGCGCCCCGGGAGGAGAAGGTTCGTAGTATGCCCCCGGGGGGGAGGGGGGGAGGGTGAGGAACCACCGCGCCGAATCCTGGCTTGGCGTTGCCACAGCCGACGGCCAACCGGGCCGCTCCCAACCCCGGCTCCGGTCTTTTCGGTACAGGACGTTTCGGTACAGGGCGTTTCGGTACGGTCTTTTCGGTGCAAGGGCGTTTCGGTGCACGGGCGTTTCGGGACACGGGCGTTTCGGGACACGGACTTTTCGGGACACGGGTGTTTCGGTACAAAGACGAATTTCGGTGAGCGCTTTAGGCTGCGCGCGTTGTTTACGTGGTGGTTACAAACACGCACTTCGTACCTATTTATTGCAGATGTTCTTGCTCGAAATACTGCGTTATTTTAGGCCAGCAGTTGGTTATGCCACCTTGCCAAAAGAACCTCTGTTGATTTGTTGACTATTAGCTGCGATATTTGTAGCAGTTAGACAACCTATAAGTGTTCCTTTTTTTTTCGTAGCGACTACTTATCACCAGTAGTTTATATAACAAATCAGTGACAGTATGATCGTGTTTTTTCAATCGCTTTTTGACGACTTAATATCAGCGGTTTTTTTTTTTTCGAAAATCAATGAGAGTAGCTATTTTATTTTTGCACTTTGCGGAGGCCCTACGACAACGGCTGCGGAAATGAGTCCCACTGCACGGAGAAAGGAACCTGTGCCTTTATAACGTATTGGCGAAGAAGTTGCAATTTTTTGGAATACACCATTTGTGCAGTAGCGGTCCCAGAGATCGGTTTTGGGGGGAGCGATTTTTTTTTTTTGAGGGGGGGGGGGGGCGAGGCAAATAAAAATCGCTCTCCTCCTTGCGCCAATTCTGCGGAGGTGGTGATAACCATGGAGGCGTGTGCGCGTATGCGGTGCAACCCCCGCTGGGATTTAACTTCGCGCAAGTGGAATGCTTAAAAAAACTAAAAATAAGAAACTGAGGACCTCTTTGGGGGGGGCGACCGCCCCCTTGGGACCGCCACTGCATTTGTGTGCGTTGCTTCCTTCTGATAACGCAAGTACTTAAGGCGTTATTAGCAATGCATTACGGAAGGCAGCCATTGTATCTTGCCGCACGCTTCCGTGCCCACTTCTTCGTAGTTGGCAGGGACTGCGGCAGGTTTATTGTGTTTGTGAACCAAAAGTTGGAAATGCTGTGCAATGACGTTCAAAGCACCCTGAAATGTTTCTGCAGCATACATACAAATATTAATCTTCGCAAGGGATGCTCATTTGGAATTGCTATAGCGTTTTGTCGCAGAGTATAATTGCCATAATATGGTCGTGATATTATCTGAGACCAATGTCACCTGCTCCACACAAATATTTTTTTGAGCCGCGCGATATCACCGACTAAATGATATGTTCGCAGAAGCAGGTGTCCGCCCGACATTATGGTGTAAAATAGGCATGGTGTAAAAAAGAACAAGTGCCGACTGCAACAGGCATGCTGCAGGTTATCAGGTTAACTCGCGTGGAATGATGTAAGTGAACAACCCGAAGTGTAACACTTTAGCGCTACTGTTCCGACTGATAATGTGTATTAACAGCACTGGTAAACCATTTCATTCTGATTTATAAGATAGGTGTTTACTTTTTTAACAGCACGAAATAGAGCTCAGTGCGTAAGAAATATTTTCCGCAGCAAGCATGCACGTCAAAGCAGCGTCCCCGATTAGGAGTGATGTTGGATTGCGGCTCATTGGTATCTCTGAAGCTCACATTCGGTACGTTTATGAAAAAGAACTTCGCTACTCAGAAAACAAAATTAAAATGATGTTACGTAATTGAAAAATTCATTCAAAGAGCATTTATGAGAAAAGTAAACAAATGAAAACGAATCGAGGAACTGTCCTAAACAAATATTTACAGGAGATATCGCTTGAAAAGTACGCGGATGCATAAGTAAGCGTTAAATAATCACAATAAGAGCTTAGATGCCGTCTTTAAAAAAATAGATGCTGGAGACCCTGTGCAAAAACCAATCAAAATAAAAACGAAATAAAGAACAAACTGATATTTTCATGCACCGAAAACTCCTTAAACCCGTTGTCGCGAAGCCGAGGTCTCTTGATGTTGTTCGTTCGTTTTTTGGCGTTCTGTGCCCGCAGCCAGGGCTCTTCCTCCCAAGTGTTTTGTGCGAAGGCGCTTCGGACGCGGCTGGGCCCTGGCCCTTTTTTCTGAGAATCGGCTCCGGCGCGTGTGTCTGCCCGTCGGCCGACCCGGGAGACGCGGCTTTCGAGGGTGACCATCGCCGCATCTTCTGTTACCGCGGCCGCGGCGCTCCATTCCCCCCCGTTGCGCGCCTACGCTGGCCGCTATGTTCTCCGACCCTCGGTCTCGTTCAAACGGCCGCCTGTCTTTTCTCGTTTTCGAGTTTGTATACCTTTACTTTTTCTCACCAGTAATTCTTTTGCCAGAAACGGGCGCCTTCGAGTTTGAACTTTGTGTCTTCTGTGTGTGATTTTTTTTCCTTTTCACTTTGGCGGGGACATGTTTGATTGGTGTTTACAAGCGTCTTCCTGATTGGCTGCGGGTGTGTCTTATACTTGTTCCCAGACGTCCGCACACGCCAGGATGCGCTTTTTCCCCCAATACGTCCCCCACCGGACCACTTGAAGTAAATATAACGCGGCGCCTCCGGCTATTAGGGCGAGCACACCAGGAGAGCCACTTGCTGCCGATCGTCGGGGCCAGACGCCGGGAGCCCTTCGCCCGCCAGCCATGTCCCGCTAAGTACCCTCGACCTATTGACTGTCTTTCTCATCTATGTAATAAGTGTAATTGTTTCAAGTTCGTATGTGCTAAATGTCACCAATGTCATCAGTAAAGTAAACAAGTTAACCTTAAAACTTCTTCGACGCCTCGACTTCTTCATTCCCATCGGCATGCTACCGTAGCGGCAGTATGTGACCAAAATACGCCGTTACACCGTAACTTTTTTTTACTCTGTACCAAAATTTTTGGACAGAAGGGGCTGCGGCATCCCGATGGACGTTCGCCGTGGGGGTCAGTCACCTGTCTTTCCCGAATTTCTCTGGACGCACGAGAAGTGGGGGAGGAGCGACCACGTGGGTGACGACGGGATGGGAAACGCAAGGGTGCAAATAAAAAATACTTCCCCGCGAAACGACGAATATTTCGTTTTTTCGTATTTTGGTGTACGGTGCGCTGCCCCATCGGCTTTGCTGAAGAGGGATTCGTTCCCTGGTAGTCAATCCCAATGCTTTCCCTTTTTTTGTTATTTTGTAACAACGCATACACTTCAAACTTCGGTCTTCATGGCCCTCATTTTTCTTTGTCGACGGGAAGCCTCGTACCCGAAGAGTGCAAAGACGTGCAAGGCGGAAAATCAACGAACAATCACTCATTCAAAATTTTCAGCAACACTGAGAATACAAGATTGGGGCTGTCCATTGGAATAATGAACTTTTAAAAAGCTCCACGAAAGCAAATTTTGAAAAGCCCACACACAAATTTTGACCGTTAAAATCATTGGGGTGGTTATTCTAGGTGGAGAGTTTTTCTGTAGCTGTGAGGAGAGGGGGGAGAGGGTTTAAAAAATACTAAAAAGAGAGGCTCCTTGCCATGAATTCTGAAAATTTCGTGATTTACTGTTTAAGGGGACTTATAACAAGAGCGGAGTGACAGATCCGTGGCCTTTATGGGCCCCGATACGTTTGAAGTACCCGCGAATGGGGTCCGGACAGTTTATCGAACGCCGTTTTATCGAACGCCGTTTAATCGAAGTCGTTTAATCGAAAGCCGTTTTATCGAAAATGTTTTTCTCAGCCTGTACATTTGGGAATTCTGCAGTATATTTTTTTTCGTTTCCTCTATGCTACGTAATTCAAAATGATTGTCTCCACAGCGGTTCCTTATTGTTTACCAAAATTTGTAGTATTTATAGTAGACGCCTTTTATTTCCTGCATGCTTTTCATGTTTTTGGGATGCGCAACGTTTCTCTTCGTCAATTTCTTATTCGGTTCATTGTGCAGGCGGAACTTCTATAACGACTCTCCGTCTCTGTATAGTCCCCCATCTGATCCGCATCATACACGCCATTGTAGCGTATAGGCTATAATGCCCTGATATGCCTCTCAGTTTTTCATACTCCGCCTTGGTATCGCCCCATAATTACTTTCCCGCGAGTGTTTATGTAAGTAACGCACTTCTTGGCGCTTGAGCAACCCCGTCACGGTGGCTCAAGGGCTAAGGCGGTGTTAATGACTCTACGCTGTGCTGCATAGCCCAAGGTCGCGGGTTCGATCCCAGCCGTGGTGGGCTCTTTTCGGGTGAAGGCGAAAAGCGAAAACCCCCCTGTGTCAAGATGTTGGCGCGCGTCAAAGATTTCTAAGTGGTCAAAATTAACCCGGAGCCTTCAACTACGGCGCGCCTCGTTGCCGAGGTCTTTCTTGGACGCGTTAAACCCCAAAATCAATCAAATCAGCGCTTGTGCGTCCAGAGTCAAAACTTTAAACAGGACAGCTAGTAAAAGCCTGCGTCTACATCTGTATTTCTAGATCTTTTGATGAGTTCACGTAGGACGAGTTGGTTGTGACGGGTTCACTTGTGAGTTCTCTAGACTCCACCACCTCTGTTGGGGCCTCACTTTCATTGTCGGACCCCCCCCCCCCCCTCCCGCCCCCCCCTCTGTTCCATTCATATAGCACTAATCTTTCAGAAGTTCTTGGCACGATATTTCTCCAGATGCAAACAATGTGACCATATGGTCCGCGTAGGAGTTGCGTGCAAACCATGTGACTAGAAAAACTGGGGGAGGACAAGAGTTTTTATCACGTAATGACGAACCATGGCGCAAGGGATATATTTGGCAACAGCAACCTAAATACACACCCAAAGTATATTGCTCACGGAATAAGGTTCGCTATTATGTATAGGGTCAAATTCTGTAATATATACAAGGTGGACATACATGTTTGAGTGCAATCAATAAAGACGCAAAAAATTCTAAAAATCTAATAAAACAAAGGTGATCAAAAACACGGGAGAGATGCGTCAAAATATATAAGCAGGTTTTTGTATGTAATGCACGGCAGAGACAATTCAGATTGAAGCTAACTACAGGTTAGGTTAATGCGATGGCCATTTAAGCAAAATAAACACCGAAAATTGCGATGAAAGCCGCCAAACCACACTCTTGATAAAACAGACGTAGGTGGTTCGATAAAACGGCGTTCTATAAACTGTCTGGGAACCCCCGCGATTGTATGATGCGAGCTAATCAACACAGTCACAACACATTAATCGACAACGCGTTTATAAAATGCTATCTGTAAACGTATCGTTCAACCTCTGCAACAACTTTGGCCGAGCGGCTGTATCGACGTACATGGAGGCAGGCAGACAAACTGACGCACAGAGAGGCCAAATTTTCCGCTCTTGATGAGCCCAAGAAAGGTATCGTCGTTAAAAAATACAGATGGTGGGGAGCTGCGGGTGCCATTTATCTCTGATAGGAATAAAACCCGACCAAATTATGACAAGTATAAATTCCGGCAGAACCGTCTGGAGATCACAAGTGACCAGTCCTTGCAAAGAATATATCTATGTAGGTTGCAGAGCATTGCAGACAGCTTTGAATATTATGAGCCTTTTCAACTTCCAATTTACAAAAAACAGTACACCCAGCATTGTAACTGATAACGACAATAAGGCCGGCACGTAAGCGCGCGACAATGTACAACAGGTGCCTTCGGTAATGAATTGATAATCAATCAGTATGTGCATTGCGTTATAAAGAGAAAGCAACGCCCACAAATACGTAATGCCAAAATATTGTAAGATCTTCTTGGTCATTACGTTGTAAAGATACAGGTTCCATTGCCCCCGCGGTGGCGTTTTTTACGCAGCTGTTATTGTATATTTCTGGAAAGTGCAAAAAATAGTTACTGTCGCTGATTATTCATGAAATATGCGACAAAAAATAGATGATGATACTGTCGCTAGAGAGACGAAGTAATGAACGAGCTATAGTTTTTCTGGCTACTGTTACGCAAATAGATAGGCATTTTTTGGCTAGGCTTCATAAATTTTTAGTGGCCTAAAATAACGCAGAAATACGAGCAACAACCGCTGTAATAAACAACTTCTATGTGCGTCCTTGCAACTCCCATGTTAAAAACGCACGCGAATTTCGCTGCCTCAAACGCTCGCTCGAATTCGTTTTCGTACCGAAACGACCTGTACCGAACCGCCCTGTACCGAAATGTCCTGTACCGAAACACCCGTGTCCCGAAACGCCCGTGTCCCGAAACGCCCGTGTCCCGAAACGCCCGTGCACCGAAAAGACCGTACCGAAACGCCCTGTACCGAACTGCCCTGTACCGAAAAGACCTAGACCCCTCCCAACCCACCTATTACCCCCAGAGCAGGCCGGAAAAAAAAAAGAAAGCAAGAAAAAAGAAACAAGAAAAAACTGTAAACATGTTCTCAGACATATTCCGCAGGCATGGCCCGCCCCAGACACTGTCCTCATTCAATGTGGGGTTCTGAATTTATTAGCCGATGACGACACTCAGTACTGCTAAAAAAGAAAAAAAGAAAGTTGCTTGATTTCATCAGGAATCTGAGGTATTAATTAGGATGCGAAGGTATTTCAGTTAGTTCCTTTAGGCACGAAAGCCTTCCTGGGGTCTCGTTGATTCCATGTGTGAGGGATTGGTGGAATTTGTAGATGAAAAAGGATTCTTAGTTTTCTCGATCAAGGTTATTTCGGAAGCCTGATTGGAGGAGCACGACCTTGATGTGTTCGAAGCTGTGGTTGGGAAGTCTGACGTGCCGTGAAAGTGGTAGATTTGGTTTCGAAGCCACGTCTGCCCTGTGATTGTTAAACCGCAATCGGAATGCTGTTCCTGTTTGACCAATGTATTCCATGCTGCAGGCGTCGCACCGAAGTCTGTATACCACGTTGGTCGAGTCACAATTTAAGTTTTCTTTTATGTTACGCACAAAGTCGGAACAGCTTGACTTTACCTTGTTGGTTGGCACAATGTGAGGACAAACCTTGCAGCGTGGTTTTCCACAAGGATGGCAACCCAGTGCGTTGTCTGGTGGGCCTGTCTTAGCATTTACTATGAAGTCCCCAAGGTTTTTTTCTCGCCGGTACACGACTCTGGGTGGTCTTTCAAAAATTGTGGACAACCGATTACTCTGTTTTATTATGTTGAAATGTTTGCTAAGTATGTTGTTCACTCGAGGAGCCATTGCTGAGTAGGTCAGTACAAGGTTGGTCTGAGATTCGCTGTGAGCCCGTTGTAGGCTCGGCCCCGATAGAGCTGCAGTGCGATCGCGGCTTCGGGCTCTCTCTATTGCATCGTCAACGACATTTGCAGGGTAGTTCTGTCCCAGAAGGGTGGTTTTGAGTTATTGCGTATGCCTGTCAAAGTCAGAGCCGTTGGAGCAAATTTTGCGGTATCTGTTGGCCTGAGAGTATGGAATGCTGGTCTTACAGTGCCGGGGGTGACTGCTATGAAAATGGAGGTATCTCTGCCGGTCCGTTGGCTTCCTGTATAGTGTTGTGGAAAGGCGGTTCTTCTCCACAGACACGGTAACACGGTAACCATTTGCGGAGCGCGCAGGACTCACTCTGGTTTTTGATTTTGTGTTTGCTTGTGTGCCTCTTGTTACGTGTTTTCGTGCTGCCTTTCCGTCCGTGTTCTTTCCCTTTCCCTCACCTTCCACATTTCTAGCCAATCGGAATGCCTCACTTGCTCAAACTGTTTGAAACACCCCTCCCCCGTGACCTCTCCTGCATCCTGCAGGGATGAGGGAAGTAACCCTCCCTCACAGTTGTATAAAGGCGAAATGTGAGAAATTAAAATAGAGCCCTGAAGAAGGAGTTTCTAGCTCCGAAACTGTTGGGTATTAAATAATCTAAGAAACTGGCCAAACGCTATCGTCTCCCTCACTATGCTATACGCTGAACTGGCCTCACCCCACGCGGCCTCTTCAGCATTCTCAAGGAGCCCACCTGTTTTGGGTCGAACTGCACGCATTTAAGATGTCCCAAGTTACAACCCCCCCCCTTCTATTTCCCCTTCCCCCACTTGACGTAGAGTCTTCCTGCCACAATAAAGGCTACCTCCTGCTCCTCCCATTGAACAAGATACCCGACCAATATATATATATATATATATATATATATATATATATATATATATATATATATATATATATATATATATATATATATATATATATATATATATTCCAAACCCTATTTCCAAGCCCCTCATTTCCAAACCCTATTATCGTGCGAAAAGCTTAGCGAGGGCCTCGGTTCTGGCGGCCTTGATGCCAAGGTGGCATAAGAGGGTTTCCCGCCAGTTACCCGCTTATGACAGGCTGTAGACGTTCGCGTCACGCCCCGGGGGTTGAAAAGAAGGTCCCCTTCTCCCCGTGTAGTCTGAGTGGCGCTGGCTACCACCCTCAAGCGTCCGATACAGTTGTAGTAAATATTAAATACCCAGAAAGTGAAGGGGAACACAGTCGCCCAGATAGCCGAATTGGTAAGGCATTCGAGATCTAATCGAAAGGCGTGGGTTCGGTCCCCACTATTGGCGCGTGTTATGCTTTCTTTCTTTCTCACGTAATTAATTATAAAAAAATAGTGTGACGTCACTAACGGTAAAAAATAGTCTAACTGTTCCCCTATGCCTTCTTTGGCGTTGTAGACTGCCGGCATTTCTTTCTGTATATATATAGATATATATAAGAAAAGAAAACTTTGAACAAGGTAAAATCACGATTGTTGCCAAAGTTTCAGCAAAGAGACTTGCTTTCGTCAGGGCAATCTCTCGCCTGGCTGGAACGCTTTATATAGTGGTAGGTCCCCAGGTGAGAGGGGAGAAGGAAAGAAGGAAGTGAAATTGAGAAAGCGGATTGGTTTGGGAGTATGTCGGGGGAGATCATCATCATCATCATCATCATCACCAGCCTATCTACGCCCACTGCAGGGCAAAGGCCTCTCCCATTATTCTCCAATTACCTCGGTCCTGTGCCAACTGTGACCAATTTATCCCCGCAAACTTCTGCCTATCTAACTTTCTTCTGCCCATCTGCCCATCTAACTTTCTGCCGCCCCCTGCAACGCTTGCCTTCTCCAGGGATCCACTCTGTTACCCTTAATGACCAGCGGTTATCTTGCCTTCGCATTACATGCCCTGCCCACGTCCATTTCTTCTTCTTAATTTCTACTAATATGTCTTTAACACCAGTTTGCTCCCTGACCAACTCCGCCTCTCTTCTTGTCCCTTAATGTTACATCTATCATTTTCCGCTCCATTGCCCGCTGAGTCGTTCTCAATTTAAGTTGAACCCTCTTAGTGAGCCTCCAAGTTTCTGCCCCGTAGGTGAGTACCGGTAAGATGCAGCTGTCATACACTTTCTTCATCAGCGACAATGGTAGGCTGGTATTCATTATCTGAGAATGTCTGCCATATGCACGCCACCCCATTCTGATCCTTCTGCCTCATGGTGCCTCTGATCTCTGCCTCATGGTTGGGATCTGGGGTCACAACTTGGCCTAAGTAGATATATTCGCTTGCCACTTCCACTGCCTCGCCACCTATCTCAAACCGCTGTGCTGTCCCGCGGTTATTGATCATTACTTTAGTTTTCTTCATATTAATTTTCAGGCCCACGGTTCTACTCTGTTCGCCCAGTGCGGAAAGCATGCTTTGCAATTCGTCCCCCGAGTTACTTAGCAAGGCAACGTCATCAGCAAATCTGAGGTTACTGAGGTATTCTCCATTAACCCTTACTCCCACCTGTTCCCAATCCAACGTTCTGAATACTTCTTGTAAGCATGCTGTGAATAACATTGGAGAGGTTGTGTCTCCTTGTCTGACACCCTTCCTTATAGGTATTTTACTGCTCTCCCTATGGAGGATGATGGTAGCTGTAGACCCATTGTAGATATCCTCTAGTATTCTTAAATAATGCTCATCTACCCCCTGGTTCCGTAATGCCTGAATGACTGCTAGGGTTTCGACCGAGTCAAATGCTTTCTCATAATCTATGAAGGCTATATATAGGGGTTCAGTATACGCAGCGCACTTCTCTATCATCCGATTGATCGTGTGAATATGGTCCATTGTTGAATAACCTTTACGGAACCCTGCTTGTTCTATAGGTTGACTGATATCTAAGGTTACAGAAATTCTGTTAGCGATTACCTTGGTAAATACCTTGTAGACGACTGACAGTAAGCTGATCGGCCTGTAATTTTTTAAGTCCTCCATGTCGCCTTTCTTATGGTTTAGGATGATGTTCGCGTTCTTCCAAGATTCCGGTACCATTCCGGTCATTAGGCATTGCGTATACAGGTTTGCCAGTTTTTGAAGTACAATTTCTCCGCCATCCTTCAAGAGGTCTGCTGTTATCTGATCCTCACCAGGTGCTTTGCCCCCTTTCATTTCTTTCAAAGCATTCCTTACTTCTTCGGTCGTTACTGGTGGGATGTCTATCTCCTCTGAACTACTGTCTCGTTCGGCATTATCCTGTATGTCCCGGCTACTGTACAGATCCCTATAGAACTTCTCGGCCACTGTGACTATTTTATCCCTATTTGTGATGACATTGCCTTGCTTATCCTTAAGTGCATACATCTGATTTTTCCCCACGCCAAGACGTCTCTTCACTGCTTTCAGGTCGGGGGAGATATTGAGGGGCAAAGAAGGTTGTATAGTTTAAGCCGCGCAGTAGGTCACAGGGAAGTCAGCCGGTGGTTAATATTCGGGGAATTTTTGGAGAGAAAGGATGAGAGGGTGTTTGTTGACCCGTCGCGGGGCATACGGAAAGGTTCTCAGAACCGCCGGAAGCAGACCAGGCGGTGAGAGTGGGGTCCTTATCAGAAACTATCTGCAAGCCTCAGGTCAAAAGAACGGATAGAGAAGGGAGGAAATAACTAGGTCACGGAAAAAAGAAAAAAAGAAAAAAAACAGGGAGGAAAACCACACAAACCCACACACAAAAGAAAAAGCAATGACCCGGCAACTAAAATGGCACGTGTCACCCACGGCAACATTCCTGGAACAGGCCTGTCCTGAAACTCAAAAACGAAAAGATAAAGTTAGAGTGACGTACGGGGCACAAGACCACGCAGAGTGCACAAAAAAAGAGAGAGAAAAAAAGTAAATAAAATGGAATTCCAAAAGCAAAGGTTGGAGGGATGCGGGCGAGTATTAAGCTAGACGCTAAGAAATGAAAAAAAAAATTAGGTGACCAGGTAAGGACCAGAGGGAGCGGTAATAGTCTTTGGATAAGGTATATGCAAGACATTGCCTATTTGTGTATTCCCGGTGAATATCGCGAGGATACCAAGTTGCACCTAGACGCATTAATTCCAGTAGGTTCCATGGAGTTGAATTTGTAAATTAAATAGGATTCTCGGTATTTCCTGTCCCTAGGAGACCTGAAGTTTGATTGAAGTATATACAACTTAGTCATCAAAATTGTGGCCTGGTTGGTTGAAATGCTGCGCTACAGCTATGGAGGATTTGCTAAGAGTATCTGCCCGGTGACCATTAAGACGTAGGCTCATAGGTTGACTCGTTTCGCCTATATACTGTTTGTGGCACATTGAGCATTCCAACTTATACACAATGTTGGATGAAGTGCACGTAAAACTTGAATTAACCTTGTGGACATAATTACTGGCTGTGCTTTTTACAATGCAGTCGGTCTGCAGGTGCCTGCAATTCTTGCATCTGGGGCGGGAGCAGCTGGCTATGACCGGTTGCTTTGAAGGCCCTGTTTTAGCATGCACCAAAATATCTTTTAGATTCCTGTTTCTCCGGTAGGTAACCCTTGGGGCTTCCGGGAAAGTCTTTCTAAGTCGGTCGTTACTGGCTAAAATGGGGTAGTACTTGCGCAGTATATTGTTTACGCTTGGGAGGGCGTTTGAAAATTTAGTTATTAAGGCAGGCGGCCTGGCGCTTTTGTTTTGTCGCTGTTTGTTGAGCACGTCATCGCTTTTGAGATTAGATGCACGTTGGTACGCCTGATCGAGCGAGCTTTTGGGGTGGTTCCTGTTAATAAGGGTGTACTTCAGTTCATCTAGGTGCTCTACGTAGTCACTGTCATCACTGCATACTTTTCTAAGCCTGGTGGTTTGTCCTACAAAGATCCCTTGCTTGCAGTGTCTCGGGTGAAGCGCGTGTTCCATTCTTTCTTTCTGTGCCGCATGTGTTATCTGTTCTGATAGGGAGAGCATTCCGATGTAACGTGAACATCCCGGAATAATCTTCTTGCATCTACAATGTTCTCGATGCGAATCGACGGTTCCAGAACCACGCGCGCCGAAAGATAAAAAGCCTGCAGAGCAGACGCCGGGGCATTCGATTCTGCGACGCTCGCTGACGCAAGTCACTTTGTTGACCGCTGCTTCGCCGCCTCTGTATTCTTTTGAGTTGTTAGGGGAGCACAAGTTCGCTCCAATAAACTTGTTTCTCCTGCAAGACAACTGCGTCGTCCTTGGCTTCGTGACATCTGGTGGAGGTGCTGGGTACGCACCCTTCATGCCCACTACAACCTCGGGAAGCCGCCAAGCCAGTCCAACAAGAGCAAGCCCCCGCCTGCAAGATTTATGCCAGAAGGGCCCAAGAGAAGGAACGCTGCAACCAACACCATGGTACAAGAAACAACGTCGCCCATCATGCTGCAGCAGCCCCGGGAACCGCCATCGTTCCGGGGAGCCCCCGCTGAAGACCCAGAGGAATGGTTGGAGAAGCTGGAGCGCGTGCGGATCTTCAACAGGTGGGACGATGAAGAAACCTTCCGGCATGTTTTCTTTTACTTGGAGGATGCAGCTCGAACTTGGTTTGAAAACCACGAGAGCGCCTTGACCGACTGGACGCAATTCAAAAGCGAGTTCCTTAAGACCTTCACGACCGTGGTGAGAAAAGAACGAGCTGCGATTTTACTGGAAACTCGAACGCAACACCCGAACGAAGGAGTCGTAATCTTCGTCGAGGAAATGAAGCGACTTTTCCGCCGTGCGGACCCAGGAATGACGGAGGAAAAGAAACTACGGTTTCTGATGCGAGGTGTGAAGCAAGAGCTCTTCGCGTGCCTTGTTCGCAACCCCCCCAAGACCGTGTCCGAATTCGCGTCTGAGGCCGCCGCAATGGAGAAGACGCTCGAAATCCGAACGAGGCAGTACGACCGCCCAATCAATGCGCTGGTTTCGGAGACGATTGGTGCCAGCGCTATTAACTCCGACTCACTACGCGACACTATCCGCGCAGTGGTAAGGGAGGAGCTGCGGAAACTTTTCCCGATGACGACACCACAACCTCAAGTCACTTCACTGACCGACGTGATCCGGGAAGAAGTACAGCAGGCTTTGGAAACTTCTGTGCCGCCCGAAGCACCCCGCGAGCCCGAGGCTATGACCTACTCTGCGGCTGTTCGTCGACCCCGCCTTGCCCCAACACGCCGTCAAGAGGCCCCGCCGTACCGCCGCCCACTGTCACCCGCCCGACCCCCGGTAGCCCGAAACCAGACGCCGAGGAAGACGGACGTATGGCGAACTCCCGATAATCGTCCTCTGTGCTACCACTGCGGAGAGGCCGACCACATCTACCGTCGCTGCCCATACAAGAGACTCGGACTGCGTGGTTTCTCCGTCGACGCACCTCGCCCTCTCCCTGGCCAACGACCACGTGAGATCGACGAGTATCTATTTGAAACCAGCCGTGGCCCATCCCGTTTCAACCGCTCGCCATCGCCCTACCCGTACCAATCGCCGAACCGCCGTAGCAATGCTGACTTCGCCCGTGGAAGGTCCCCCAGCCCACGCGGGGGAAACTAAAAGCAGCAACTTCTGGATGTAAAGTTGCACGATCGCGAAAAAATGAAAACCCTCCAACGACGCAACGACTCGCGGAAGACAGTGACTCACAACATGCCCTCATCCCGACGACCCGACCCAGACCTGACGAGACTCCCGTACACGACGACAGCTATACGCCGCGACGCGTACCCGACCGGACCGAGACGTCCGCTGAGAAGACGATGACAACGACGACGCACAGTGCCCGACCGCCAACACGCACAAGCCGAGATGCGACGCCCCGACGCACCCGGAACTCGAGGAAGGCGGCATCCGACGTCAAGGTGTCCATCAACGGATTTGATGTAGTCGCCCTCGTAGACACGGGAGCCGACTACTCCGTAATGAGCGGACCATTTGCGTCTAAGCTGAAGAAGGTTATGACCAGATGGGACGGTCCGCACATACGCGCAGCAGGAGGCCACCTCGTGATGCCAAGTGGAACTTGCACATCGCGCGTCACCATAGACGGCCCGACGTACCTTGCGGTGTTCGTCGTTTTGCCCAACTGCTCCCGCGACGTAATTCTCGGAATGGACTTTTTGACGGACAACGGCGCAATAATCGATCTGCAGACGAAGTCGATAACTTTTTCCTCCGACCACTCCGTGACGCCGGAATCGAACCCCGAACACCGTGCAGCTGTAAGGATCGCCGATGATCACGTCACCCTGCCACCCCGCGCAAGCTTGATGATCACCGTCTACTGTGAAGGTGCTGCTCCCGACGTCGACGCTATCGTGGAGAGTGACCGAAGGTTGCTTCTTGACCGCGGTGTGTCTGTCGCAAGAGGCATTGCGCGGTTTAAGCAGCGCAAATCCCACGTTTTGGTCACCAATTTCACCGAGGAGTACCAGCATTTAAACAAGGGCGCTGCAATTGCGTTCGTCGAAGAAACGCAACAAGCAAGTGACGTGATAGCAGTCGCCGACTTTGAACGCGCACCCGACGATACCTTCAAGCTTCCGCACCCCTTCGACGTGAATCCGGCGCTACCGCAAGAAGAAAGGAACAAGTTATTGGCTTTGCTACGTCGCTACAGCGAGTGTTTTTCGTCGAACTCAAAGTTACGTCAAACACCTCTGGCGAAGCATCGGATAATAACCGAGGATGGAGCCCGACCTACCCGACAGTCACCGTACCGCGTCTCTTCCCACGAGCGCGAAGCCATCCGGACTCAAGTCGACGACATGCTCAACGACGACATTATACAGCCATCGAAAAGTCCGTGGGCTGCGCCGGTCGTACTCGTGAAGAAAAAAGACGGCACACTGAGGTTCTGCGTTGACTACCGGCGATTGAACAAGCTCACCAAAAAAATTGCGCCAATCCACCCCGTGAATGTGGTTGGAAAGCAAAGCTGTAAACGGCACCCATAACGATTACCCATGCGACGTCACTTAAATTCACTCACATCGCTCTACAAATAGTAAAACCAGAGAGAAGTGAAATGCACTTAACCACACCATTTATTACTTCAAAGAGATATTCTTTGTCAGGTTAAATCAATGCATGGTGCATGAACGGTGTTTATTTGAGTTGTAATGGTGTAGCACAAGAGTGGAAACTTTTTTTATAAAATTAAAGTAAGCTCCAACCCGGTGTTAGACGATCTGACTACTCCGTCTGTGCCCCGGGGACGGAGGCGACGAGATTTGCGGCAGAGATGGACGAGCAGGAGGAAGAAATACTTCTGCTCAGATTTCTGAACGGCCCAGAGTGCAGCCCTGGGGAGTGATTCCTTCTTTTGTGGGGCCCATATGCAATCCGCGCGGCCTGTGTTCTGTCCACCCGCTGAAGCTGGGTAGGTAGAGAGGGCCTGGACAGCAGCCTCTCCAATTGCTCTTGTTGGGTAGTTGATGGAAAGAGAGGAGGGTGCTCAGGGCTAAAGTCGCACACCCCAATTTCGGGGCGGAGTGTTCCTTCTTCTGAGCAAAATTTACATTCAGCGTCGTGGCAATTCGGATACATTAAGTGAAGGCGCGTAGGCTGTGGGAAGGAGCCCGGATTGTATGAGTCGTAGGGTATTTTGTTGTTTTGTTGTTCTGTGAAAAGGTCCGGGTAAGGCGAAGGTAGGGTCTGTCTCAGAAGGCGATAATGCTGGGTTATCTCCCTGAACGTGACAAGCGGGTGACTGTCCTCGTGCAGCTCCATAGCACGGGAGGTAAAAGCGCAGACTTGTTGGGTGGGCGTATTTGTTGCCCTCAATTGAAGCGTGAGGGGGTGTCCAGATGAGCTGAATGGAACCGTTTGGGGAGTGGTTTTTTAGTACGCGCAGTGCAGGTTAGGACACCCAACCCGACCGGTAATTCCAGTAGGCTTGCTGGGAATCGGTGACTACCCTCCAAACCCCTGGTTGAGTGAGAGCCAAGGTGATGGCTGCCTCTTCTGCTGCCGTCTTTTCTAGGGTCGTAAGCGAGGTACACGCAAGGAGGTTGGTTCTGGAGGTAGCCACGATGATGGCGTATTGCTGCACTCGATGTTTGGAGGAGTCTTTGTAGACAACGGCATGATCCCCACCGGGGGTGGTGTTTAGCGCTTGAGCGGATTCTTTTCGGTGACCCTCGTCATGTGAGGGGTTCATATTTCTAAGCAAAGGGAGCATCTTTAGTTTTATTCACCAAGAGTATGGGAGTACGTCAAGCGGAGTGACATTCTGGGCTGCCCAGCCAATCTGTTAAAGCATGCTGTTACTCACCGCAGTTCTGAGTCGGACCTTCTGGTTAGAAAGATGGCCTTCTATCAGCTCTTCCACCGTGTTGTGGAGCCCCGTGCTAAGCAGCCTCTGTGTGGACGCACTCACGAGAAGACCAATGATCTGCTCGACCGCCTTTCTAATCATTATATAAAGCATCTCTATGTCTTCATTGTCGAGAAGAAGACAGGGGGTTGACGTAAGTGACTCTCAAGAGGACAAAAGCTTCAATTAATCGAAAGGTACCGGATTCCTTTAGGCCTCGCTTCTTGGAGGCAACTCGCCTGATCATGTGTATGATTTGATTATTGCTGTTTTTGAGGCGAAGGAGACATCACTCTTAGTGTTAGCCTCGAGATGTAGGCCCAGGATCTTGATGCTGGGGCTTGGTGTGACGGCCTGGCCATCAAGGAGTATTTGAATGTATTCCTTGGTTTGGCGTGAGGGTGGACGACAAGGAGCTGTGATTTTTACGTGAACACTGGAGGCCACATGCTTTAGCACATTGGCGGAAGGAAGTGAGATGCCATGCATTGGTGTGAGCTTCCTTTAATTTTTGTAACGCTAAGCACATGGGCAAGGTGCGCACAGGGCCGCTAGACGGGCGTGAGTGGTCGCGTGACGCTTTCACGTGGCATTCGCCGAGAACGCAGGGGGAACCCGTAGATATGCTTGGTGAGTACACCACCTGTCTTCCCCGTCTTCGCATGGGCTCGTAGCTCAATCGGTAAGACAACGGGCTCTCGCTTTGTTAGTGTATTAGTTCCAGGTTCGATTCCCGGCGGTGCCAGTGAATTCTTTTATTTGTTCACTGGAGTTTTCTGGTGACACCAACGGTCGCGAAAGAACCCTTGGGGGGTAGAGGTAAAAAGCTTTGCTTTAAAAGGACGTGTACCCCCTGCCACGAATCGACGACGCCCTCGACCACCTCTGCCATGCGAGGTACTTCTCATCGATGGACCTGAAGACCGGCTACTGGCAAATTGGAGTGGACGAGAGAGATCGAGAGAAGACTGCATTCATAACCCCGGACGGCCTATACGAGTTCAAGGTAATGCCGTTTGGGCTATGCACGGCACCAGCAACGTTCCAAAGAGTCATGGACACTGTGCTAGCTGGCCTGAAGTGGCACACCTGCCTCGTATACCTCGACGACGTTGTGGTATTCTCCCGGACTTTCGACGAACACCTCGCAAGGTTGCAGTCTGTACTCGAGGCCATCCGTACGTCGGGGTTAACGCTGAAGCCTGAAAAGTGCCGCTTCGCGTACGAGGAACTGAAGTTTTTGGGCCATGTCGTCAACGCCGCGGGAGTCCTGCCTGACCCGGCGAAAACTTCAGCCATAGCGAACTTCCCAAGGCCGAAAGATAAGAAGGGCGTGCGCAGATTTCTTGGACTGTGCGCATACTACCGGCGCTTCGTCGCAAACTTCGCACGCATTGCAGAGCCGCTCACGCCCTTGACGAAAGATAGCACCGCTTTCAGCTGGGAAGACGACCAAGAAAAGGCATTCTGCGAGCTGCAAAAACACCTGCAAAGCCCGCCCGTGCTCGCTCATTTCGACGAAAACGCCGAAACGGAAATACACACGGACGCCAGTGATATAGGCTTGGGTGCCGTCCTTGTCCAAAAACAAAGCGGGTGCGAAAACGTAATCGCCTATGCCAGCCGTGGTCTGTCGAAGGAGGAGAAAAACTACTCTGCCTCCGAAAAAGAGTGCCTGGCTATTATATGGGCCATTTCAAAATTTCGCCCATACGTGTATGGCAGACCGTTCAAGGTTGTAACAGACCACCATGCGCTGTGTTGGCTCGCCAATTTGAAGGACCCCTCTGGCCGTCTTGGGCGGTGGAGTTTGCGCCTGCAAGAGTTCGACGTTACAATCGTCTACAAATCCGGCAGGAAACACTCCGACGCCGACTGCCTGTCCCGCGCCCCTGTGGACCCACCACCACAAGACTCCGATGAAGACAGTGCGTTCTTCGGGGTTGTTGCGGAGAGCGACCTAGCCGCCCAGCAGCGTGCCGACCCCGACTTGCGAGTAATGATCGACTACCTCGAAGGACGAAACGTCGCCGTGCCTAGAGCGTTCAAGCGTAACTTACCAGCATTCAGCCTCAAAAACTCCGTCCTCGTGAAGAAGAATTTCAGCCCCGGAACAAGAACGAATTATCTACTTGTCATCCCCGCAGACCTTCGTGATGAAATTTTGGAAGCGTCCCACGACGACCCGTCTTCCGGACATCTCAGCACAGCTCGCACTATTGCAAAAATTAAGGCGAAGTACTTCTGGCCCCGCCTTACATCCGACGTCACCCACTACGTTCGGAGTTGCCGAGACTGCCAGCGACGAAAACCGCCGCCGACAAGACCCGCCGGACTTCTACAACCGATCACCGTCCCGTCGAGGCCCTTTAAACAGATTGGAATGGACCTTCTAGGCCCGTTCCCGACGTCACGATCGGAGAACAAGTGGATTGTCGTAGCGACAGACTACATGACGCGCTACGCAGAGACCGCCGCTCTTCCGCGGGAGACTGCACAAGAAGTCGCCAAGTTCTTTATAAACCAAGTTGTGCTGCGACATGGAGCCCCTGAAGTCCTAATCACGGACCGCGGAACGGCCTTTACCGCGGAGCTGATGCAAGGAATCTTACGCTACAGCAACACGGATCACCGAAGAACGACGGCGTACCACCCCCAAACGAACGGACTAACAGAACGTCTGAACAAGACAATTGCGGATATGCTGTCCATGTACGTCGACGTTGAACATAAGACTTGGGACGAAGTCCTCCCGTATGTCACGTTTGCGTACAATACAGCGACGCAGGAAACTACGCAGATGACACCGTTCGAGCTTGTCTACGGAAGACGACCGACTACGATGCTCGACGCCATGCTTCCGCATGTAGAAGACGACGACCTCAACGCCGACGTCCAAGGATACCTTCAACGTGCGGAGGAGGCCCGCCAGCTCGCTCGAGTTCGTATAAGGGACCAGCAGCTGGTGGATGCCGGCCGCTACAACCTCCGACGCCGAGACGCCGAGTACCAACCAGGGTATCGTGTGTGGGTTTGGACTCCCATCTGACGACGCGGACTGAGCGAGAAACTTCTGCGACGGTATTTCGGAGCCTACCAGATTCTGCGACGTGTTGGCCAACTTACCTACGAAGTGATCCCCGATGGTGACTCCGGCACATCACGACGACGTACGCGGCCCGAAGTCGTCCACGTGGTTCGCTTAAAACCTTTCTACGAACGATGACGAACTTTTTTCATTTTCGGACTGTCGCTTATGTTAGCATCGGGTCGATGCACTCTTAGAGGGGGGGGGTTAATGCCGCGAACCATGCATTGGGTTTGTTTATTTGTGTTTTGCTTTTACCGCCCGGCTGCGCCGGTCTGTGTTATCTCCGTGGCAAGGGAAGCGCGTGTTCCATTCTTTCTTTCTGTGCCGCATGTGTTATCTGTTCTGATAGGGAGAGCATTCCGATGTAACGTGAACATCCCGGAATAATCTTCTTGCATCTACAATGTTCTCGATGCGAATCGACGGTTCCAGAACCACGCGCGCCGAAAGATAAAAAGCCTGCAGAGCAGACGCCGGGGCATTCGATTCTGCGACGCTCGCTGACGCAAGTCACTTGTTGACCGCTGCTTCGCCGCCTCTGTATTCTTTTGAGTTGTTAGGGGAGCACAAGTTCGCTCCAATAAACTTGTTTCTCCTGCAAGACAACTGCGTCGTCCTTGGCTTCGTGACAATATATATATATATATATATATATATATATATATATATATATATATATATATATATATATATATATATATATATATATATATATTGAAAGGCGGTTTAATTGCTAACAAGCAGTAAAAGCGAGAGGCGGGAAGCAGCGCAGTCTGTTCCAGGTGAACCGGATAGGGGATTGCAGATCTGACCACAAGGACGCACAGAGATGATGCCAGCTTGATGCTTCCGGCACATACCCGAACAGGGATTGGACGATCGAGGTCCGTTAGTCCTTTCAGTTCTCTTCATTACAATCACCCTCCGCCGAAGAGAGAGCCACCCTGGCGACCTACGGTGAGTGCAGCACAAGGGGATCGTAATAGGGCTTTAGGCGAGAGACGTGGGCAGTTTCGCGGCCGCGACGGCGAAGCTCTTCCGTTGGCTTCAGTGGTTCTACAACGTAGTTAACGGGGGAGGAAGAATCGATGACACGGTAGGGGCCATGATATTTAGAAAGGAGCTTTGAGGAGAGACCAGGAGTGGCAGACGGTATCCACAGCCAAACGAGATCGCCAGCACTGTAAGAAGTCGATGAGTGCTCCTGGTCATGACGGTGCTTCTGTTGAGCTTGGTCGTTCGATGTAAACGAACGTGCGAGCAGGCGGCACTCTTCTGCATGGCGCGTTGCGTCGGAAAGGAGATGGCATTCGGACGGATCAGGGCTGTAGGGAAGGATGGTATCCATTGTACACGATGGCTCCCGTCCGTATAACAAAAAGAAAGGTGAAAAACCTGTAGTGGTCTGCACGGCCATGTTGTAAGCGAACGTTACGAACGGTAGCACGGAGTCCCAGTTCGAATGGTCGGGCGCGACATACTTTGCGATCATGTCCCCAAGCGTGCGGTTGAATCTTTCTGCCAGTCCATTGGTTTGGGGATGGTAGGCGGATGTGGTGCGGTGCACAATTTTGCATTCTGCGAGGAGCGCTTCGATGGCCTGAGAGAGGAATACACGCCCCCTATCGCTTAGGAGTTCCCGTGGTGCACCGTGGCGTAGGACGAGGGAGTGCAGAATGAATGCACCAACCTCACGTGCCGTGGAAGCGTGAAGCGCTGCTGTTTCGGCATAGCGGGTTAGGTAATCTACTGCCACAATTATCCACCGGTTACCAGAAGAAGAGTATGGCAGTGAGCCGTAAATATCAATGCCAACGCGCTCATATGGACGAACGGGGCACGGCAGGGGCTGCAGCGGGCCGGCTGGCTTGGGGACAGGCGACTTACGTCGTTGATAATCAGTACAGGCACGAACAAATCTTCGCACAAAGCTGTACATACCACGCCAGTAGTATCTTTGACGAAGTCGGGTATAGGTCTTCAAGAGTCCCGCGTGAGCACTCTGCGGATCATTGTGGTAAGCGGCACACACCTCCGCGCGGAGATTCCGTGGAACCACAAGGAGCCACTTGCGGCCGTCCGGCATGTAGTTGCTGCGGTAGAGGAGGTTGTCGCGAATGGCAAAGTGAGCAGCCTGGCGACGCAGGGCTCTAGGCTGAGGAAGGGTCCACGGTGAAGACAGGAAGTTGACGATAGTAGCGATCCATGGATCTTCTTTCTGCTGGGAAGCCATGTCTGAGAGAGTCAGCGACGACAAGGTAGAGTCCGTTGTGCTGAGGTGTGCCGTATCAGCGGACACCGGGGAGCGAGAGAGGGCGTCGGTGTCAGAATGCTTGCGGCCGGATCGATACATAACACGAATGTCGAATTCTTGTAGACGGAGGGCCCAACGAGCAAGTCGTCCGATGGGGTCTTTGAGAGACGACAGCCAGCACAATGCGTGGTGGTCGGTGACAACTTCAAAGGGGCGGCCATAAATATAGGGGCGGAATTTGGTGAGCGCCCACACTATGGCCAAGCATTCCTTTTCGGTCACGGAATAATTTCGCTCGGCCTTGGTGAGAGTTCGACTTGCATACGCTACAACGTATTCGTCGTAGTTGGGCTTCCGTTGGGCAAGCACTGCACCGAGACCGACACCACTGGCGTCAGTGTGCACCTCCGTAGGAGCTGCTGGGTCGTAATGCCGGAGGATAGGTGGTGAGATTAACAGGCGTCGCAAGGAAGAAAATGCTTCATCACAATCCGGGGACCACGCAGAAAGAGCGTTATCACCGTTCAGCAGTCTTGTTAGGGGGGAAACGATGGTAGCGAAATTTCTGACGAAGCGTCGGAAATAGGAACAGAGCCCGATGAAGCTCCGGAGGGTTTTCAAGGAAGTCGGCTTCGGAAAGTTAGCGACAGCACGTAGCTTATCGGGATCAGGCGACACACCATCTTTTGAAACAACGTGTCCCAGAATAGTCATCTTGCGCGCACCAAAACGATATTTCTTTAAGTTTAGTTGGAGGCCGGCAGCGGTGAGACACGCCAGGATCTGGTGGAGACGAGTTAGGTGTGTGTCAAAATCGGGAGAGAATACGACGACGTCATCTAAGTAACAAAGGCATATATGCCACTTGAGACCACGCAAGATGTTATCCATCATTCTCTCGAATGTGGCAGGTGCGTTACATAAGCCAAATGGCATGACGTTAAATTCATATAAACCGTCCGGGGTAACAAATGCGGTCTTGGGGCGGTCCGATTCCGCAACCGGCACTTGCCAGTAGCCCGAGCGCAAATCAAGGGACGAGAAGAATTCTGCACCGTGTAAACAGTCGAGAACGTCGTCGATGTGAGGGAGCGGATAAACGTCCTTGCGGGTAATTTTGTTTAGGCGGCGGTAGTCAACACAGAAGCGCAAAGACCCGTCCTTTTTTGTCACGAGGACCACGGGCGACGACCATGGGCTTTGGGACGGCCGAATGACGCCGCGCTGTAGCATGTCATCCACGTGCTCACTAATAACACCACGTTCCGGCCCCGACACACGGTAGGGTCGTTGTCGCAAGGGAGCATGATCGCCTGTGTCGATGTGATGGGTGACTGTTGACGTTTTACCCAACGCAGCTTGTGCACAGTCAAAGGAAGAACGGAACTTGTTAAGAAGGGCGAGAAGCTGCGTGCGCTGTGTGGGATCCAAATCGGCGTCCAGGGACTGCTTGAACACGTCGGCGGGCAGTGAAGCGTCGGTAGAAATGGACGAGTCCAGGGCAGTGAGCGAAAGCGCAGCGGGATCATCGCAAACGTCGAAGCGGCTGATGGAGCGCATAGCTTCAACATGGCCAATTGACTCTCCATGGAGCACGCTGACAGAACAGTGGGTTTGATTGGAGATAAACATTCTCGTATGCCCACCTTGCACTGTAAGAACGGCGAATGGGAGCGGCAACTCCTTCCGGCGAACAAAAAGGTCGCCTGGTGTGAATAGGACAGGTCCATCAATACGGGCGCACTAGCAAGGTCAACCATTACGGAACTTAGCGGCGGGATATCGACGTCTTCGTCCACGGTAATCTTCCATTCACCAAAGAAATGCTCAGACAGCGGCGGATCGTTCTGGGAAATAAGTTCAATCTCAGCCTTGGCACAGTCAATTACTGCGTTATGGCTTGACAAGAAGTCCCATCCAAGAATAACGTCATGGGAACATGAAGACAAAACAACGAATTCGATGGTGTAGACAGTGTCTTGGATCACTACTCGAGCAGTGCATGCAGCCAGTGGTGACACATGTTCAGCACTTGCAGTTCGAAGCGAAAGTCCCGACAGTGGCGTCATAACCTTTTTCAGATAGCGGCATAGTTTCACACTCATAACAGAAATCGCGGCACCAGTATCGACAAGAGCAAGAATAGGAACTCCTTCAACAACTACGTCGACGACATTTTTCGGAGATACACGAGGACTTTGACATTTTGCTACGTACGCAGTTCGTGCCTCCGGAACTGCGGGAATTAGTTTCCCGCGTCATGAGGCGCTGACTGACGACGCATAGGAGAGATGGAGCGGCGACGAGGAGAAGGCGATCGGTGACTCGCGAACGTCTGATGGTCGGATTGAAAGGATGGTGACGGCGGTCCCGTAGGTGCACGACGGGGAGCTTGGCGGGAAACATACACTGGGCTATGAGATGCTTCAACCTGCTGCATTGCACGGCGACAGTAACGTGCTACATGTCCTGGGAGACGACAGGAAAAGCATATAGGTCGGTTGTCCTGAGTGCGCCACGGATTCGTCTGCTGTACAGCCAATGGCGCGGCACGGCGGAACTGGGAGACTAACTGAGGAGTGAACGTCACAGGCGCTGGTATGTAGGGTCCAAACGAGGGGACAAAGGAGTGGACAAGTGACGGGGCAGCCCTTGCAGCGCATTCGGCGTACGTCAACGGAGCGGTCACTGGCGGTGCTATGGTAGCCATGGTTGGAACAGTCAGCGGGGCAGCGGGTGTAGTTGACTGGCGTGCAGGTGATAGGGCTTCGGCGACCTGCTCCCTGACGGTGCGCTGAACAGCTTGAGGCAAACTTGGTGCAGGCTGCTCTACAAAAGGTACCAGCGAAAGTTGCCGAGCGACCTCTTCCCAGACGAAGTCCTTAATCCTCATCTCAAGCGATGCTGGTTCAGAACTGAAGGATAAACTTGACAGTTCTGCGCCCGTCCCGAGCGACTGTCGAACAAAACTCCTCTGCCGCCGCAGCTCATCATAGCTTTGGCAGAGCTTAATTATCTCAGCCACGGTCTTTGGGTCTTTGGACATCAACATCTGAAACGCGTCGTCTTCCATTCCTTTCAGTATGTGCCGAATCTTTTCTTGCTCAGACATCCATGTTGATACGCCTGCAGAGATCCACAACGTCTTCGATATAACTTGTGAAATTCTCGCCGGGCTGCTGCGCGCGTACGCGAAGACACTGTGCAGCGTGCTGTTTCCGCGCCTCTGGCCTGTCGGACGCCTCTGCGAAGAGGGTTTTGAATTCGCCCCACGTTTTGATGGTCCTGCCGTTGTTCCGAAACCAGACCTCAGCCACTTCCCTAAGGTAAAACTCGACATTGCTCAGCTTAGCTTTGTCATCCCACTTGTTGTAGACGCTCACTCGCTCGAATGTGGACAACCAATCCTTGGCATCATAATTACCTTTGCCGGTGAAAAAGGGCGGGTCACGCTGACGGATGGTGCCGGCACAGATGACCGTTGGCACCGGCGATGGTGGCTGTTGGCCTACGTCGACGGGGTTGACGGGCATTGGTACGGTGCGGTTGCGAAGCTCCAGGTTGGTTCACCTCGTACCCCGCTCCTGCACCACTTGAAAGGCGGTTTAATTGCTAACAAGCAGTAAAAGCGAGAGGCGGGAAGCAGCGCAGTCTGTTCCAGGTGAACCGGATAGGGGATCGCTGATCTGACCACAAGGACGCACAGAGATGATGCCAGCTTGATGCTTCCGGAGCATACCCGAACAGGGATTGGACGATCGAGGTCCGTTAGTCCTTTCACTTCTCTTCATTACAATATATATATATATATATATCAGGGTGTCGAACCGGAACCGAACCGAACCGAAAACCGGAACTGAACCGGTATTTTTGCCGGAACTGAACCCGAACCCGAACCGTTATTTTTTGAGCACGCTTAACCCGAACCGGAACTGAACCGAAAAAAGAAATAAGGGTTACCGGTCCATGCCGAAACGGTTCGACCCTCCGTTGTTGACACTGCACAGTCAATGCAATTCAGGCCTTTTTTTTCTTTCACGTACCATCAACTTCGTACCCGCTCGCGCACTTTCCCGTCCAGACAATTGAACACTATCCCGCTCTATGTAACAACAAGAGAAATGAATGAGCACCAATCTTGCAATGGTCTGTTGCTGCTGGAAGCGCGAGCGTAGTGCAAGCTGACCAAACGAAATGTCATTCTCCGCAGCTTGCAGGGGATATAAAACGACTTTGCCCTTCCCTAGCTGCGACTTTAGTGGAGCAATCAGGCTGCAGGAGTGCTCCAGTGCGCAGCGAAAGCCCATACCCGATGTGTGCAAACTTTTTGCATTTCATAATTTGTTCCCCCCACCAGGCGGGTGTCCAGACAGCAGCACCTAAGGCTCGCATAAATAAAGTTTATTCCTCCTCCTCCTCCTCATAATTTGTTTAAAAGGTCCGACACCTGCAAATTGTTAATACTTGACAAGTGTGACCGCAGGAGCTGCTCAGTGGCTAAACCGCCTGCTGCTGACCACAAGTGGCTTCGATGTCCCTTACCCACGACCGTTTTTGAGGACAGTACAGTGGACAAGCTCCGTTTTTTACAAGTACAAATAACAACAGATATGTCAGGGAAAACTGTTAAGGTGCGCACTTAATCCCTTGGCAAGAAACTGCAGCCTTTGACCTTGTCTTGGAAGCAGAAACAGTAATAAAGCAGATGACACGTGCAGAAAGGCAGGCCGGTACCTCACACTGTCCTATTCGCCCAGCGATCATCTTTTCTGTTTGTTCTGCAGTTTTGTCTCTTTCAGATCTGCTTTTTTTTCGAAGGTGCACTTGTACTGACTGCCCAATTCACTACATTACTTCTACTGCTACTCGTTCCGTAGGGGAGTACTGATTTGATTTGATTGTGGGGTTTAACGCGCCGACGCAGCGCAGGCGATGAGGCGCGCCGTAGTGGAGGGCTTCGGATTAATTTTGACCACCTGGGGATCTTTAACGTGCGCAGAAATTTCGTACACACGGGCGTTTTTGCTTTTCGCCTCCATCAGAAAAGCGGCCGCCGAGGCCGGGAATCGAACCCGCCACCTCGCGCTCAGCAGCGCCTTAGCCACTCAGCCACCGCGGCGGGTCGGAGGGGAGTACTGCTGTGGACGAATTAAAGAGCGTCTACCCAAAAATGTTCATCTCATGCTCCGCGCGTCACATTTCCCTTTCATTTTGTAACAGCATAATCTGTTATAAGATTCCGCAATGCAGCACACGGAACGATGGCCGGGGGTCAGGCGGTACGATGACATACTGATTGTAATGCACACTATTAAGCGCTGATATTTGAACGCGCCAGTACGCAGACCTAAATTTAAGGCTTCAAGGTTAGCGTGATGGGCGATTCCATAGCGACGATTGCGATTTCAACAAAAAAAATGAAAAGGCAGAAAATATATCCCACCGTCATATCTCTGGCGGTGGCTATATGAATAGTCGCTAGGACAGCATAAAGTCTGGACGAGAAAGTAGGTGGTAAATCGTCACCACTTCATCTGTTTTGCTAATATCTCGTGAATGTTTAAAGTTTGCTTTGCAATTGCGCCACTGCCCTTGGGGAACAGCAGCATTTTGAATTTTTGTTTGTGTTTTGATTTTACTGTCGCTTTAAACTACTAAATATTTTTTTTTCTAATTTCAGTGACAATTCAACTCATCGAACCGGTTCGCGAACCGGTTCTGTACGTGATTTTGTCGAACCGGAACTGAACCGGAACGAAATTATTTCACCCGAACCCGAACCGTAACCGAACCGGTATTTTTTTCGGTTCGACACCCTGATATATATATATATATATATATATATATATATATATATATATATATATATATATATATATATATATATATATACGGGAGAGTAGACACACGTATGAAAACGATGATTGAACTAACGTTTCGACCAGGGTCCGGTCTTCGTCAGAGTGTTTTTGCTCTGACGAAGACCGGACCCCGGTCGAAACGTTAGCTCAATCATCCTTTTCATACGTCTGTCTACTCTCTCGTTTATTTTTGAAACCAAATCCCGGAACTTATTCATCGCTATATATATATATATAGATTGTGAGCGCGTATGTCGTGTCACCACGGCCTGGACACTCTTAGGGACTGTTTATACACTCTGGGCAATCTCCCGCATTCCCTCATCGCCGTGACAGTATCATTCTCATTAACATTACCCAATCCTCTTCCCTCGTGCATCATCATCATCGCTCTCGGTACGGTTTTCGGAACCCACTGGATCGCCGAATAAACGTCCCGGTTCACCCGTTGCTCACGGCCTTACAAGTGGTGGAGGTTGACCACCCGGAGGGGAAATTATTGTGAGCGCGTATGTCGTGTCACCACGGCCTGGACACTCTTAGGGACTGTTTATACACTCTGGGCAATCTCCCGCATTCCCTCCTCGCCGTGACAGTATCATTCTCATTAACATTACCCAATCCTCTTCCCTCGTGCATCATCATCATCGCTCTCGGTACGGTGTTCGGAACCCACTGGATCGCCCAATAAACGTCCCGGTTCACCCGTTGCTCACGGCCTTACAATATATATTGTAAGCATGGCGTGTCCAGCATGGCGTGCCACTGCGTCCGTTGCAGACCAATCCGATTCCGAATGTCGTGCCGGCGAGCCGTCTTCCAACGGCTGTGGGTAGTCCTATTACGCGCACGTGGCGTACGCAGGACAATCGCCCTATATGCTTTGTATGCGGAATTGCCGGACATGTAGCTCGCTACTGCCGCCGTCGCATGCCGCCCCCGAACACCTTCCAACAGGTTCCGTACTACGACCCCACTTACGCCCAGCCGTATATTGTTCCGCAGCCAATGTACCCAGTCGCCTCTGATGCGCCGATGACGTCGCTGCCGCCTGACCGCTCTACTACGTCCACCAACCGCCGATCTCCTTCTCCACGTCGTCGCTCGCTGTCGCCTATGCGACGCCGCTCTGCCAGCACTGGGGAGGAAAACTAACAGCCGCAGTTCCCGAGGCAAGAGCTGCGTCGCACTCGAAAGCTAAAAGTCCTCACGTCCCGCCTGAAAATGTTATTGATGTGTTTGTTGAAGGTATCCCCACTACTGCCCTAATCGACACTGGAGCTGCTGTTTCTGTCGTTCACGCCGACCTATGCCGCTCAATTCGAAAGGTTCTGACGCCACTTTCCGGACTATCCTTGCGCACCGCCAGTGCACAACAGATTAAGCCCATAGCAGCCTGCACGGCCCGTGTCGTTATTCAGCATATTCTCTACACCGTTGAATTTGTCGTATTGCCGTCTTGCTCTCATGATGTAATCCTGGGTTGGGACTTTCTCTCGCGCCATCATGCCGTCATACGGTGTGCACCTACCGAAGTCGAGTTTTCGCCTCTCTTGGAAGATTCTTTCTGTGCTCCCAACGCCAAGGTGGTCATCGCCGAAGACACTGTCGTCCAACCCCGTTCTTCCGTTCTTGTTCCTCTTTCCTGCACATCTATTCCTGAGGCTACGGTGCTTTTTACGCCGTCCGACATTTTCTTCCGCCGCAGATGTCTTCCGCTACCCCTCGCCCTTTTGACAATTCGCAATGGCGCGAGTGCAATGATGATTACGAACCAGTCGAGTACTTCGTGCGCCCTTTTACACGGCGAAACACTCGGCTTTGTAGAGCCGGTCGATCCCCGTCTTGATACGGAGATTCTTGATGATGCGCCCCATCTCCAAGTCGACGAGCTGAGCACTACTACGCCATGCACACGGGACGAAACATGTCCCGAGTTTTTCTCCCGCTCAATTGACGAAAGTTTGGACGCCACCCAACGAGCCCAGCTTACTGCACTTCTGAGCCAGTTTTCTTCGTCTTTCGATAGTGGGCAAAGTTCTCTTGGTCGCACGTCCGTTGTGAGCCACGCCATCGATACTGGCTCGCATTCCCCGCTTCGACAACGACCGTATCGTGTGTCACCGGCAGAGCGACGCACCATTGAAGACCACGTGAATGACATGCTTCACCGTGACATTATTCGTCCCTCCAAGAGTCCCTGGGCGTCACCCGTGGTTCTTGTGAAAAAGAAGGATGGGTCCATTCGGTTTTGCGTCGACTACCGCCGTTTGAACACCATAACCCGCAAGGACGTGTATCCCCTCCCCCGCATCGACGACGCCTTCGACTGTTTGCAGGGAGCAGAATACTTCTCGTCGCTAGACCTTCGATCCGGGTACTGGCAGGTCCCGATGGCGGAAGCAGATCGAGAGAAAACTGCTTTTGTTACCCCTGACGGTCTTTATGAATTTAATGTATTGCCGTTCGGGCTTTGCAACGCTCCTACCACCTTCGAGCGAATGATGGACAGTATTTTGAGCGGACTAAAGTGGAAGACGTGTCTTTGCTATCTGGACGACGTCGTTGTTTTCTCTTCGGACTTCAAAACGCACCTCGCCCGCCTGCAGCAAGTTTTGATGTGCCTTGCAAGAGCTGGGCTGCAGCTGAATCTCAAAAAGCGTCGTTTTGCTGCGCGCAAACTGACGATCCTGGGCCACGTCGTTTCGAAGGACGGGATCCTCCCAGATGATACGAAGCTGAGAGCCGTAGCCGAATTCCCGAAGCCGACCACTATAAAGGCGCTTCGGAGCTTTATCTGTCTTTGCTCGTATTTTAGACGCTTCGTACGCAACTTCGCCAGCATAATTGCGCCTTTAACTCAGCTCCTCGGTGGTGCCAGCGACATATCTGCCTGGTCACCCTCCTGCGACGAAGCCTTTGTGACGCTACGGCGTCTACTCACATCCCCGCCGATACTGCGGCACTTCGACCCGTCTGCCCCAACTGAGGTCCACACTGATGCTAGTGGGATCGGCCTCGGTGCTGTGCTTGCCCAACGAAAGCCCGGTTTTGACGAGTACGTCGTAGCATACTCGAGCCGTGTACTGACGAAAGCCGAGTCGAACTACTCTGTAACAGAGAAGGAGTGCTTGGCGATAATTTCGGCACTGGGCAAGTTCCGCCCGGACTTGTATGGTCGCCCATTCGATGTCGTCACCGATCATCATGCACTCTGTTGGCTCTCCTCCCTCAAGGATGCATCAGGTCGTCTTGGTCGGTGGGCTCTCCGACTGCAAGAATACGACATCCGGGTCATTTACCGTTCAGGTCGCAAGCACTCCGACGCTGATGCTCTTTCACACTCACCCGTGCCTGCTGAAGTTTCCTGACTTGCCTCAAGTGATAGTGACTTACGTCTGTCGCCTCTTGCAGTCAGCAACATGTCAACCGAGCAACGCAAGGACCCGTGGATTGCTTCTCTTATTGGGATGCTCTCCGGTACATCGCCTTCCGGGGGATCTCGGGCCCTACGCCGGCAGGTTTGTCACTTTGCGCTCCGTGACGAGCTACTCTACCGCCGCAACTACTGCTCCGACGGCCGAAAGTGGCTGCTGGTCATACCCCGTCATTTGCGCAGCGACATATGCACCTCCTTTCACGCTGATCCAAGTTGCGGTCATGCTGGCGTACTAAAGACCTATGAGCGTCTTCGCCTGCGATACTACTGGCGTGGTATGTATACCTTCGTGCGCAAGTACGTTCGCTCTTGCCCTGAATGTCAACGCCGAAAATCGCCGCCGCCCCGCCTTGCCGGTCCGTTGCAGCCACTACCATGCCCAGCAAAGCCATTCGAACGTGTGGGCATCGACGTGTATGGCCCACTTCCGTCTACTGCAGCCGGAAACCGATGGATCATTGTCGCCGTGGATCACCTTACTCGGTACGCCGAAACCGATGCTCTTCCGGCCGCCACGGCTCGCGACGTAGCCTCCTTCCTGCTTCGCCGCTTTGTTCTTCGACACGGGGCACCTCAGGAGCTACTCAGCGACCGAGGGCGGGTTTTCTTGTCTGAGGTTATTGAAGCACTGCTCTCTGAGTGCCACGTCGTTCATCGGACTACCACATCATACCATCCACAAACGAACGGGATCACGGGACGCTTCAATCGCACCCTTGGTGACATGCTCTCCATGTACGCGTCTGCCAACCAGTCGAAGTGGGACCTCGCACTCCCGTTTGTAACATTTGCTTACAATACGGCAACGCAGACGACCACGGGATTCTCGCCGTTTTTCTTGTATGGGCGAGAGCCGTCCTGCACAATCGACACGATACTCCCCTACAAGCCCGACGCAAGCGAATTTACGCCGATTTCAGACCTTGCTCGTCGCGCCGAGGAATGCCGTCGACTGGCCCGTTCGTTTACATCGACCGATCAGCAGCGCCAGAACCATCGTCACGACGAATGCGTCAAAGATCGCAGTTTTGATCCCGGCTCCCTTGTGTGGCTTTGTGTGCCCTGCTCAACACCCGGTCTCTCCCCAAAACTGACCACCAAGTACCACGGCCCGTACAGAGTCATTGAGCGGACTTCGCCCGTCAATTACCTTGTGGAGCCAGTTGAACGAACTACAGATCATCGCCGCCGAGGGCGTGAAATTGTTCACGTGGATCGGTTAAAGCCATACTACGACCCTCTAGTTTCGTCGTGCCCTTGAGTAGCCAGGATGGCTCCTTTTGCACCGGGGGCAATTGTAACAAAGAGAGTTAACGCTGCACAACAATATTAGATACCGAAGCGCCATTTGCCCAATCGGGTATGCCCCGAGGATTATCGTGAAGACGACGAAGCCCCGACTCGCACGTTCATGCTCACGATCTCGTCCCGGCTGGACCTGCGCTCGGCCCGTTACCTCGCGACGCCTTGAATAAACCCCCACGATCAACTACCGTCGTGACTGCTATTCCCCTTTACAATATAATGATGATCGTTGGATGTTTATGGCGCAAGGCCAACTGGGCCAAAGAGCGCCAAAACAATAGTCGATGATAGGGGTGAAACCTTAAATACTAAGTAAAATCAGCAAAAACAAAAGTAAAGTCACAAAACTACAATGAGCATGGCTGGTGAATAGGGCCAGATTTCATGATGCGCGATAGGAAATGAGGTTTAAAAACTTGACTTCTGACAAATACTCAAACACACGTTTCACGGAAACAATGGCTTCGTCACCTAGAAAAAACGATGGATGTAGGGGAATATGTTGTCTGTAGAGTTCTCTGAAGTGTTTGTGTCGTGTTGTGTGAAGTGCCTTGCATGTGATTAGTATGTGCACTACGGATAGGGCCTCTCCGCACCTGCTGCACTGGGGTCTAGAAGATCCCGTCAGCAGATACGAGTGCGTCGCATGGGTGTGCCCTATCCGCAGCCTACCCAAGGCGACTTCCGTGTGTCTGTTGTGTGAGTCAGATGTGTACCGTCCCAAGTGTGGCTTTATTACATGTAGTTTGTTGTCTGTCTGTTCATCCCAGTGTGTTTGCCATGTTCTACGCAAGTGTTGTCTTATGTGTGCCTTGAGGTCTGTATATGGTACGGTTGTTATGTCTACAGTGTTCCTGAGTGCAGCAGCAGCTGCCCTCTCGTCTGCCAACTCGTTTCCAGCGATCCCAGCATGTCCTGGGACCCAGCAGAGGAGCAGCTGATGCTTCTGCGCATACACAGACATGATAGATTTAAATACAAGATTAACTATGTGGTTTTTGGGGGGTGTATGCGATGACATGCGATGGCAGACATTCTCAGATAATGGATAGCAGCCTACCATTGTCGCTGAAGAAGAAAGTGTATGACAGCTGCATCTTACCGGTACTCACCTACGGAGCAGAAACTTGGAGGCTTACTAAGAGGGTTCAACTTAAATTGAGAACGACTCAGCGGGCAATGGAGCGGAAAATGATAGGTGTAACATTAAGGGACAAGAAGAGAGCGGAGTGGGTCAGAGAGCAAACTGGTGTTAAAGACATATTAGTAGACATTAAGAAGAAGAAATGGACGTGGGCAGGGCATGTAATGCGAAGGCAAGATAACCGCTGGTCATTAAGGGTAACAGAGTGGATCCCTAGAGAAGGCAAGCGTTGCAGGGGGCGGCAGAAAGTTAGATGGGCAGATGAGATCAAGAAGTTTGCGGGGATAAATTGGTCACAGTTGGCACAGGACCGAGGTAATTGGAGAATAATGGGAGAGGCCTTTGCCCTGCAGTGGGCGTAGATAGGCTGGTGATGATGATGATGCGATGACAGTGCGCGAACAACACTCAAGGAATCTGTGTAGATGATAGACTTTGGAATTTGATTTTCAAGTATGTGTCGTACAATCAATAAAATTCCATATGCTTCTGCTGAGAAAATTGTTGTGTGGACGCTCATGGTTCTGGCTGCACTGAAATTCGGACCATGAGCAGCGCAGGAGACCATAGTGGAGGTTTTAGACGCGTCACTGTAAAATTCTGCAAGTGGGTATTTAAACTGCAGAGACAGAAAGTGCTGCAGTATAGCAGCTCGCGGTACCCAATTTTTGTCAAGTTTCATAAAAGAAAGGTCGGAGGAAACAGGACGAACTTTCCAAGGAGATAAAATGTCTGAAAAGGATGATCTGTACACGTCTAAAAACGAAGCGCTCAGATCCGAGGCTCGCTCTCTCACTCGAAGTGAAAAGGGCAGAGGAACGGATGGGCGATTTACAAAAAGCACAGATGTGGATGTGTCGTTAAAGACAGGATAAAAAGGATGGTTATTCAGCGATGAAATTTTAAAAGCATAAAGTAAGTCCATGTACGTCCGTTGGTTCTCAAGGCTCCACGTATTACACTCGGCATACAGACTCTCAACAGGGCTAGTACGAAAAGCACCCGACGCAAGCCGTAGCCCCAAGTGTAGCACTGGGTCAAGCATTCGCAACGCTGTTTTAGTCGCCGACCCATATACCACACTGCCATAGTCTAAACGAGAACCAACCAAAGCAGTATAAAGCCGTAGTAGTAGTTCTTTGTTGGATCCATATGATTGATGGGAGAGAACCTTAAGTATATTCATTGTTTTCAGACATTTATGTTTAAGTTCCTTGATGTGTGGAATGAATGTGAGTTTCTGGTCAAACACAACACCTAAGAACTTGTGCTCCTTGTTCACAGGAAGCGACACGCCATTGAGGGTAATGTCTGGGTCCGGATGGACCCCGCGCTTCCTGGAGAACACAACGCAGGAGCTTTTTGCAGGATTCAATCTAAACCCATTCCTGTCTGCCCAGCCGGCAAGCTTCTTGACACCAAGCTGGACTTGACGTTCGCATATTGACATATTACATGATTTAAAAGATATTTGCACGTCGTCTACATACATGGAATAAGAGATTGTTGGTGGCAGTGCCTTTCCAAGACAGTTCATCTTTACTATGAAGAGAGTGCAACTCAACACGCCACCTTGCGGCACGCCGTTTTCTTGGACGTGAACCTTTGAGAGTGCACAACCAACTCTTACTCTGAACGTTCTCTCCGACAAATAACTTACAAGGGTGTTCAACATATTACCCGAAAGACCGAATGACCTGAGGTCACTAAGGATCCCATAACGCCAAGCGGTGTCGTAGGCCTTCTCGAGATCGAAAAAGACAGTTACGCAATACTGCTTATGCACGAAGGCATCCTTGATGTATGAATCAAGTGCAACCAGTTGATCGTTTGTCGATCGCCCCACCCTAAAGCCTGCCTGGCAGCTCTCGAGAAGACCATTGTACTCAAGGAAGTACACGAGCTTGCGATTGATCATCTTCTCGAAGAGCTTGCACAGGCAGCTCGTCAGGGCTATTGGACGATAACTTGAGGGGGACGACGGGTCCTTTCCCTCCTTCAAGAAAGCCACTACAATGGCCTCCCTCCAACACTGTGGAATGTGCCCCGAAAGCCATATTTTATTATATAGATGTAGAAGTGCTTCAAGTGTGTCTGCGTGTAGGTGTTGTATCATTGTGTATGTAATGTTGTCTGGGCCTGGAGCTGAGGTTTACACGTGCTCAGAGCAGCCCTCAGTTCATGTAGTGAAAACAGGGAGTTGTAAGAAGTCTGTGATTTGTTGTTGTCGCGTAGGGACTTCTTTTCACAACAGGCTTTATGTTTCAGGAAAGTGTTTGTGTAGTGTGCTGAACTGGACACGTGTTGGAAGTGTTGTGCGAGTGTGTCAGCCTGGTCTTCGAGTGTGTCCCCTGTAGCGCTGACCAGAGGCAGGCTGTGTGTTTGTTGTCCCTTGAGTTTGCGTATTCGTGTCCATACTTTCCTTGTGTCTGTGTAGGAGTTTATTGATGTTATGAATGTACGCCAACTCTCTCGTTTTGCCTCACGGCGCACACGTTTTCCTAACGCCTTGGCCCGTTTGAACAAGAGGAGGTTTCCCGACGTGGGGTACCGACGAAGGATACCCCACGCCTTGTTCTGGGCCTCTCGCGCCCGCCTGCAGTCCTCATTCCACCACGGCCTCCGCTGGTTGCGCGGGGCACCATAGGCGTGGGGAATGGACTTTTCGGCGGCGTCGAGGATGTGCGCCGTGAGCAGTTGGGTAGCTTCTTCAACATGTAGGTGTCCTATGGATGTGTGGTGTAGTTTGGATGTCTCTGTAAATGTATTCCAGTTAGCTCGTGCTTCATTGAACCTATTATGGGAAGATTGACTGCATGGGCCTTTACCTATGTATGTTAGTGAGGTGGGGAAGTGGTCACTGCCATATGGGTCAGTTCCCACTCCCCACTCGACAAGAGGAAAGAGAACCGCGGAGCCAATAGCCAAGTCAATACATGAGTATGTGTTGTGACCTATGTTATGGTATGTAGGCTGTTTATTTTTGAAAAGGCATGCTCCAGAAGATGTAAGGAATTTCTCTATCAGGCGACCTCGGGCATCCGTTCTGGAAGAGCCCCAAAGAGAGTTGTGAGCATTAAGGTCGCCTGTAAGGATGTATGGTTCGGGCAGCTGGTCTACCAGCGCCTCGAAGTCGGAGCTCGTAAGTGCAACATCAGGAGGAATGTATATGGAGCATACCGTTATTAATCTATTAAATATTATTGTGCGGACGGCTACAGCCTCAAGGACGGTGTTCAAGGTGACAGGGTGGCATGCTAAGGATTTGCGGGTGATTATGGCAACACCGCCAGAAGAGTGTGTGCCGCCATCCCTGTCTTTCCTGTATACCATGTAACTATTCAAGAAATTTGTGTGTTTGGAATTCAGATGTGTTTCCTGGACACACATTATACTGGGCTGATTGGCATGCAGAATCTCATAAACGTCGTCAAGATTATTCAGAAGGCCTCTGCAGTTCCATTGAACAATATTTTCTCTTCCCATTATTATGTGTTCAGAGCTACTGGAGTGTGACTATTTATGTAGGGTCTTTCGGGGCTTGCACTCTTGGAAGGGGTTTTCTGACCTTCTCTACTGACCTGGACGTCGCAGCCCGTTCCTTCCGCTGCGATGAAAGCCGGAAGGGCTCGACGTCCATGTCGTCATCTGAAGGCAAGGGGGTGCCCAGCGGAC
This sequence comes from Haemaphysalis longicornis, assembly GCF_048455015.1. Classification (NCBI taxonomy): domain Eukaryota; kingdom Metazoa; phylum Arthropoda; class Arachnida; order Ixodida; family Ixodidae; genus Haemaphysalis; species Haemaphysalis longicornis. The sequence continues at coordinate 8,225,201 of NW_027526295.1, forward strand.
TGGGCCCCCTTGACATGGTACCCTTTCGGGTGTTCTTTGCCTGCGCTGCCAGTGCCGAAGGCGTGGGGAGCACCCCAGATGGCACAGGCAGTGAGGAGGGGGAGGGGGTCGCTGCGACCGCCTCCGTCTCCATCTCGTCCGGGCCCTCGCGTGTGCTTCGGGCCGGTGGAGAGGGGGAAACGGTGGGTGCAGCAGCATCCCCACCGCGCGTGCATGCCACCACAGCCGCTGCTGGCTCAGCGAGCGGTGCGGAGGCGGGTTGGGCTGCCAGAGGCAACCCTGGGGGGGCGGGGGCGGGACCAAGTCCGACTCGCGGTACTGGGTCCCCGCCGAAACCAGACGCCGCTCCGCCCCCCGGCGAGCTGCGTCGGCGTACCTCCCCAGGGGAAAAGAGGCGAACCTCTTTCGCGCCTCGGGGAAGGTGATGTTTTCAGTGACTTTGATGTTGATTATTTTCTTCTCTAGTTGAAACTTTTCACAGGCGCGAGAGTATGCTGCATGTGGACCCTGGCAATTCGGGCAGGTAAGGTTGGTTGCTGTGCAGTTGTCGGATAGATGATCATGCTGGCCACATTTGGCACATGTTGTTCTGCCACGACAGGAGTTGGTACCATGCCCGAACCTCTGGCACTTGAAACAGCGCCGCGGGTTCGGGATGTATGGCCGGACAGAACAACGGATGAAACCTGCGTTGATATGCTCGGGCAGTGTGCAGCGGTCGAAAGTCAGAATCAGATGTTTGGTGGCTATTTCTTTGTTATCTCTTCTAATGACGATGCGCCTTACTGCTGTCACGCCTTGATCTTTTAGGCCTTCGAGCAGATCGGTCTCTTTCTCGGTTAGGAGGTCTGGCTCAGATATCACACCCTGGGAGCTGTTGAGGCTGCGGTGGGGTGTGACTCTGATATCCAGGTCTGCCATGCGGGTTTGGCTCATGAGAGTTGTGGCTTGCTTCTGTGAGTTAACCTCAACTAGGACCTCGCCAGTTCTTAGTTTTTTAGCATTGTATGTGTTGCCTAGGATAGATTCAAGATACTTGGATACAAGAAATACAGATTGTGAGGAAAGAGGCTTGGATTTGTCAACCGATTCAACTATCAAAAAACGTGGGTAGTTGTCAGGTTTCGGTGAGTTGATGGCAGGAAGACGTGGAAAAGATTCTTCGGTGCGGACCCTTTTCAAGGTCCGATCATGTTTGGGGGGGGTTTTACGATTTACCATATGGCATGTAATAGAAGCAGGGGACGGGGGTACTTTCTTCTCAAACCTTACCCTGATAGCCTGAGAGGTCCCGGAGCTCCCTGCCTGGTAGACAGACAGGGAGCCCATCTGCCGGAGCTTGACCTGGGCTCCGACGGCCACCGTTTGAGGTTTCTACCCTTCACCTTTAAACATACCACCACGGTAGGTTACAGTTTATGTTGCTGGCTCGGGGTCCGCGGTATCGCCAGTACCGTCACCAAGATTGCTCAAGGTGCCCCGTGCGGGGCCCTTTACAATATATATATATATATATATATATATATATATATATATATAGATTGCGAGAAGGGCTGTCTTTGGTTGCCGTAGCAAATAGTAAAAAATGGGTATAGCTTCTAACAAAACTGTTTATTGGTCGACGTTTCGATCGGATGCCGATCTTTCTCAAGACAACATTTCGTATTTCTGTGCACGTATTTATAAGCTCGTCGTCCAACGACGCCGAAAAAAGAGAGAGGGGGGATTTGGGGAGAGAGGTAGCAACAAACACGCTCTCGGCGAGGTGAGGTGAAGGTTTGCAAAAAAGAGAGAGAAAAAAAAAAAAAAAGAGAGAAAAAAAAAAGGAGAAAACGCAAAACCAAAAACAAACCTAAACATGCAGAAAAGGGAGAGAAGTACACAACTCTTTCAAAAACACTGTCCTCCATCGTTCGTCAGCTTGTAGAACGAGTGACAGGTAGCGCCCACTTCAGAGGGGGGCCGCTCTGCTTAAGAAACGAAAGCGCAAAGCAGTAACAGGGACGCTCTCACACCATCACTGGGAGGCACAGAATTCTAATGGTCACTGACCTTACGGGAAGAGTTTACAGGAAGCGGTCGCAGCCGCACACATATCTCAGTGACGCCAACCCCACAAAACAAACAGGCAGGCTCGTTAACAGTGTAGGTACGATCTCCGCACTGTGGCTCAAAGCATGCACGATTCTGCCTACCGGCAGGACGGGCGAGTGCCATTCATCATTCTTAGCTCTATTCTTCTGCCCTGCCCGGGCAGCCGACAGGGTCGTCCCTGACCATGAACCAGGGAGAAGGAGCTTAACTAATCCTCTAACCGCACGCGGGAGTCGCGCGGGTCCTTTGTTGGAGTAAACGGCGGCGGGCGCCTCGATGTTGTTTGTGGCATATGCCGCCTGTGCGGACACCCCAGGAAGGGAATAAATAAAATAAGAATAGCTTGATTACTTGTTTAAACAACACAGAGACTTAATTTAGATAGGGGATTATTCTGCAGCCAGATTATCAACAGCATGTATAGACGACATAATGCCCGGGCTAACATTCATTCCTGCCTTTACGGTGTTGAATTTGTAAATAATGTAAGATTCACGTTGTTCGCGTTCTCTTGTAGTAGAAAATCCACTCTGTAAAAGTGTGACCCTGATGGAGTCGAACGGGTGGTTTTCGGAGTTAATATGTCGTGATAAGGGTAGATCCGGGAGTGAACGAACATGTGCGCGATGGTTGTTGAAGCGCATGCGGAATGCCGTGTCCGTCTGGCCAATGTATTGGATGCCACAAACACCGCACTCCAGAAGGTACACCACATTAGAAGAGTCGCAGTCGAGTGTCGCGTGAATTAGATGCTTGAAATTTGAGTTGGTGCTTTCTGCCACCGTGGTTGTCTGCATGTGTTTACATACGCGGCACCGTGCCTTTCCGCATGGTCGACACCCACCCTTGGGTGCCCTCTCAGTTTTGGCGTGTACGAGGTAATCTTTAATATTTTTGGGGCGCCTGTATACGACCCGAGGAGGGGTGGGGAAGATTTTCGAAAGCCGTTCACTCTGTTGTAGCATGTTGAAGTGCTTTTTCAAGATTTTGTTTATGTTTGGGGAGTTGCCCCCGAACGTCAAAACTAGGTTGCCTCTCCCCTTCTGATTTAGTTCCCTTTCATGGTGCAGCAACTCTTGGCGATCAAGGTTGACCGCTTTGCAAATAGCGTCGTTGACTATGGGTGGTGGGTATTGTTGCTTCGCGAGTACATTGCGCAAGTTTTCTGCGTTTGCTTCGAAGTCCTCGGTGCGGGAACAAATTCTCCTAAATCGGTGGGCCTGCGAGTATGGGATACTCGTCACTGAGATATGTGTGCGGCTGCGACCGCTTCCTGTAAACTCTTCCCGTAAGGTCAGTGACCATTAGAATTCTGTGCCTCCCAGTGATGGTGTGAGAGCGTCCCTGTTACTGCTTTGCGCTTTCGTTTCTTAAGCAGAGCGGCCCCCCTCTGAAGTGGGCGCTACCTGTCACTCGTTCTACAAGCTGACGAACGATGGAGGACAGTGTTTTTGAAAGAGTTGTGTACTTCTCTCCCTTTTCTGCATGTTTAGGTTTGTTTTTGGTTTTGCGTTTTCTCCTTTTTTTTTCTCTCTTTTTTTTTTTTTTTTTTTCTCTCTCTTTTTTGCAAACCTTCACCTCACCTCGCCGAGAGCGTGTTTGTTGCTACCTCTCTCCCCAAATCCCCCCTCTCTCTTTTTTCGGCGTCGTTGGACGACGAGCTTATAAATACGTGCACAGAAATACGAAATGTTGTCTTGAGAAAGATCGGCATCCGATCGAAACGTCGACCAATAAACAGTTTTGTTAGAAGCTATACCCATTTTTTACTATATATATATATATATATATATATATATATATATATATATATATATATATATATATATATATATATATATATATATATATATATATATATATAGATATATATATATATATATGTGTGTGTGTGTGTGTGTGTGTGTATATGGGAAATGAGGGTTCAGTGAAATAAGACAGAATAAGGTTTGGCAGTCAAGAAAACCTCGGAAAGCAAAGGGGGGAATGTTAGGTCATAGAAACAGACGAATAATTTTTTGAGTCAGAAAGAAATTGGTGAAAAAATGCCCGCCGTGTGGGATCCGAACCCACGACCTCCAGAATACCGGTCTGGTGCGATAACCACTACGCTGCCGGCGGGGCTATTTCCCCACCACTTTCTTGGGTATTTATGTTAAGGTATTTTTGTTTCCTGCACTTGGGGGTGGTAGCTAGCGCCACTCGGACTACTCGGGGTGAAGAGGACCATCTTTTTAACCCCCGGACCGTGACTCGAGTGTCTACGACATGTCGAGAGTGGTCGACCAGTGTTGAACCCTCTTAAGCTACCTTTGGCACCAAGACTGCCAGAATAGAGGCCCTCGCTGTGCATGTAGCGAATCAGAAATGGGAAATGAGGGGCTCAGTCACGGCCCGGGGGTTAAAAAGAAGGTCCCCTTCACCCCGAGTAGTCCGAGTGGCGCTAGCTACCACCCCCAAGTGCAGGAAACAAAATACCTTAACATAAATACCCAAGAAAGTGGTGGGGAAATAGCCCCGCCGCTAGCGTAGTGGTTATCGCACCAGACCGGTATTCTGGAGGTCGTGGGTTCGGATCCCACCCAGCGGGCATTTTTTCACCAATTTCTTTCTGACTCAAAAAATTCTTCATCTGTTTCTATGACCTAACGCATACCCCCCTTTGCTTTCCGAGGTTTTCTTGACTGCCAAACCTTATTCTCTCTCTCTCTCTCTCTCTCTATATATATATATATATATATATATATATATATATATAAGGTTAGTAGAGACAGAGACACACGAGAAGACGTAGAAAATAGAAATACGTTTACTGACGTTTCAGGAAGAGGACTTCCTTTCTGCAGAGTTGAAGAAAGCAAGTCTGTAGAAAGGAAGACCTCTTCCTAAAACGTCAGTAAACTTATTTCTATTTTCTACGTCTTTCTCGTGTGTCTCTGTCTCTACTAACCTTATTTTTTCGCGCTCTGTGTGAGTTTTTCTTTCCAGACTATATATATATATATATATATATATGTATATATATATATTGTAGTGAAGAATATTAGCTATGCTCCGCAAAAGCATCGGAGGCGTCATTACCCAGAATGGGTCATGTTGACCAGTGCGAGCAGCGTCATCATCAGCAAAAAGACTGTCGGAAATCCTCATCGCCATCCCCTAGAACGACGGGGTTCACTCGGACTGCTTCGCTCGGCTCGTGTCTGCTTCCCTGGTCCGCGATTCCTGACCTCTCGCCTTCAGAAAGATCTTCGGCAATAAATCACCTTTCAAGTGGTGGAGGTGCGGGGTCACGCCTTAATCCTGGAACTCCGGAGCCGGAAGTTACCCTCGGCCACGAACAACCAACCGAACCAGAGTGGTACGCCCTCATCGCCGACGGTGATGTGCTACGGTGCTATGCAGCGAGAACCGCCATTCTTCAACAAAACCAATAATAACGACGCCGAGGATTGGCTGTCCGTGTATGAACGCGTAAGCACTCATAACTGATGGGACGACGCCATGAAACTGAATAACGTCGGCTTCTCTCTGAAGGGCGCCGCCGAGTTATGGTATGGGAACAACCAGCGCGACTGCCGGACGTGGTCTGAGTTCAAGGTAAAGTTCCTTGCGGTCTTTGGCCGTTCAGCGGTGCGCAAGCTTGAAGCGGAGCAGCGTCTGCGTGTTCGAGCACAGCAGGCTGGCAAGAACTTTATTAGCTATATTGAAGACGTCGTAGACCTATGTAAGCGCGTCAACCCATCTATGGCAGAAGCTGATAAAGTCAAGCATATTTTAAAAGGCATAGATGACGACGCCTTCCAAATGCTTTTGTCCAAGGACTTGAGCACTGTTGCCGATGTCGTCAAGCTGTGTTTAAGCTTTGATGAGCTGCGGAAGCAACGGGCCCTCACTCGAAAATCTCTTGCACGGAATGGCTCTGGGTTCAGTTTGGCAGCGATTTCCGACGATTCCGCGCTCCTTACGCAAATTAAAGACTTCGTGCGTGAGGAAGTGGCGCGACAGCTGTCCCTCCTACCCTCCACGACGACGTCGGTGTCCACGCTAGAGCCTGCCCTCAGAGATGTCATCCGAGGTCAAATTGCTGAAGCACTTCCGCCGCCGCCTCCGCAGTACGTGCCAGTAGCTGCGCCAGTCACTTATGCCGAAGTCGTCGCCAGACCATTGCAGCAGCCTGCCGTGACGTTCCAGCCGACATTCCCAGTTCGACCTCGGGTTCCGCCCTCGGTGCTTCCTCAACCTCAGTTCGTGCCGCAACCCCGGAGTGTATGGCGTAGACCGGACAACCGGCCTATCTGCTTTGCGTGCAGGACGCCTGGGCACGTTGCACGCTATTGTCGTCGTTGTCCGCCGTCAACCTGGAACTCTGCGCCTGCAGACTTCCCTCAGTCGCCTCAAGTCCATGTGACGCCACGCTCGTCGTTCCCGACCTCCTCTTCGAACCGCGCCACCTTTGCCGACCACCGTTCGCCATCACCACGCCGTCGCTCGCTCTCCCTGATGCGGCGCCGTCCTGGTCCCGGAGATACGGAAAACTAGTCGCCGCAGTTCCTGAGGCACAAACTGCGTCGATGTCGAAAAGTCCAAGGCCTCATCCCCTTCCGTCCCCTACGAATGTCATCGATGTTATTGTTGAAGGCATTCGCACATTAGCTCTGGTCGACACAGGAGCCGCCATTTCCGTTATTCACGCTGATCTCTGCCGTTCCCTTCGCAAAGTAAAGACGCCCATGGATGGACTATCGCTCCGAACCGCAAGTGCACAACACATCGAGCCAGTGGCTGCATGCACGGGTCGGGTTGTTATTCAGGACGTCGTGCACCACGTTGAGTTTATAGTGCTTCCGGCTTGCTCCCACGAAGTAATATTAGGATGGGACTTTCTTTCCCGCAATAACGCAGTGATTGACTGCGCACGCGCACAAGTGGAACTTTCAGCCTCTTCTGACGCATTGTTTGACGACGACCATCCCATCCACGCTGCTAAACTTGTCGTGGCAGAAGACACTCACATTCCGCCCTGTTCTTCTGTATGTGTGCCTTTATGCTGTGTGTCTGTGACCGACGCCACGGCGCTGTTTACACCATCTGACACGTTTCACCACCGCAACCTTTTTCCACTGCCGTTTGCCGTTCTGGATTTCCACTCCGGGGGAAGCGCCATGTTCATCACGAACACATCGACCGTACCGTGCGCCCTCTTGGAAGGCGAAACTCTTGGAAGTCTAGAACATATCGACCCTGGCCTTATTTTCAACGTTGCGGATGGCGTGTCACACATTGACATCGACGGACTGGATCCGTGTTCGTCAGATCCAAACTCAGCGACTGACGTGTTTCGTGCCTCCGTGGATGATGCTCTAGACAGCACCCAACAAGCTCAACTTATGGCTCTACTTCAGCGATTCCGTTCGTCTTTTGATTTGTCGCACAACGCGCTTGGTCGTACGTCCACTGTGGAGCACACCATAGACACTGGAAGCCATGCTCCTCTTCGGCAACGGCCGCATCGCGTCTCCCGAGCCGAGCGTCGCACCATCGAGCAACACGTCGATGACATGCTCCAGCGTGGCGTTGTTCGACCCTCAAGCAGTCCCTGGGCATCTCCTGTCCTTCTCGTCCGAAAAAAAGAAGGCTCTATTCGATTTTGTGTAGACTATCGCCGCCTCGACAAAATCACGCGTAGGGACGTCTATCCTCTCCCTCGCATAGATGATGCTCTGGACAGCTTGCTGGGGGCAGAATTTTTCTCGTCACTTGATTTAAGGTCCGGGTATTGGCAGGTTTCTATGGCAGACGGTGATCGCCCGAAAACAGCATTTGTCACACCTGATGTGTTGTACGAATTGTACGAACATTTGAACGCATGATTGACAATGTTTTGCGCGGCCTCAAGTGGAAGATCTGTCTTTGCTATCTAGACGATATTGTCATCTTTTCCGCCGATTTTCAGACGCACCTTCACCGTTTGGAGCAAGTTTTAACATGCCTTTCACGAGCTGGGCTCCAACTTAACCTGAAAAAGTGTCGTTTTGCCGCCACGAAACTTACCATCTTGGGTCACGTAGTCTCCAAGGACGGCGTGCTCCCCGACCCAGCCAAGCTTCGCGCTGTCGCCGAATTCCCGAAGCCAAACAACATAAAATCCCTTCGGAGCTTCATAGGGCTTTGCTCGTACTTCAGGCGCTTCATTCGCAACTTTGCTTCCATCATGGAGCCATTGCCGAAGCTCCTCGGTGGTGCCCGTGACTTGCCTGCCTGGTCTCCGGCCTGCGACCACGCGTTCCATACTTTGCGCCGTCTCCTTACATCGCCACCCATACTTCGACACTTCGACCCTACAGCGCCCACCGAACTTCACACTGACGCCAGCGGAGTTGGCCTTGGGGCTGTGCTTTGCCAACGTAAACAAGGTTTCGACGAATATGTCGTCGCCTATGCCAGCCGCACCCTAACGAAGCCAGAATCCAATTATACAGTTACCGAGAAGGAGTGCTTGGCCATCATCTGGGCGCTTGCTAAATTTCGACCATATCTGTACGGCCGCCCATTTGATGTGGTCACCGACCACCACGCCCTCTGTTGGCTGTCTTCTTTGAAAGATCCGGCAGGTCGTCTGGGGCGATGGGCGCTTCGCCTCCAAGAATACGATATACGAGTGAAATACAGGTCTGGTAAGAAGCATTCGGACGCCGACGCTCTCTCCCGTTCACCCGTACCTGCTAATCTATCGGACTCTCCGGGTGACCTGGCTTCCCTTGCTGTGACTGACATGGCAGCTGAGCAACGGAAGGACCCATGGATTGTTGCCCTTCTCACCTCGCTCACCAATCCTTCCCAAGCCGTAACGACACGCGCTCTCCGTAGGCAAGCATCTCACTTTGCAGTACGCGATCATCTGCTTTATCGACGCAACTGATGGCCGCAAATGGTTGCGGCCATCAGTTGGATGGCTGCAAATGGTTGCTCGTGATTCCACGGCATTTGCGGTCCGATGTTTGTGCCTTGTTCCACTCTGATCCCACATGTGGTCATGTCGGCCTACTCAAAACCTATGAACGTTTGCGTCTTCGTTACTTCTGGCGCGGGATGTACAACTTCGTGCGAAAATACGTTCGATCCTGCCAAGATTGCCAACGCCGAAACTCGCCGGTACCTCACCTCTGTGGTCCGTTACAGCCGCTGCCTTGCCCAGTGAAACCATCTGACCGTGTGGGCATTGATTTGTACGGACCATTACCATGCACAACCGCCGGCAACCGCTGGGCTATAGTTGCCATCGACCACTTGACGCGCTATGCTGAGACCGCCGCTCTACCAGCTGCTACCGCACGGGACGTCGCCTCGCTTCTCCTGCGGCGTTTTATACTCCGTCACGGTGCGCCTAAGGAGCTGCTCAGCGACAGGGGCCGCGTCTTTCTGTCTGACGTCGTCGCGGAGCTTCTTAAGGCATGCAGCGTTATCCATCGAACGAGCACTGCCTACCATCCGCAAACGAATGGCCTCACGGAGCGCTTCAACCGTACCCTCGGAGACATGTTGTCCAAGTACGTTGCGTCTCACCATGGCAACTGGGACCTTGTACTCCCTTACGTGACGTACGCCTACAACACCGCCATACAAGCGACGACGGGTTTTTCTCCGTTTTTCCTCCTATATGGGCGGGAGCCATCGCGCATGCTGGACACCATCCTTCCCTACCGCCCTGATGTCTCCGAGTGCACGCCGATTTCTGAGGCTGCCAAACACGCCGAAGAATGCCGCCAGCTTGCGCGTTCTTTCACCACTGAAGAGCAGGAGCGACAAAAGTCCATCACGACTGGCGAGCCCGCACCCGACTTCGTTCCCGGTTCTCTCGTGTGGCTCCGGGTACCCACCAGGACACCTGGCCTGTGCTCGAAATTCCTGTCGAACTACCAGGGGCCGTACCGTGTTGTTGAACGCACTTCCCCGGTGAACTACGTCGTCGAGCCGCTACCACCTTCCCAGGATCTCCGACGCCGTGGACGTGATACAGTGCATGTTGCTCGTCTCAAGCAATATTATGACCCGCTCGTCTCGCCATCACCTTGAGTCGCCAGGATGGCTACCCTCTTTTCCGGGAGGTGATTGTAGTGAAGAATATTAGCTATGCTCCGCAAAAGCATCGGAGGCGTCATTACCCAGAATGGGTCATGTTGACCAGTGCGAGCAGCGTCATCATCAGCAAAAAGACTGTCGGAACTCCTCATCGCCATCACCTAGAACGACGGGGTTCACTCGGACTGCTTCGCTCGGCTCGTGTCTGCTTCCCTGGTCCGCGATTCCTGGCCTCTCGCCTTCAGAAAGATCTTCGGCAATAAATCACCTTTCAATATATATATACCCAGGCAGCACGAGCATGTGCGGCAAATCTTTGCCCAAAGAACATTGGCCAGCCCTTTTCCTCCCGGCCAATCTTCGGCCAAAGTGTTCGGCCCTTAGTCCAAAATGGTCCTTGGCCGTGTAAGGCTGGAGCTTGGCTGTCATTCATTGGCCAATCTACTATGGCCGCTAATACCATTGGCTGACCGACCATTGGCCAAAGAAGTATGGCCTACTATTGGCCAAGCATATATGGCCTACCATTGGCCGAGCATGTATGGCCTACCATTGGCCGAGCATGTATGGCCTACCATTGGCCGAGCGTGTATGGCCTACCATTGGCCAATTATGTATGGCCTACCATTGGCCTGATTCAGATTATTCTCTGCAGGCCAGAGGAAGCCCGCCCAAGGCTGCTGCCATGCATGCCCTACAGCAGGCCGTTAACCTTGGATTAACATCGAAGATATATATTTAATGAATTATAATTGCATTAAAAATGCTCAGAAAACGTAATTTTAAATACGTCCAAAATGCATTAGTAATGCATTTTAAATGCACAGAAAATACTGCTTCAAATATACTCAAAATGTGTTACTAGTGTATAGAAAATAAAAACATGAATAGATTGAGAGATGCCTTGCAATGTGTCTTTGGGGGAATGGTTAACGTTCAACTAGAAAATTTCATGTTGTGGTTTCGAAAAGTTTAATAGGCTCTAGCCTCAAGATATGCTCCATTGTGAAAATGTAAACCGGCCATGCTCTGATTGCGGGCCAGCAAATGACTGAAAAGAACAGCATGTGTGAGCAAGATTGGCAGTTTGAAAGTTGTTTATTGTACACCTCAGCAAAGTGGCCAATTTCGCCATTACTAAGCAGCAGGAATGAATGCCTTTCAGCCACCTCTGCAGCCAGCGCAGATCCAGCGTTGTGCATCAGAGTCCTCGTACTTCGGATTCTCCACGCGGGAAATTTCACCAGCACCTGCAGTGAAAAGAAAAGAAAACAGGGGAAAATATTAGGGAAACACTTCTTTTTTAGAGGCAAATAAATGTCAAATCAATCAGGCCTTTTCTCTAGCCGTACCAACGTTCCTCGTGAGCAAGGATTTTTTAGTTTCCCCTTCAAATATAAAAAACCGTCACGAGAACAATGCCCATTTGAAGGACGTAAGGCAATTTATGTAATGTTAAGCATAGTTTATATCGTCATGCCGCAGCGCCATTGGATCTTCAATACCATTATAAAAAAAGGATGGTGGTTGGGGGGGAGGCTTATGTATGGAGATTGTCTAGGGATAAAAATTAGCAAAAATTAGTAAAAAAAAAGACACAGCTAACAACGTTACCAAACATGCAACAGAGGTCTTAGCGTTACGCTGCTTCTCTTTCTTAGGCGCTTGAGTTAATTTAAAATGGTAGCCATTCTAGTTTTTTAATTAACTTGGACAAAACTGGTCTGTGACCTCACAGGACGCTAATAAAATAAGATAAATAGTAATCTCATTAACTATAAATATTGTTATGTGTTCCGTATTTCGGCGTCAACTTCTTCGGAGATTACGTGCTAAAAAATAGTTAGCAGCGAAACAGTTAAAAAATGCATGGGCAGGATCGTAGTAGAAAGCTTACATAAAAGTCATTAGATTGGCGTAAGCACTCAACAATGCCTTCAAAGGAACAGCAAAGTAAGTTTATTTCGAAAAAGAAAGAAAACTTTCAAGCCGTCCTTAAAATTACAAGCTCTGATATGGTAGGCACCTAACCAAAGCGATTAAAACAAGCAAAGCAAGAAAAAGTGTATTTTTGCCTACACACATTTGTAATTTTTTTGCTCTCCGTCGCACATAACCGGTAATTTTATACTTTTTGCTGTACACAGACAACGTAATCAATTATTAGTGAGCGACGCGGAAAATAATTGTAAATGCTCGCGTCGTTCACATACAAAAAACAGATAAACATCTGTTAGCGTCAGGGACCATCAAGTAAAAAGTAGTGCCTTCATAAATACTCGAGACACCTAAAAGGAACTCGTTTAAGTACACCCTTTAGACGCAAATGAGCAATTGCGGCTGCTAAACACACACAACCGCCAAGCAGCCCACGCGCACCCGCTCTAGACTTGCTGTTTTGCGGTGCCTTTGGCACATTTTTGAAATTCTCACTCGCCCACGAGCGGCCTAAGGGCCCCTCGAAACGCGCACACGTGTTCGTGAATTCGCGACAAAATGAATACAGCAAGGAGGGGAAAAGTTGCTAGGAAACACAAAAGAGGAACGTCCTGAATTTTCACGAAGTTTTGGGGGAGCGATCAAAGGAACAAAAAGAGACGAACCCGGCCGGGGGACCCGTTCTGAGAACCGAGAGGTCTCGTGCGGGGAACTGGTTGCCCCCCTCGCATCCCCCCTTCCTTCTCCGTCCTTCCTTGGCTGGTTCTTGGTTCTGGGAACGGAAACTGATTGTAACTTAGCGGCGACTATCATACAGTTTGTCTTAGATGGACAAATCATTTTAAGTCCCTGGGCATGAAGCACTTAGTGTCGCTACAGCCACTTGCACCGAAGATTGCGTCTGTGGCTTTTAACACTTTTGGTCACTTCCAAACAGACGGCACAAACTCTTTCACGGCTTTAGTTGACAGAATGGCGACATGCGACGGACAAAAATCGCGAAGGCTACCCGGCTTCTCGCCGTATGGCCCGGGCATGCGCATTAATCGGATGCATGTATGCCACAAATTGGGTTCCTTCCCCGTACGGCGGCTGCTATCAACACGCGCAGCTGTGAGCGGCTGCTGCGAACAGAAAAAAAAATTCCCCCGCATTTCCCCGAGGGGGAGAATGTGAAAGTGCGAATGCACGGTTGTCGGCCCGCTTGCGGCGCTTGCGCTCGGCCCCCGCAGCCCACCGCCTCGCCGCCTTCTCTTCCATCTCTTCCATCGGGTTTGTAGTATCACGTGTACACCACGCAGTTATCAAGCCGCTATAACGCCGCTGAGTCGCCAACGCACGCCGCTGACGACGTAGTTTGAATGCGTTAAAGATATAAGGCGCGTTACTAACACTGGTATCAGCGTCGCGTTCCGGTCACCGAGGCGAACGGTCGTGAAATCATGAGCTCGTTTCGAGCGGCAACAGCGGTCGACGCCGACCGCGGAAACAGGACCGAAGGAAAGGAAACCCAGGATTTTCAGATTATCTTGCCGACGCTGCCTACCGGACGCATTGTGGTCAACACCGTGTTTCTTCACGCCGATGTAAAGGGACGACCGTACCGAGTCGAAGACTTCAGGGACGCTCTGGCCAAACTTGGTGCACTGCCCGAGGTAATTTCCTTGGGTGCCTATCAAATCAATCATGTTTGGGCTGTAACTTTTAGGACTGCAGAAGCGACAAAGAAAATGCTGACCACGACGGAGCTGCAGGTGAAGGGGCGTCGCTGCCTCGTCATCGACCCACAGAATCAGGAGGTGAAGCTGAAGCTCCACTGGCTTTTGCACGGGGTGGCAGACGAGGACATCCGTTCAGCGTTCGTGCCCTACGGCAGAGTCAGCGAGGTTACGAGGGAACGCTGGCGGGTCGCCGGCGTGAACGAAAAGACTTCTACTACGAGGACTGTGCTTCTCAAGCTCAAGTCAGGAGTCAAGATCGGTGACCTACCTCACCAAATTCGTGTTGCCGGAGAACTGGCTCTCGTCGTGGTGCCCGGCCGGCCCATGCTGTGCCTTCGCTGCAACGGCGAAGGGCACGTGAGACGGGAGTGCAAGGTGCCTCGGTGTTCCCTGTGTCGACGCTTTGGCCATGCTGAGGCCCAGTGCACGAGGTTGTACGCGAGCGCGGTTGGGCCACCGGGTCACGACGATGAGTCCGAACACCTCATGGATGCCGAGGAGGCCGAAGAAGCAGCCAAGGGCACGGGGGATCAGGAAAAGACGGAGGAAGAGGCCACCACGTCAACGAACGCTTGCGAGGCCATAGCGGCAGCAGGCGGAGGAGACAACGACGTGCCGGAGCAAGTTTCGGCCCCCACGGATGACCTGTCGAAAGACGATGGCACCCGAACGAACGCCCAGGCAACGGTCAACTACGCCCCCGACGCCATGGACGTGTTCGGGAACCCGGTCACCAAACGGTGCCACATCGACATTACCGAGGGTGGCGTCAGCGACCCTGCACTTCAGGCCGACGAGCCGCCGATGAAGACGACGCCGAGACGCCGCTCGATGACGCGGCTTAAGCCAAGCGTCGCGGTGGAACGCAGGAGTATAGAGGCGTCGGGAGCGTCTCAAAAACAGCTCGACGACCCGGGGCCCAAACGCGTCGCTTAGCGACGCGCTGGATGTGAGCGGTGAATATTATGCCCCCGGTTTCCATTTCTTCATGGGGAAATGTCTTCTCTGAACCTAGCTACCCTAAACGTCCGCGGTCTTTCGAGTAAAAGACGGCAGAGTCAGGTGCACCGCCTGCTAACAGATCTAGACGTAGACGTCTTAGCGGTTCAGGAGACAAAGGTAGAGGGGGAGGAGGAGACCGGGGGCATGGTGCAACGTTTCACGTCGCGGTATTTTGTGTGCGTCAGCCACGCTGTTGGCTTTTCTGCTGGCTGCATGTTATTGGTGAAAAAGTTGCCGGGGCTTGGAGTGCGAGAGGTGTGCTCTGGCTTGTCAGGGCGACTCGTTGTATGCGATGTAGTATTGAGTGGTGAAGAGTGGCGAATAGTGTGCTTGTACGCGCCGAATGAAGTTAGAGAAAGGGCTGAATTTTATAATAACATTAGGCCGCATCTGTTGACAGACAAGTGTCTTGTCGTACTAGGGGATTTTAATTGCGTCTTATCCACGCGAGATAAGATTAGTAATCGGCCATTTCGTGACGAGAGCACGGCTGTGCTGCAGGAAATAATAAATACTTGTGGGTTAGTGGATGTGGGTGAATGTCTAGAGGGAGGACGGGAGGTGCAATTTACACATTTTCAAGGAGTCAGTCACGCTAGACTGGATAGAGTGTATGTATCGTGTGATCTAATTGAAAAATGTGAAGGGTACGAAGTAAAGCCTGTATCATTTTCAGATCACTGCCTGGTGGTGTGTAATCTAGGATACAAGAAACGGACCAATCCTTTCACGTGGGAGCTATGGAAATTAAATGATAAGTTACTAAAGGATGAAATCTTTTTTGAAAAAGCGAGTGGTTTGATTCGGAAAATAGAAGGGGATAAAATCGGTGAACAGTGGGAATGGTGTAAACAGGAGGTAAAAATAAGGGCCATTGAGAGGTCCACTGTCGTACGATACGAACAGAAAATTATAGAAAAGACACTAAGGTCAAACCTAGAAAAACTTATACGTGAAGAGTGCAATGCTCCTGGGGTGTTTAGTGAGGATATCAGAAAAATGAAACAGAAACTTGAGGCGCTTGACGATGAACGCTACCGGGGAGCCCTCGTGAGAGCGAGAGTGGACCGATTAGCCGGTGGAGAGGCCCCTACCAAGCGTGCGCTGGGTATAGAACGGGCGAACGCTCGACGTAATCATATAAGGGAGATAGAGTGGGAGGGACGGGTGACGGGTGATCAGCAAGAGATTGAACGAGCTTTTCATCACTACTACAAAGATTTGTTTGCCTACCGCAGGGCTGAGATGGAGGCCTTTAAAACCGAGTTTATCAGTGCTTTCCCAAGGATTGATGAAGACTACAAAGAAAGTTTAAGCCAGCCTATTGCAGTTGCTGAAGTTGAATGTGCAATCGATAGTTTGAACAACGGAAAGTCACCGGGTCCAGACGGATTAACTGCAGCCTTTTACAAGGCCTTCAAAAACGATTTATCGCCACTTTTGGCAGCACTATTTAACGAGGCCTTCGAACTAAAGGCATTGCCACCCTCTTACGGAGAAGCGCACACGATACTCATACCTAAAACAGAGGACACGGATAAACTTAAACAGGTTACAGCATATCGCCCTATATCCTTGACAAATGTCGATTACAAAATTTTTATGAAGGTGCTTGCACAAAGAATTCAAACAGTCATAAAGCAGATTGTAGGGCCACACCAGACGTGTGGCATAAAAGGACGCACTATTTTTTCAAACACACACAAGGCGAGATGTGTGCTGGAATGCTGCGACGCTGCCCGAGCTCGCGTGGCTGTTCTCCAGCTTGATTTGGAGAAGGCGTTTGACTGTGTGTCCCATGAATTATTGTTGCTGATTTTAGATCATGTGAACGTTGGAACAGTCATCAAGGAGGGGGTAGCTCTGGCGTACCGGAAGTGCACCACGAGGTTAATTGTAAACAAGACGCTGGGGGCCCCCATTAGCGTGGAACGGTCGGTGCGCCAGGGCTGCCCTCTGAGCCCACTTCTTTTCTGCCTGTATATCGAAACGCTCTGCTTAAATATAATTGAAAGTGAACACATTCGCGGGTTTAAGCTATGCGAGGCAGAGGTAAAACCTACGCAGACGACATTGCTCTTTTCTGTACGACCAAGGATAGTGTTACAAAAGCGGTGGACATTGTTAAACGTTTTGGGTCAATCACAGGTAGTGGGGTAAACTGGGGGAAATGTGTGGGATTCTGGCATGGGGACTGGTCTTCGACACCGGAATTTTTTGCCAACGTGAGCTGGGAAACCAGTCCCGTTAAGTATCTAGGGACGCCACTGGAGTGCTACCAGGACAGCGAACCGTATTGGCGAGCCCGAACGCAGGACATACGCGACAGGACAGAAAAGTGGAAAGGGGTTTTTCTTTCAATGTTTGCTAAAGCGACTGTTTGTAATTTATTTTTTATTGCCAAAGTTTGGTACGTTATGCAAGTGTTGCACTGCTCGCGTTTGAATGTACAGAAAATGCATCGTGCATTTGCTGTGTTTATTTGGTCATCTACATGGGAAAGGTGCAGTAGAGATAACCTTTTTCGACGCGTCAAGGAGGGCGGTCTTGGGTTGTCGCACCTGTTTGTCCGCCAGTTGGTGAATAGGTTTCTTTTTCTTCGCGATACAAGCGATCCTTTTTTGCGAACAGTTTGCCAGGTGCGGCTGTCTCAAACACTGCCGGAATTTGTCGTATCCAGTTTGCACATACAGGGAAGGATTTCAGGATATTTTAAAGAAGTTGTCATGTCACTCAGGTTTCTGTCAACTCGTTTTTCGATGGAATATTTGAGTACAGTGTCACGTAGAAAATTATATAAAGATGTTTGCGACAGTCTGTTCCCGATACCGCGATATAGAGAACTGTACAAAGAAGGCCCAGGGCAGGATGTACTGAAAAGAGTTAAGCGTATGGCTGTAAAACCGGTAGTGAAGTCCTTTTTTTTCAAACTTCATTCGGAGACACTTACTGTGCAAACATGGTTAAAAGAAAAGGGGTTAGATACACCGTGGGGTACTGACTGTACAATTTGTAAACAACCGGATAACATAGACCACGTTTTTATACACTGCTGGATGGCGGTTCACTTTTGGGATGTTATGCAGCGAACTTTACACAAAGACTTTCCACTTACCCCGCATGGTATACGGTATTTACCTACAGAGAATAACGAACGAGTCCCCTACGATTTAATAATGCTCCTGGGCCTTCACAGCATATGGAGGGCGCGCATGGCGTGGCTCCATGGCGACGTGGATGCCCGACCGGCCCGGCAGTTTCTGCGGGAGAGTGTCACGCAGTTCGCTGAGGGGCTGAGAGTCCAGCAGCCAGTACCAGATTGGTTGGATTTTCTAGAGCCGTTAATTGCTCTGACGTGATGATTAAATGACAAAGCCTAGCCGGAGGCACGGCTGGTATGTTAATGTCGGTGTGTGTTGTACCAAATGCAGTATGGTTATTTTTGTGTTGTAAGTGTGTGTTGAAGACTGGTAATAAAGAAAAAAAAAAGCGTCCGTGGCTTAGTCGATAGAGCGTCGCGCTGCGGCCGCAAAGTCCTCGGATCGAAACCTGGCGCCGGATGCCGTTTTTTTTTTATATAGAGAGGAGGACTGCGGACGGACGGCGCCGCCGGCGGTGGAAGGTTTGGGGTCGCTTATAAAGTGCATTCGCACTTAAAAAAGCTGCGTCCCTGAATACACTGATTTGATTGTTTGTAGGGTGCGATACTTATGTAGTGCAGGCTTTCACACTCTGTTTGTAGGGTTTAACGCGCCGACGGAAGGCTCCGGATTAATTTCGACCACCTGGGGGTCTTCAACGTGCGTCGAAATCTCGTACACACGGGCGTTTTTGCTTTTAGCCTCCATCAGAAAAGAGGCCGCCGCGGCCGGGAATCGAACCCGTGACCTCGTGCTCAGCGTGAATACACTTCGCAAATTTCTCAAACGCGTAAACATGGACGGCGGACTTTCTGTGAACAGGCTGTGTTGAAAACGTTCCTGGCTGTTATATGTTTACTGCAAGTGTTAGTCCTAAATAAGCTCACAATGGAATAACTCTATCTACAGAAAAACTCGTAGCAACAGTCCCCCGGCCACTCAGCAATACCCGAGCTAAAAATTAGGCGCAGAAAGGGTAGCACTAAAATCCTTTTTTTACGTCTTCTTGCTGTCGTTGATTTGTGAGTACATTCCCTTGCGCGGAGTAGTTACGGTAGGAAATCTTGCTCGCAGGTAAAGGTAAGCTTAACAACCACGTGCGGATTTCAAAAAAGGCGTTAACACACTTTGATTGCAAGGCAAACATACATCGATTAATTGTTGTGCGACACCGTACGCGCAAATAGCTGGTAAATCGTGCTTACCTTCGCTAGACGGCAATCCTCATAAAAACGCCTCTGCAACGCGCCATCCAAGCAGAGGCTTCGTCCGCACGACGACCGCGCGTTGAGGAGTCCGAAAACTTGTAACACCTCAAGACAGGCAAAAGAAACGCAGCGAGGGCATACAAAACGTGAAGGAGGGGTGCGCCGCTCCCCGCAGGTACCGGGCACAAAGGAGGAGTAAGTGAGCGGCAGTGAGAGGCGCCGAGCTTTCCGCCCTCGCAAGTATAGCCAGCGTTGTCCATCTAAGGCCGATATTTTTCAGAAAAAGAAAATTTTCAAAGCCTCCACAGCGATACCGTCGTAACAACGCTGGCAAAGTGCAAGTGTTTTCATACATATATATACTCGTTGAATTAAACGCTTTTGCTTTGCCGATTACGTTGGAACACCCCGCCGCTTACATATTTGTACGCCGAGTTTCTCTCTAATACAGAGAGCTTATATGTATGCCTGCCTTAGACAGCGCAGTAAGTGAAATAATCTCCCTCAGTTTCTTTTATTATAAGTAAACATCGAGGAGAAATTCTCAGTACGTTTATTCATTTGAGATGTATTTTATTCGGCACTTAAGATATGCTTTACGTGAATCTTACGATTCAGCAACTGAAGCAGTGCCTCTAGTGTACTCGAAATGTATTTCGGCAAAGCTTTTTTAATACATTTAAAATGTATTTTCAGTAAATATTTTTCCTGCATTGAGAGTGTACCTCTACCATGTTCGTTCCTCAAACCTACAATGCATTTGAAATATATTTCGAATATATTCGGAGTATATTTCTATGCTTCAGCACAATTTTAAAGTATACTCTTAGTGCTTCTCTTAATGTAGTTAGGTAAGCGTATTTTTTAAATATTTACAGTGCATTTGGACCTAGATCGTTTGGCGGAATACATTTTCAATATTCTCAATTCCTTAAGCGCGCATTCATGAGGTTCAGTATATTCCTAATCTATTTGTAGGGTACTTAAAAGCACTGTATTTTTTCCGCTTTTTCAATAATGTATTTTCAATATTTACTAAAAACTAAGAAAATGCAATTTTTAATACACTTGAAATACATGTACCAATACAAAGCATATTTGAAATGCACTTCAAGCATACTCGTAGGTATTTCAAACGTATTACTTTTCGTTAAGGGCCCTTATCCTCCCTCTCCTACCCCTCCTCTTTCCTCAGTTAACTCAGCCTGACGTTTGAGCCGACAGTAGACTTTCGATTGATTGATTGTAGGGTTTAACGCGCCGACGCAACGCAGGCGGTGAGGCGCGCCGTAGTGGAGGGCTCCGGATTAAATTTGACCACCTGGGGATCTTTAACGTGCGCTGAAATCTCGTACACACGGGCATTTTTGCTTTTCGCCCCATCAGAAAAGCGGCCGCCGTGGCCGGGAATCGAACCCATGACCTCGTGCTCAGCAGCGCAACGCCTTAGCCACTGAGCCATCGCGGCGGGTGACAGTAGACTTTCACTTCGTGCCTAAGTTTTTAAACAAGCATATAGTCCCGCACAGAACCTGCGCTTCTTTTTTCTATCTTTCGAGTAAGGGAAAATCCATAGAAGTAGTTAAAAAGCGTTTTAGTAACCACAAAGGTCCGGTAGGCCGGAAATGTTCGTGAAAAAATAGGAAGCGACCGGTGCAAGAGTAGAGCGCATGTGGGAGAAACCTGATGGGGGTGATGGAGGCGTAGGGGCAAACATTTTTGTGTTTAGGCAAGACGCGACGTCATGCCGGAGCTTCCTTCAGCAGTGTCACCAGCAACCTCCACTGGTGTGTTGTTCACTTTATAGATGGCTTGTCGCTGACGATATTGAATATACTATTGAAGTACTTGGCCAACTGATAGCCTCACAAGGAAATTGTACGGAAGTAATTCTTCGTAATGCTCTCGTAATAATTCATTTTAGAGACAGATTGATCACCTCGGCTGCGTAAAAGTGGCGGCACTCAAAATCGTGAAGAAAGCGTTCAAATGCGCTAGATTCGTTACTTTGAAAAAAAAAAAGCTGTGATACATACGTTGCCTGTGTGAGAATATGTTTGTGGTAACGACATGGACAAGATTATTAAACCGATAACTGAAAGCATGTTATGACGTTGTAGGGAAACAGCGCGTAACGTTCCTTTAAATCTCCATCTTATAACACGCATACGCGTTTCATCACACCCACGGAATACATTATTTCCAAATTCTGGACATGCCCAGCACGTGATTTCGTACTATTAAGGTATTCACAATTGTCGTATGCATAGCTTGAATTCAACAACCTGCGTGCAACCTCGTAACGCTTGTATTATCCTCTGTGCACGTCAGGAGAGTTCTTATGCCCTGGGTGCCAGAAGTATAGGGCTTCGCAAACTTTCGTGGTTCCCACAACTTTTGATGAATAACTCACGTCGTTTCAGAGCCTTCGCGTTTCATATAAATATAAATTAGAGCGTAAAACCTCAGCATAGCCTGTAGCTATCGTAAAATACAGATTTCGAATCCTCGAAGGGTTCTTTTTTTTTGTCCAGGTACTGAACTCTATAGGAAATATAACTGAAATGAAGCGTCAAGGATGTTCCGCTCACCAATGACGAAACATCGTGTTTTCGGCGACGTAGCTGGGTCACAAGACATTGTGGCACAGGGAACTATGTAGTCATGCATAGCAGGGCTAAGGAGTATGTTGTTATTACGACGCTAATTTAATAATATTTATTAACACAGCACATGTCTCAAATGAAAGGCTGATGTGAATCAGTAGCGCCACGTGTATCACGGGCACTTAGCTGTATGCTAGGAGCATATGCATGTGCTTGGTAGGCTGGGAAAAAGAAAATTAATGACTTGTCTACATGCTCATTGCCTGTTTTTGCTTTTATTCATGGGTACCACGCCTAAAGTAACCAGAGTGGCATGGTGCTTCCAAACACCACACGAATGCTAGTTAGATCAACTGCAACAGCTGCCGTTTTTTTTCGTTTATTTTAAAAGAATGCCCTGACGTCGCCTTTGCGGCGCTAACTTAATACCCTCGTGTGATGTAAATGTAGCATTTAGGTATACCTTTTTGTTTAAGCCAGCTTCGGCGCGAAAAAATTGTTTGAAGTTGAATTTAGCATCCCACACTAACATTTAGCATCTAACATTGGCATCTAACATCCCACACTAACATTTAGCATCCTAACATTTCAGTTAAAGCAAGTCTCATGTCAGCAGCCCTACCTGCTTTATCAGAGCTTATAAATTAAAGGACAGATTATTCTGCCTATAATGGCCTTCATTAGCTGACTCACAGAAAGGGATATTCGTCGTAGAGGTTACTGCCACCGCCAGGCCCTCGCGAAGCTACATACCATGCTACTGCATGCCATAGAGTCCCCGCGGACAACCAGCTCGTTCTCCCGCATCATTGTATTTCCCGTCCACCGCGACCCCTCCTTCCAGAGGTCGTCACGTACATACACGCAATTCTCTGTCCGGAGATCTTTTCTACATGGGTGGCCGCAGAGAAAACGAGTATTCCGCGTCCAGATGCTTGTCGTTCGTCTTCGGACCTTTGTTGGCCAAACAGGAAAGAAGTAATTCGTGGCCAGACTGTTTCCGTTCGTGTTCCGCCTTCCGATGGCCAAATGGGAAACGATGAATGCGTGGCCAGACGCTCTTTGTTCGTCATTAGACGTATGGTGGCCGAGGAGAAAGCGTGTACTCCGTGGGCAGATGCTTGCCGTTCATCTGGGGACCTAAACTGGCCAAACAGACAACGCGACCCCCGTGGCCAGTCGCTTGCAGTTCGTCTTCCGGCCTCAGCTGGCCAAAAAGGAAACAAGTAATCTGTGGCCGGACGCGTGCTGTTCGTCGTCGGACGTGTGGTGACCAATGAAAAAACATGTTCTCTGTGGCCAGATGTTTGCCTTTGGTGTAAAGACTTCGGCTGGCCGAACAGACAACAAGTATTCCGTGACCAAATGCATGCCAAAGAACATAAGTTCTCTGGCAGTCCAAACTTTGCCCCACCACCGTCTGTTAGGGCAGTGCCTTGACGGCCTTGACTGTGTTAGAAGCCATCAAGATGCATTGAAATACGAACAACCAAGCACGTCCCTTCAAAAACATGCCGTGCATCTTGGTGATCCACTGTTTAGGCACAGTAGGAACAAGTTACAAGAATTCGTGTCCAACGGTGTTATGGTAACAGCATTTGAGAATGTTAATTTGGCCTACTAACGCATTTTGTGCAGGGTCCGTCACGGCATTGCAATCTTTGTCGCTGTGTAGGATCAAGCCGCACACGATGAAGGCTGATAACGGAAGCAGAAGTGGCCACCAAACATGGTGGTGGGCGAAATCAACATTTTTACACACCGAATGGCGCTCTCTCAACATCCTCATGCAAGTTGGTCCAACTGGGAGTACAGAATACTCAAGATGAACTGCACGAAGCTTACCATCACTCGCAAACCACCCGCCTCAACCACCTACCAGGCGAAACACTCTTGCATGCCTCAGATATCCAGTACCGCCCCAACAACAGCTACATGGCCCCCTCCACATCCGTCAACACATTCGTGCAGCTCCCATACGGCCAAATATGCACCCCATTACAACAAAGCACGCAGCAAAGCATGGGTCGATGCGGATCTTAATCTCGAAGTAGTAGGGAACCCTACGAAGCGCTACACGGACGCCGCATGCTGCTCCTGCAAACCTGCCCCCGCAGTCACGGTGATGGACCACCAGGAAACCCAACTCACAGCCACCACATAATGCACCACATCTAAAAACACTGCTGAAGAAATTGACATCGCCCTATCAGCCACACCAGACTGCGAATGCGGCAAAGTCATCACGGACTTGCAAGTCGCACACTGCAACTACCAGCTGAGCCAAATATCACCCTTCGTTCTCAAAACTCATAAAGGGGCCACGCACACAAAATACAAGCTTGTTTTATTCGAAAGATTTGGTGCTTGATAGTGCCCCGACGCTTGTCCGGCAGCAAACGATGGTTTATTCGCTGAAAAACTAATTAATTTGAGTTAAAATTTTTATTCTCCAGCCAAATCGATTGTGTTTCGTGACGTCCGTGATGATGTACCAAACACATGTCTTCAAGCGAACGGTAGTGCACTGTCTACTCTGCAACATACTGTGGCACGCCTTTTTCGCTGTTAGTCCTCCTAATGGCTCTACCACAATGCGCAGGGACACCGTCTGGGCTTGTTTTTGCTACGGTTCGTATTCGTAGTGATTGTTTCGCGAAAGGTTGGGTATGTTCGACAAACAGGGTCACGCAAGTCAATGTCGCAGGTGTTACGGCGAGATTTAGGGGAAATTTTCAAGGTGGAGTAAGTTTCTACGAAGGAAACTCTCCAGGAAGCGCGGGGTCCATCCGGACCCAGACATTACTCTTAATGGCGTGTCGCTTCCTGTGAATAAGGAGCACAAGTTCTTAGGTGTGGTGTTTGATCACAAACTCACATTCATTCCCCACATCAAGGAACTTAAAAATAAATGTCTCAAAACAATGAATATACTTAAGGTTCTCTCCCACCAATCCTATGGTTCCGACAAAGAACTCTTGCTTCGCTTGTATACTGCTTTGGTTGGGTCTCGTTTGGACTATGGCAGTGTGGTGTATGGGTCGGCGACTAAGACAGCCTTGCGAATTCTTGACCCAGTTCTACACCTGGGCCTTCGTCTTTCGTCGGGTGCTTTCCGCACTAGCCCTGCTGAGAGTCTTTATGTTGAGTGTAATAAGTGGAGCCTTGAGAACCAACGAACATACATGGACTTGATTTATGCTTTTAAAATTTCATCGCTGAATAATCATCCTTTTTATCCTGTCTTTAACGACACATCCACATCTCTGCTCTTTGTAAATCGCCCATCCGTTCCTCTGACCTTTTCACTTAGAGTGAAAGAGCGATCCTCGGATCTCAGTGCTTCGTTTTTAGATGTGTACAGGTCATCCTTTTCAAACAGTTTACCTCCTTGGCAAGTTCGTCCTGTGTCGTGCGACCTTTCTTTTATGAAACTTGACAAAAATCGGGTACCGCGAGCTGCAATACTGCAGCACTTTCTGTCTCTGCAGTTTAAATACCCACTTGCAGAATTTTACAGTGACGCGTCTAAAACCTCCACCATGGTCTCCTGCGCTGCTCATGGTCCGGATTTCAGTGCAGCCAGAACCATGAGCGTCCACACAACAATTTTTTCAGCAGAAGCATATGGAATTTTACTGATTGTACGACACATACTTGAAAATCATATTCCAAAGTCTATCATCTACACAGATTCCTTGAGTGTTGTTCGCGCACTGTCATCGCATACACCCCCCAAAAACCACATAGTTAATCTTGTATTTAACACTATCATGCCTGTGTATGCGCAGAAGCATCAGCTGCTCCTCTGCTGGGTCCCAGGACACGCTGGGATCGCTGGAAACGAGTTGGCAGACGAGAGGGCAGCTGCTGCTGCACTCAGGAACACTGTAGACATAACAACCGTACCATATACAGACCTCAAGGCACACATAAGACAACACTTGCGTAGAACATGGCAAACACACTGGGATGAACAGACAGACAACAAACTACATGTAATAAAGCCACACTTGGGACGGTACACATCTGACTCACACAACAGACACACGGAAGTCGCCTTGGGTAGGCTGCGGATAGGGCACACCCATGCAACGCACTCGTATCTGCTGACGGGATCTTCTAGACCCCAGTGCAGCAGGTGCGGGGAGGCCCTATCCGTAGTGCACATACTAATCACATGCAAGGCACTTCACACAACACGACACAAACACTTCAGAGAACTCTACAGACAACATATTCCCCTACATCCATCGTTTTTCCTAGGTGATGATGCCCTTGTTTCCGTGAAACGTGTGTTTGAGTATTTGTCCGACGTCAAGTTTTTAAACCTCATTTCCTATCACGCATCATGAAATCTGGCCCTATACACCAGCCATGCTCATTGTCGTGTTGTGATTTTACTTTTGTTTTTGCTGATTTTACTTAGTGTTTAAGGTTTCACCCCTATCATCGACTATTGTTTTGGCGCTCTTTGCCCCAGTTGGCCTTGCGCCATAAACATCCAACGATCATCATCATCATCAAGGAAAGTTTGACAAACACATGAATCCAGCCGTACGGCTACAAAGGAAAGCTGTACAGCTATCTCAGAAACTTCTCAGTTGAAGAAAAATTCGTCCTGGTCCAGGATTCGAACTCGGGACCACTGCTTAAGTAGAGCCGTCGCTCTACCAACTGAGCCATCGGGACCACCGGTTAAGCGGTGGTCCTGGGTTCGAATACTGGACCAGGACTATTTTTTCCTCAACTGCGAAGTTTCTGAAAAAGCTGTACAGCTTTCCTGTACAGCTTTCCTTTATAGCCGTACGACCTCACCAGTTTACATTAAAGAGCCTTCTCTCTCTCTCTCTCTTGTAGCCGTACGGTTACAAAGGTGGATGTCAAACTTTTCTTCGTAGAAACTTACTCCACCTGGGAGATTTCCCTTTAATCTAGTCTATTAACACCTGTCCATCGCGCTTTGTTGTTGATCATTTTTATCTCGCGCTACAAACTGCTAGCCTCCTGGTTAGCTCAGTTGGTAGAGTGACTGCTCCGGTGAAGCGGTGGTCGCGGGTTCCAGTCCTGGACCAGGACGAATTTTAAATTAGAAGCATCTCATGCTCGGGGCTGTGTCCCTCCCTCCCTTGTCGTTGTTGTCTGCCGTCCGCACACCCACTGCGCATGCCTGGCCAGGCACCTCTGATGATGATTGTGGCAGTATGCCCCTAGGGATCCGCCAACCAAAGAATCCATCACGAGAGTGCTTCGCGTTCAACCACCGTCGTCATCTTCCCGTAGGAGAACCCTGAGTACCACACCCCCACGGCGCATGCCTAGCCAGGCACCGCTGATACTGATTGTGAGAGGATGTCCCCAGGGGCGGATCCAGGCTTTTTCTGAGAAGGGGGGTCAGCTCCTATCAGTGATGATGATCATGATGAGCAAAAGGAGGAGGAGGAGGAGCCTTATTTATTCACTGAAATTTCGGGAAAGCAAAAACACAAGGAATACAACAAGTCATCAATTCACCTTTTTCTGCGACCTGAGTGGTCATCTTCTTGGGGGTTTAAATTCAAAAATTACGGGAGGGGTCAGGACACCTGAACCCCCCCTCTGGATCCGCCAATGGATGCCCCTAGGGATTGGATTAGATGAGAAGCATCTCATGCTGGGGGCTGTGTCCCTCCTTCCCTTTTCCGTTCTCGTTGTCCGCCGTCCGCACACCCACTGCACATGCCTGGCTAGGCACCGCTGATGATGATTGTGGCAGGATGCCCCTAGAGATTGGCCAACCAAAGAATCTATCACGAGATAGCTTCGCGTTCAACCACCGTCGTCATCTTCCCGTAGGGGAACCCTGAGTAGTATGCGAGGCATTAGTCCTCTCCTCTCCAACACTCCTCTCCTCTCCGAAGCTCCTCTCCTCTCCGGGATTGCGCTACGAATGACAACACCTGCGGCTACGCGCGCGATAATGCGAAGCAGCTTAGGGTTAGAGACGCGACGGTAGCCGCTGCATACTCCGCTAGGGGCAACACTAGCTTCACGGTAAAAATGACGGGGTGTCCCTATTGGCACGCCCCGTGGGAACAATTTTTATTTTTAGATCGCATGCCGCGTGGGAACAATTTTCATTTTTACTTCGCACGCCGCATGCGAACAATTTTTATTTCTAGTTCGCATGCAACTGAAAGGGCGAGGAGGAATACACGTCCAGCCAGTTCACTGTTCAGCCAGCCGTCCAGCAGACGACTCCGTGGAAGTGTGGGAGGCCTCATGTATGTGCTTCTACATGTGCTACAGGGAGGAAAATGAGAAATATTTGTAGTTAGCTTTCAACATATGAGTATTGGTTAATTCTATCTGCGGCTTTGTGATTGTATTGCAACGCTACTTGTGATACATTCAAGCAGTGCTCAGAGATCTGTATCAGTTTGGCGGGTGAATTTCTGACTACGGTGAACGGTACCGGTGTTTGTTGTCCCGCGAAGGTTTGCGTCGTCTCAAGGGTGCGTGTAAAATTTGTAAGATAATGGGAGTGGTCTTGCTGAAAACTTTTTTCATGAGTGGTGCAACCCTTTCATGTATTTTGCAGGGTGTTGCAACATATAAACTGTATACTGCAACGCCCTGTATATTTCTCATTAGAGGGCAGTATTATAACTGTAGATCATTGCGTAAAAACAGACTTTTTGATAGCTCTGCAGGATGGGACCCTAGACAAGAGCCCTTCCCCTCTCCTCTCAAAACTGTATCTGCGGGCTGATCCGCAAATATGCGCATGAGCACAGCACTGAATGCTGTTTGTACTGATTAGCATCCTCTATTATCACTCCTTTTAATTTTTGCTGTATTTAAAGGTACTCAGATGTACCCGCAAAATTTCTTAGTGATACGCCCGACGTATCGGCGAAATTGTTTAAATTTATGTTGGCGCACTGGACTGCTCTCGAACTCTTCGATTATCAACCACTAATTGTTTGCCACCTTAGCGAGCTGATCCAGGAGCTTTACGCCAATTGAGACACCGGCCTGTTCATAATTTTTCTAATGCCACGTGATCATTTTGTACAGTTCGATGCTTTCCTTGCAGTTCTGTCCACACAGAACGCCAGCTGTCAGTAAAGTTGTGTCTAGGGGAAACGCAACTCATGGTGGGAGCAGTCTTTCTTGCTTTTACTCAACCGGCCAAGCCCTTTCGGCGCACTGACAAGCCATAATCACTGCTAATTATTATTCAATACTAATAATTACAGTCGAACCTCATTATAACAAAAGTAGTTTCGTGGCAGTAAATTCGTTTGTTGTACCCGATAGGCGTTGTAATGGTAGAGGTAAAACTTGGCTCTAATGAATCGGTAATCTAGCTAGTGCTTTCGCACTAGCTAGATTACCGATTCATTAGAGCTACAACAACGCATTGTTCTAGGCTTTGAACTTGCTGTAAACGAGTTAATCCTTAGCTGTCTCCTTGTGGCATTTAAACTAAATAGGCCCAAACATGAGAAAGTTAAATTACAACAGGGAAAAGATCCTTTGACAGAACAGGCCTGCATTATTATTTATTTGAAGAAGTACGTGATCTTTGTACGGTGGCTTTTCATAGCTCCGAACAGCATAAAGGTTTCCGCAGTGACAACGCACAAAAGGGCCTTTTCTACTTCTGCAGATTTGGGCGTCGGGGTTTTTTTTTCCATTACAGCCGATATCGCGTGCAGCTCTTGCTGTTCCACTTTCCGGCACTGAAATGATGCGTGACCAACAAAAGTTTGTATTTAGTTCGTTATAGCCGATAATTTGCTATATCAGTGTTCATTATAATGAGGTTCAACTGTAAAAATGATTGGAATAACTCTAGCTCAGTCCAAACGGAACTCTAAGCTGCTACCCCATGCCCGCTTCACAACATGCAGCAACACCAGTTTTTCTTTATATTCACTCAAACTACGAAATTGCGTCTTCTCACTGACTAGCCAGAGTCCCTGTTAATTATTAATCATTGTTATTACTGATGATTGCACTAACTCTGGCTTAATCCGGGTGGAACTTCAAGCTGCTACCCTAATCCCATTTCACAATACAAACCAAGAGCTGTCTGCCGCGATTTTACCCAACTGCCCAAACCGCTTCCATTCACTGAGTAGCCTGAGCCACTGTCATTAATAAAAACAGTTGATAAAAACAGATAATAATAAAAACAGATGGCTACGTCAGCCTTAGCTTCAGTGAGCAATAGCGGTTTGGCCAGTTGTGTAAAAATCAAGACCGACTGCTTTCACTATGTGAATTGTAAAGCGGGCATTAAGTATAGCTATTACAAAACGCTATCCACGGGCATCCACACAAAAAAGGAAAACTTTTGAAGATTCGAATTCGTCCGAGTACACCTAGTGCTCCAAACTACCTTTAAAAAATTTTGCGTGCAGCTTTCCCCCTCATGGCAGTCCTTTCAACAGTTATTACTCTTGGGGGCGAAAAGTTGCTTTCTGCACAGCTTCAAGTCTCGCACGTTGCGCGACTAGGTTCCTGAGCCATGGAAACTATCCCATAGAAATGCATGGGGAGTAAGATTTGACAGCGTATTACACACGAAATATTCAAAACCCTGGAAAATTATTTTACTGTTTTTATTGTCACGTTGACTTCTTGCTTTATGCCAAATATCACTTTCTTGAAGTGGTTTTGCTAGGTTCCTGAGAGGTCAAATTTTGCGGACATGTCTGCTGTACCTTTAGAAAGCGTTTAATTTTCTGCCCCTCCCACCTACCGACACAAAGATTAACTTTCCAGAACTTTTCCACTAGTTGACCTGCTCCTTTTCTTCCATTAAATACTCTTATTGTTGCCCTGCATGCATGCACATTTTAGGTGAAAGATCGTTGTCTCTGGCCCTGTTGCTTCGACAGCTTAAGTGGTTTAGCTGAACAGTTTGCGTACGGGCGCTCATGTTTTCCCCCCTTTAAAGATTTTCGTTTTCTTGTGTAAGGCATATAGATAAATTCATTAGGCTGATGTTCTTCACCATGGTTGAATTTTCTTCATATCCAGGCTGTTTCTTTGGGCATTTGCTTCAGCGAAGGCACGAGGTCCATCGTTCTGCCTGGTGTTGTGAAAAACAGCTAATTTGGCGCCCTCAATTCATTCACAAGAAGCTACTAAGTGTTTTTAAAATATCTTTGAGGTGAGATGTTTCAGCAGAGGTGGCATTTCGTCCTTGGGTCATTCCTTCCTCTCAACCTTGCATGCTGAAAAACAACTGGAAGGACCGGACAGCTGCTCATAACAGGCTTCAGTTTCTCATTGCAGCATGGTGTCCATCACCTTAGCTGGGACTTTAGAGATAAAGGGCAGCTATGTATTTCTAGCGGCAAAGATTAGACATACAGACAGGGTGTTGTAAACTTTTATTGAAGCAATAGAGGAATGGTGTGGGAGAAGAAGCTATGGGCAACGAGTGACGACCTTAGTCCGATTGACTGTACGCTGCAGTTGCCCGAGTTCAGGGCCCTCTGGTCATTGAGCAGGTAATAGGAGATATTTTTTCAATTGGTGCGTTTATGTTAAGCAGCTATTGCCTCTGACTGTGGCTGAACTGACACAAGATTCTCAAAAATAATGGTCGTCGTTTTGAAGAGATGCGGTATTTGTGCACAAATGCATGTGTGCCTTGGTTGGAAGTCCCGCAGAGGAGGGGAAGATTGTATAAATCGCACAGTACGTCTTGCTACTGTGCACGTCTACTCGACCTTAAAACGACAGGCACAACAATGCACCCTGATTCTCCTGCTCCTCCACAGGATCCCCTAACCAAGGAAAACGTGCACATTAATGCCACATTACTTGAAAATTACAGCCATATTTTTAGAGAATTCAGGCCCTGATGTCTGGTGTTCCATTCCTGTGCCCTATAAATGTGAAAGCACTGCTTCACTCGGTAGGCTGAAATCCGGCATCGCAACAGAGAAATGGTGGGCAAAATGGATGACAGTCTGGTCACACACACAATGCACTCATGATCTTTCACACATCTCCAAATACTATATTGTACATAGGCTCGTACCGTCAGGCTCAATTGTTATAACCAATAATAAGAAAAAGTGTAATACATAAGCGGTTTATTTTACCATACAACATATAGTGAAGTTGATGGTGCCGTGACTTCATTGTTATGTCCAATGATGTTATAAGTGGGTTGGACTGTATATATAATGTTCCTGTAGGCTGTTTTTATTGCTTCGAAATAATCTTTGGCTGCTACAACTCCCTTATTTTGTCTCTCCAAAACAGACTGATTGCTGCTCCCAAACAGTCCGAAATGACTGGGGCCAACCACATCACTTCAGTGGGTTCCGGTTGCTTTGAGGCCTCTGGACAGCTTGGAAGGTACCCCAGAGCTTGCGACGAGTGGGTAAACCTCTGAGCCAATGCGCGATCCAGCTCATCCCTGCCTGTCAGCCAGTTGGCATGGCATCTGCAGGCAGCGCGGTGTGCTGGTAGGCTATTCATTCAACAATGGGACTTTAAGCACTTTTAGCTACTTTCCACACTGCCGCCTTCAGCTGCAGTAGCCTCTGGTCCAGCTTGACATTGGTGACGTGGCACAGTGGACCAGATCCTGGAACAGCTCTACCCCCTTCACCAGCTCCACCATTGCAAGGCACTTGCAGAACTGGGCCCCGTATGCGACATGGTGCTGTGTGAAACGCAGGGTGTAATGTGCAGTGGTTAATAAAGTTCTCATACAAGCGAAGTCTCAGCTGCAGAAACTGTCGACACACTGTGGATGAATTCTCTCAGGCACTGCTCTGTAACCGACATGGGCTGGGCTTCATGCAATTTACCCACAGTGAGGCAGCACATGTGACCTAACCCTTGCTGTAGCTATCTTGCAGCTGTCACTAGAAGCAGTCGTCAGGAATAACTTTCAAAGAAGTCATGAAAGTTAATCGCGAGCCTCACTCGTTGCGGCCAATGCTGTGCTTCTCGGCACTAAAGGTGATTTTACGGTCAGTAATCAGTTCTAGTACCAGGGGCCCCTCAGAACATTCGAAAAAAACCTGTTTGGCAAATGTAACAAAAATGGTGTCAAACATGAGGAATGATGGTGGTGGAATTGTCTTTAGAAAAAAAGCAGCTTTTTTACAATACTTCCGGCAGTAACGTCTGCTTAACACCCCGAATTTGTCTCCGAGAGCGAGTCCGACTTTCTGTGTGACTGCGCAATGGCTTCAGACCATGACAAGACCGACAATGATCATGATGATGCACTCGGTAATGCTTGTAAGTAACTATGCATGAGTAATGCAAACCTACTTTGCATGAGTAATGCAAACCAAAGCCTTTTTAATGCAAACGAAAGCCAAAACTATGCATGAGTAATGCAAATCAAAGCCTTTGACACGATTACCCATACCATACTTTTCCGTAAGCTTGCTCATATGGAATAATTGCACCCCCCCCCCCTGAAACTGATTCAAAGCTACCTACTCAACCGTGAACAAATTGTTTCTTTATCTGATGTGCTGTCAGATACCAAAATAAACATTGGTGTTCCTCAGGGTTCCATTCATGGGCCGATTTTATTCTTGTCATATATTAATGATCACTATATTAATCATCACTATATATTAATGAGCACTGCCTCAGCCGGGAAATGGAATGCCTATTGTATGCTGATGACACCACAATTTTTACGTCCCATTCAAGTACTGAAGCCACAACTGAGAGATTAAACTCTGACCTCCGAAACCTTAACTTGTAGTGTCAAAAAAATAATTTAAAAATTAATCCGGCAAAAACTCAATTTATGGTATTCGGCTCCAGGGTCCAGCACACTGATAGTATTACTATTATGATTAACTCGCACCCCATAACAAGTACTGCTCAGAGCTCTTTCCTTGGTGTTCAACTAGGCAGGCACCTCAAGTTTAATTTACATATTTCTTCCTTAGTAAAAAAAACAGCCTTTGGAATTCGGGTACTGGTGAAAGCTCGGTGTCATTTCAGCTTGCCCACGTTAATTACTCTTTATAATGCTTTCATCCATAGTCACATAAATTACTACATAACATTTTGCCCGTCTCACCTTGCGTCACTGCAGCATATTCAAAACTAAGCAGCCCGAATAATCACCTTTAGCCCGAGATACACCCATGTAAGCCCTCTTTTGCGATCACTTAACCTACTCCCAATCCGTGAGCTCGTTTTGTACAACTCAGGAATTACCACTCATAACTTACTCAGCCACTCTCACATTCTTTATGTAATAGGACGAACAAGTCTTACCAACAACAACACGCGTTTTGCAATGCGAAATAATTTCTTGCTTCCTCCAGTCCGCACGAACTACGGAACACAGTCGGTTGAATTCAACATGATAAGATTGTGGAACAACCTGCCGGTAGCCTTGAAATATCGAAAGCCATTATCATCTTTTAAGATATCACTTAAATGTTTCTTCCTAAATAGTCCTTCATTCACTCTCACCCTATAAATCCAGGGAAAGCGTATAAAATCCAGGAAACTGTATGTCTCCAGTTCACCGACGTTGACGTCTGTGTTGCAATTTTATTTTTTTTACCCATCCCAGTGAAGACATGTTGCCTGATTGATCCCCGTAATGCGTTTATTGTGTAATATTAATTTACAATAATTCTGTTTTCATGCTCTTTTTTTCTTTATGAAGGCTGAACAAATCCTAGGCTGTTTTGCCGCAATTAACCTGTTTTGTTCTATATTTCGACACTGTTGATGTCCAGCGACTCGTCATTTTTTTTAAACCTCCGCTCTGAAATTTTGGCCTAATCAGTAATGAACGATCATCGCAATTGTTCATTATACCGTTATACCGTGTCCATTTGGTTTCTGTATAAATCTACATTATATTTCTGCTTATCTCTTCTGACTGCTCTTGTTTTACCGTTTTTTATGTACTTTTTAACAAGAGGCCCCCCACAGTGATAAACTATGGGACCTCTTTCTGTATTCTTTACCAATGTAGGTACTGTATTATATGCAATCTTCCTAATAAACTTCATACTTCAAACTACTGCTCCCTTTTTGTTTGGTGTTCGGCTGGCATTGAGGCAGAGCCGCCCTTCATAGCAGTTTTTTCTTCACATTTTTCAAGTTAATTCCAAGCTGAAACCCATCTTTTCAAATCATAATGCAAAAAAAAAATACGATTAGAGACATTTTTGACACTTGAATGTTTTTTTAGAAGCAATGTGGAGGTGCGAGGTGCAAACTTGGGAATGGTGAATAGAAAAGTAATTGGGCTATATACCTAAAAGCATGTAACGATAGAAAGGTGAAGCCTTCTGAGATTTGGGTGCACCCATTGTGGTGAAGGAGAAGGTAAGGCTTGGAAGAGTTCGGGCGATGCAGTTTTGTCTAGTTGACAAGGTAGTGACAGTGTTGTACAACTGGTCAACGTCGTCAAGGAAGAATCCATGAAGCAGTGGGCGTGGGAACAGCGCAGAAATGCGGCACCGTAACTTGGCTCGCTTGTTCGCACAGGTTGCTTCACTTCTTCACTTCTGCTCGTGGCTATCACCGACTGCTGGGCATGAGCCGCGGCCAGTGCTTCTACCTGATAGCGACCAGTTTTCGGCCAGTCCAGGATTGTGCCGGCAACACCCCTGCCGCATCTTCCCGAGCCAGGCGGCCACTTCATCGGTTGTGACGTCATGGCGAGCCCAGGATAAAAACGGATAGCACCAACCTGGCCTCTCCAGTGGGCGTGGGAACAGCGCAGAAATGCGGCACCGTAACTTTGCTCGCTTGTTCACACAGGTTAGTAACAATACTTCTTTATATGCAAAGAAGTCAAACAATGCATGCTTGATGCTGTTCCCACGCCCGGGAGTTTTGTTGTCACTGTTAAGTGAATGTGTCGATGTTATATCTATGCTTGTCTTGCTAGCTGACGACGTTGAAGAAAACCCAGGGCCCAATAAAAAGGTTCCAGAGTCGGACGCATCCAATAGGGCTCATGAGCCAAAATTTAGTGACATGTTTGCTCTTCTGCAGAGCGTGAACTCTCGAACCGAAAGAATGG
The DNA here is from genome assembly GCF_048455015.1 of Haemaphysalis longicornis. Taxonomy (NCBI): domain Eukaryota; kingdom Metazoa; phylum Arthropoda; class Arachnida; order Ixodida; family Ixodidae; genus Haemaphysalis; species Haemaphysalis longicornis. The sequence goes on from NW_027526295.1 coordinate 8,261,036, forward strand.
AACAGGACCAAGTGAAGTTAATATCTAGCGTGAATGAAATTAAAAACAACCAGGAAGCAATCGAGCGCAAAGTTAACGCCATCGACCGTAGGCTCGCCGCTGTCGAAGCAAAAGCGTGTGACAATGCCGAGGTCGGGGATGAACTTTTGCAGCTGAGGCAGCTAACCGACCATTTGAGCAGAGAAAACGCTAGGTTACACGATGAACATTCTCAGCTTGAGGATAGAATGAGACGCCGTAACCTCTGGTTTTACGGTTTGACAGACTGTCCACAGGAGAAATGGAACCAAACTGAAGAAAAATTGGTTAAAGAGATCACTACCGTTTTTAAGTCACCAGTGCCGAACGAAGCACTTGAGCGAGTACACAGGCTAGGAACGTACAGGCCCAACCAAAATAGGCCTGTTATTGCGAAGTTCGCATCTTTTAAGTTAAAGCAGGAATTACTATCGCTCAGCGGAAAATTCAAAGAGAATGACATCACTGTAAGTGAGGATTATTCCCTTCAAACACGGCAGGCGCGAAAGAAGCTTGTAGAATTTGCCAAACAAAGGGACGTTTCCTTCAAGCTTCGGTATAATAAGTTGCTCATAGGTGATAAACGTTACGGTTACAATTTTTCTGACGACAGTGTGTACGAACTTGGCGGCGCCTCTGGGGAATTCGTTAATCAGCAGCTTTCAGATGAACACTCAGTTTCCAGAGCACCGCTATCAGTTGCAAACTCACCGCAGTAGCGACACGTGAGGGGTGGGGGGCGGTGGCCGAAAAATTCGCTTTCTTTTCTTTTCACGAACATAAGGAGTGTCGTATCGAAACGCGATGAACTAAATGCGGCGGTCGACACATGTGACGCTGACGTTGTGTTGTTAACAGAAACGTGGCTTACTTCAAAAAAAATTGCGCCAATCCACCCCGTGAATGTGGTTGGAAAGCAAAGCTGTAAACGGCACCCATAACGATTACCCATGCGACGTCACTTAAATTCACTCACATCGCTCTACAAATAGTAAAACCAGAGAGAAGTGAAATGCACTTAACCACACCATTTATTACTTCAAAGAGATATTCTTTGTCAGGTTAAATCAATGCATGGTGCATGAACGGTGTTTATTTGAGTTGTAATGGTGTAGCACAAGAGTGGAAACTTTTTTTATAAAATTAAAGTAAGCTCCAACCCGGTGTTAGACGATCTGACTACTCCGTCTGTGCCCCGGGGACGGAGGCGACGAGATTTGCGGCAGAGATGGACGAGCAGGAGGAAGAAATACTTCTGCTCAGATTTCTGAACGGCCCAGAGTGCAGCCCTGGGGAGTGATTCCTTCTTTTGTGGGGCCCATATGCAATCCGCGCGGCCTGTGTTCTGTCCACCCGCTGAAGCTGGGTAGGTAGAGAGGGCCTGGACAGCAGCCTCTCCAATTGCTCTTGTTGGGTAGTTGATGGAAAGAGAGGAGGGTGCTCAGGGCTAAAGTCGCACACCCCAATTTCGGGGCGGAGTGTTCCTTCTTCTGAGCAAAATTTACATTCAGCGTCGTGGCAATTCGGATACATTAAGTGAAGGCGCGTAGGCTGTGGGAAGGAGCCCGGATTGTATGAGTCGTAGGGTATTTTGTTGTTTTGTTGTTCTGTGAAAAGGTCCGGGTAAGGCGAAGGTAGGGTCTGTCTCAGAAGGCGATAATGCTGGGTTATCTCCCTGAACGTGACAAGCGGGTGACTGTCCTCGTGCAGCTCCATAGCACGGGAGGTAAAAGCGCAGACTTGTTGGGTGGGCGTATTTGTTGCCCTCAATTGAAGCGTGAGGGGGTGTCCAGATGAGCTGAATGGAACCGTTTGGGGAGTGGTTTTTTAGTACGCGCAGTGCAGGTCAGGACACCCAACCCGACCGGTAATTCCAGTAGGCTTGCTGGGAATCGGTGACTACCCTCCAAACCCCTGGTTGAGTGAGAGCCAAGGTGATGGCTGCCTCTTCTGCTGCCGTCTTTTCTAGGGTCGTAAGCGAGGTACACGCAAGGAGGTTGGTTCTGGAGGTAGCCACGATGATGGCGTATTGCTGCACTCGATGTTTGGAGGAGTCTTTGTAGACAACGGCATGATCCCCACCGGGGGTGGTGTTTAGCGCTTGAGCGGATTCTTTTCGGTGACCCTCGTCATGTGAGGGGTTCATATTTCTAAGCAAAGGGAGCATCTTTAGTTTTATTCACCAAGAGTATGGGAGTACGTCAAGCGGAGTGACATTCTGGGCTGCCCAGCCAATCTGTTAAAGCATGCTGTTACTCACCGCAGTTCTGAGTCGGACCTTCTGGTTAGAAAGATGGCCTTCTATCAGCTCTTCCACCGTGTTGTGGAGCCCCGTGCTAAGCAGCCTCTGTGTGGACGCACTCACGAGAAGACCAATGATCTGCTCGACCGCCTTTCTAATCATTATATAAAGCATCTCTATGTCTTCATTGTCGAGAAGAAGACAGGGGGTTGACGTAAGTGACTCTCAAGAGGACAAAAGATTCAATTAATCGAAAGGTACCGGATTCCTTTAGGCCTCGCTTCTTGGAGGCAACTCGCCTGATCATGTGTATGATTTGATTATTGCTGTTTTTGAGGCGAAGGAGACATCACTCTTAGTGTTAGCCTCGAGATGTAGGCCCAGGATCTTGATGCTGGGGCTTGGTGTGACGGCCTGGCCATCAAGGAGTATTTGAATGTATTCCTTGGTTTGGCGTGAGGGTGGACGACAAGGAGCTGTGATTTTTACGTGAACACTGGAGGCCACATGCTTTAGCACATTGGCGGAAGGAAGTGAGATGCCATGCATTGGTGTGAGCTTCCTTTAATTTTTGTAACGCTAAGCACATGGGCAAGGTGCGCACAGGGCCGCTAGACGGGCGTGAGTGGTCGCGTGACGCTTTCACGTGGCATTCGCCGAGAACGCAGGGGGAACCCGTAGATATGCTTGGTGAGTACACCACCTGTCTTCCCCGTCTTCGCATGGGCTCGTAGCTCAATCGGTAAGACAACGGGCTCTCGCTTTGTTAGTGTATTAGTTCCAGGTTCGATTCCCGGCGGTGCCAGTGAATTCTTTTATTTGTTCACTGGAGTTTTCTGGTGACACCAACGGTCGCGAAAGAACCCTTGGGGGGTAGAGGTAAAAAGCTTTGCTTTAAAATTAACAGCAGTGAATTGTTTGACTTTACAAAGCGTTTCAATGTGTATCGTCGCGATAGAGGTGATAGATGCGGTGGTGGTGTACTTGTTGCGGTAGCGGATCATATTTCTTCGTCTTTTGTGCCTGTTGTAACCAATTTAGAGATCTTATTTGTTGAAATTTGCACAAGTTATAAAAAGATTATTTTGGGTATCTGCTATCGTCCACCGCACTGCGATCCGGGCTTTGTAAATAGCCTTCACGATGCTGCTAACGTAGTTATGGAACGTTTTCCTAATGTACCAGTCCTTTTAGCCGGAGATTTTAACTACCCAAATATATTTTGGTCCAGTGATGTACCTCAGTTAAGTCCGTTTTCTACTGACAGTTATAATTTTTTGAGCTTTTGTTCTGATTTCAACCTTACGCAAATTGTTACCCAACCAACCCGCATTACACCTACTACTTCGAGCGTTTTAGATCTAGTGTTAACCAACGTGCCTGACCTATTCATGTCTCCACTTTGTTTGCCTCAACTAAGTGATCATTGTTTGCTCCATTTCACTATGGATGTTTGTGTCCCTCATCATGAAAATTATACTAAGCGCATTAGAGATTACGCTGCTGCCGATTTTGATGCCATCAATAGAGAACTCTGTTTATTTCTGGACAGCTATCTTGATGAATTCGAGGCTCGTTCCGTTAATTCGAACTGGAATTTGTTCAAAGAAAAAGTAACATACCTTACTGACCCGCCGCGGTGGCTAAGTGGCTAGGGCGTTGCGCTGCTGAGCACGAGGTCGCGGGTTCGATTCCCGGCCGCGGCGGCCGCTTTTCTGATGGAGGCGAAAAGCAAAAACGCCCGTGTGTACGAGATTTCGGCGCACGTTAAAGATCCCCAGGTGGTCAAAATTAATCCGGAGCCCTCCACTACGGCGCGCCTCATCGCCTGCGCTGCGTCGGCGCGTTAAACCCTACAATCAATCAACATACCTGACTGAAACGTTTGTTCCCCTGAGGCTAGTCACCACCAACAAGCATGCTCCCTGGTATAGCCAATCTTTGAAAAGGTTGGCTAATAAGAAAAAAAGGCTGTTTCGGTCCGCTAAAGTTTCTAACTCACAGGCCAGATGGGATTCTTACTACGTTGCTAATGGGGAATACAGGAGGGCCACAAAAGCAGCAAAGGAAACCTATTTTAATAACACACTCCCGAATATGTTAGCCAACAACCCGAGACAATTTTGGGGGGTGGTGAATAAAAAAGATACTCGCGAAATAACACTTAAAACTTCGGACGGGTTAACCCATAAAGATGACTGCGCTGTTATTCTCTGTGACACCTTCGCGGCGGCAGTGTCGGGTTTCCTCAACAAAGGATCAAATCATGTTTATCAAGCTAGTGGTTATCTCCCGATGGAAGCAATTCGTTTCGACACAGCAGGCGTACAAAAAATAATAGAAAACCTTAAGTCTCGTCTTCCGCCGGAATCGACAACATTACTTCCAAGTTTCTAATAAACACTAAAGTCTACAGCTCCATAATCTTAACAAAAATATTTGAGCAATCTCTGGAAGCAGGCTATCTTCCGGATGATTGGAGTGTGGGAAGAATTATTCCATTCTTTAAGTCAGGTGATAAACTTTGTCCGGAGAATTACAGACCAGTATCAATCACTTCGATACCATGCAAAATAATGGAACACGTAATTCATTCGCAGCTTGTAAAATTTTTAGAGGGCAATTCTTTCTTTACTGATTCGCAGCATGGATTTCGTAAAAACTTTTCCTGTGAAACGCAACTATTATGTTTTATTCACGATTTGCATTCTATTCTTGACAACGGCACACCCATTGACTGTATCTTTTTAGATTTCTCAAAAGCGTTTGATAAAGTACCTCATGATTTACTCATTTTAAAATTACGGAGCCTCAATATAGATGATAACGTCCTTGCGTGGGTGATTGCTTTTCTCAGTAACCGTTTCCAATTTGTAACTGTTAATAACTTTGACTCGCCCAAGGTCCCGGTTGGCTCTGGGGTCCCACAGGGCTCTGTGTTGGGACCATTGCTCTTTCTGGTCTATATAAACGATTTGCCTCTAAACATTACTTCTTCAGTCAGTCTTTTCGCAGATGACTGCGTAATTTATCGGGCTATTAAGGGTCATTCAGACGTTCTAGAATTGCAGGCATATATGGATCGGGTTTAGAAATGGTGTGAGACTTGGGACATGACGTTAAACGTTAACAAATGCAAGTACATGCACGTTAACCGTCACAGCACTAGTATCAGGGCGTATCAAATTAATAATGTTCTTCTCGAAGCCGTAAACTCGTATAAGTATCTGGGTATATACATAACTTCTACATTATCTTGTAAGACACACATTGAATATATTGCAGCTAAAGCTAATAGCACGTTGGGCTACCTTCGAAGAAATTTTAATCAGGCACCCGTTTCCTTGAAACTCTTACTTTATAAAGTATTGGTACGTAGCAAATTAGAATATGCGGCATCTGTTTGGGACCCTGGTCATGACTCGCTTATCTACGAATTAGAACGAGTGCAGAATCGGGCAGCACGCTTCATCCTTTCTAATTACCATCGCACCTCGAGCGTCACATCAATGAAAACCACACTAACATTACCCCTACTGTCTCTTCGCAGGAAAGTGTTTCGGCTGTGTCAATTTCACAAAATTTACTTCACCAATCCATTACTCAGAAATAGATTATTGCCCCAACCAACTTACGTTTCCACTCGCATTGATCATCGCCATAAAGTAGGACTTCCGTCAGCGCACACCAAGTGTTTTCAGGAGTCATTTGTGCCAAAAACTTCTGTACCGTATGTTGGAATCATCTTCCTCATGATATTGTTGGTATCAAAGATGCTGCTTTATTTAAAGTTGCTGTCACTAATTTTATTTGTACGTAGCCTTAGTTCAACCCTGTAGCAAGCGATGTTACTTGATTGCGATTTTTCTGTTGTTGTATTTTGATTTGTATGCTGCACATGTATGTGTGTACCCACTCCCCTCTGTAATGCCCTCGGGCCTTGAGGGTAACTGAATAAATAAATAAATAAATAAATATGAGGCTTGAGCAAGGGCCAAATCTTCACTGGTTTGATAGACACGTGGTAGTTGGATCAACCGCTAAGGACAGGTATAGACATTGGGTAGTACACCGCAATGACATCTGGCTGCTGGTACCCTATGCCACTGCCCTTCCATGGCGTCGCCTAGAAGACACATGGAAGGTTGTGCGACCGGCAGCATCAGATAGAACACTGGGGCCTAACGTCGTAACTACACTGGATTTGTTGTAGCACTTCCTGCCTCACTATCTCATCACAATTGTGCATGTAGCACAAAAAATGCGCTATAGTGTATTATTGCATCAAAATTTTGCGCCAGGCTCTTGCAATACACGCAAATTAGGTAAGAACGCTAGAGAAACCAACCTAACTGTGCGCCTGCCCCTCTCAATTTCAAACATTTCAGCAAAGACGGAAAAAGAAAATGCACGTCGCGGACGTGTTTGCTCTCTGCTGCTAAAGACAATATACCATTTATTGTCCGTGTAGTTAATACTGGTTACACTAAAATGAGTGCAGGTCCGCTCCCCCTTGCTGGTTTACAAGTTCCCCTATCCCTCGGTAGATACCCACAAATCTAATGGTCCTGTGCATAAAGTATTAGCTGTGCATAAATACATTAGCCCCAGTTGATTGTACCATATTGTACGCAATGAGACGACAGCGGTGCTTCCTTGGCGAAAATAACCTGCCAAATTCTAACCTCTATTACTAAAAATATTTCCTATCAACACAACACAATTCAGCAAGCTGACACCAAAACCACAAAATTTTGATGCATCTTTCACATTCCAAAGTTTCTTCTATTTAATCCTACTAACACTGGCTTTAAAGGTTGAGAAGTTCACGGTCTGAAAAAATTTCCGGTCGGCATTTCGTGTCTCTAAAAGACATAAGGTAAACAAGACACTCACAGAATGTAAAATCAACATGTACCACTGCTTTTCCTCACCACAGTATCTTGCACGTGTCTGCTGTACTCACATAAAGTATCAAGCGCTCTATTTCTAGAAATATGCATATTTGAATGAGCAGCACTTAACCGCTGAACACGATGGTTCTCCGAGAACTCCTCATCGGTCGCATATGATTGAGCCCAGAAAAACTACAGGGGTAGAGATTTTCCCGGTCAACCAACATCAGAATGCCTAACGGAGGTACAAAATAGAAACAGTAAACGGCGGAGATAAGTCCGCTTCAACACTGAACTCACCGAAACACAATTCAAGCATTCAACAAAGAACAACTCGACGTGTGGCCCCGCGGATCCAACAAGTTTACCAACGTGTTTTAAGTGCGAATGCACTTCTTAAGCGAGCCTGAATCGTCCGCCGCCGTCGTCCGCATAGCAACAGCTGCGGGTGCGCGCGCTCTTCGTCTTCCCTAGCAACGGGGGGAGATGGGCGCGCGCTACTCTCCTCCTCCTCTCTCCGCTCAGTGACTGCGGGTGTTGAGCGCCTCCTCTCCACTTCGGGCGGGAGAGCTCTCGCTCGCGTAGCGGCATGGTCCATGCCACGTAGCGGGCGCTCCGCATTCCGACGCGTGAGGGCGCTCGTGTAGCGGCCGCGTGGCGCGGGAGGGTATTAGTCGAGCGCGCGCCGTCGTCGAGAGCGGTCGCTGGTCCTGCATCTCGATAACGATGATGGCGGACCGGGCAACGGTACCAGCAATAACGAGTGAAATATCTTTCTTTGTAGTTGTGTGCGTGTGTGTAATCTCTCGACTACTCATTAAGATCACGATATCCACCGTAATCGCGCAATCAACAACCGTGCATTCGCACTTACACACTCTCCCCCTCGGGGAAGTGCGAGGGAATTTTTTTTTCAAATTTATTGCTGCAACTAACAAACTATTGAGCTACTTACTCGCACAGATTAGCCAACAGCTATGCGGGCAGCTTGACAATGCTAGGCTTGAGCATTATACAGGAGGCTATGAGAGACCAGAGTGATTCGAAAGGGACAGCGCAAGCCGCGCTGGTCGCGAAGCAGGCGAAGCGGGCGAAGCCTCAAAGGCGTGCGAACAATTTTTATTATTGTAGGGACGAGGCGTGCGAACTAAAAATAAAAATTGTTCCCAGGCGGCGTGCGAATAAAAATAAAAATTGTTCTTACGGGGCGTGCGAATAGGGACACCCTATAAATGACGCGCGCGCGCTCTCCGCTCCCCTCATTCTCCTCCCGACCACCGCGATCAAACTGAAAACTAATGGGAACTTGAGTCGACCCCATGGCTGCTTCGCATACTACTCAGGGTTCCCCAACGGGAAGATGGTGAAATTTTTCTTCAACTGCGAAGTTCCTGAGAAAGCTGTACAGCTTTGCTTTGTAGCCGCACGGCTACAAAGGTGGATGTCAAATTTTCCTTCGTAGAAACTTACTCCACCTCGGAGATTTCCCCTAAATCTGGTCGATTAACACCTGTCCATCGCTTCGAGTTGTTGATCATTTTGCTCTCGCGCTACAAACTGCTAGCCTCCTGGTTAGCTCAGTTGGTAGAGTGACTGCTCCGGTGAAGCGGTGGTCCCGGGTTCCAATCCTGGAACAGGACGAATTTTTCTTCAACTGCGAAGTTTATGAGAAAGCTGTACAGCTTTCCTTTGTAGCCGTACGGCTACAAAGGTGGATGTCAAACTGTCCTTCGTAGAAACTTACTCCACCTTGGTGATTTCCCCTAAATCTGGTCTATTTATACCTGTTCATCGCTTCGAGTTGTTGATCATTTTGCTTTCGCGCTACAATCTGCAAGCCTCCTGGTTAGCTCAGTTGGTAGAGTGACTGCTCCGGTGAAGCGATGGTCGCGGGTTCCAGTCCTGGACCAGGACGAAGTTTCTGAGAAAGCTGTAGAGCATTACTTCGTAGTCGTACGGCTGCATTAAGTTGGATGTCAAACCTTCCTTCGAAGTCAATGTCGCATACGCCATCTGGCCTGTGTCATGTGAGACAATCCTAAAGCGCCAGGCTGCTGCTGTGCAGCTATACCAAACATAGTGCGCGCAGTACCAACAACAATACACAGTGGTACTTCTATGTTTACGTGTACTTCTCTAACTTACCATGTTTACCGGACCATTCGTACCGCTATAAAATGAATATGAATTACATTTAAGCGAAAAGAGCTTGTATTGCAAACTTATAAGCTTTTGCCCGGCTCAGCCAATCGCACAGCTGTGCATATTACGTCATAGGTTCTATAGTGCGGGAAATGAGCTAGTGAGTCACATGGCCATTCATAATTACCTAGCTGTTCCCATAATTGCATAGCTAATTTGAACAAGTTTACGTCAAGAGTTGTGTCAGTATGATTTTAACGAGGCAATATTTTGAATGAACCAAACTTGTGTTTTGTCTGTATGGGCACTTTAAGACCACTGCGCCGCTTTCAGACATCTCGTGTCCACTTGACACGAGTCCATCGACGGCAATGAGGCAGCGCCTGCCGCTGCCCGAGTACACACCGACCTGGGCCATCTCCGAAGAAAGTCTAGCCCAGGTGCAAAAGAAGCAGCGAAAAAATACGCGGGACACGAGAAGAAGGAGCACATTCACGCCGCTGGAATAACTAGACCAGGAGAAGACCCCCACACACTCGATTGCTTTATGGACACCCTCTCGCACTTTGGACATGGGCATCAACAGTTCCCTCCACCCCAACCCCACCTTCCTGAGCCAAAGCGACCACACTCTGTCGGCTCTAGAACAACTCCTACCCCCACCTAACCCTCATCCACCATATGTACCGCACAGCAGTGGGTAGACCGGCTGTCCAACTCAGACCCTTCGACCCAGCACATGCTAACAGAGAGGACATGAGCAGCCAGTATGGACCAGGGCATTCCGGGCTAGCGGACACCCCGCAAGGAGCTGGTGCTCTCACTACTCTGCATTAATGAATCCACAATTAAAGATGTTTATTCTTTCTCTCTCCATACCAAGGTTGGACACTAACTATTGTAAATTATTCCTACTTTGCATAAACTGCTGTACTGATGTACTGTAGGATGTACTGAAAACCACATGCTCCGTTCTTATTTCAATGTATCTCGATACTACGTTTACCCACATGTCAACGCAAGTAAATATGTTTTACACACTAGGAATGCAGTGGCGTGCTTTTCTGTGCACAGAGGAAGCCTAGGCCCACAACCGTTTACTACGCAATACAAAGCATCGAGCTTGTCTGGCGCACTGAATAAATACCATGCACACACTGGCATGCTCCATAATTTTCTTGATACGATGCGAGATGCCATGTAGGTATGCAAGGACGGCAATTTTCTGTCACGACTTCTGTTGGCTTCCGAAACGGCCACGTTGAAAGGACACTGATACTGAAGTACAGACCTGCAGATTAGTGCTCATAAGGCCGGTATACGACTCGCAGAGCAGCAACGTTAGTTTAGTAATGCGGAAAATGCCAAACGTGGGGTACTTCCGCAACATACTTTTTCATTTTGCACCATGACTTTTCAGGTCCCTGCGGATCAGTGACCAAACAAAACTGGTAAAGCTCGCTTTGTGAAAAGAACAGTAAGGCATTAAGTTGTTAAGCAAAAAACGACACGCCAATGTAAATACAAGCATTCGAAAAAGTATTCAGCAAGCGAATACCATTACGGACACTATGTCACTACCACAGCGTTTGAACTTTGGCCAAATATTTTGTTTTGGTGCACAAGGGCACCCAGAAGGTTCACGCAAATGGAACATGAATTATCCTCCCTTCACATAGTCAGCAAACGTAAGTGCAACAGCGAACAGCAAAATTAGCAAGTTCAGTGCAAACAACTTCATGTGCACGAAAAAAAAACAATGTGATGTTTCCAACAAAAAAAGAAGACAATATTTAACCTTGCTCTTTGATATTTTTACACATGAAACAAATTATATCCAAGCTACACGTCAATTTGTCATCAACAGTGGCCAATAGTATTTTAAAACAATGTGGTGTTCACAACTGTATGTTGTGTACGGAAACAGGTATCTCCTGTGAGGACGTGAGGAGGATGAGGACGTGAGGACGAGGACGTACAGAAACAGGTATCTCCTGTGGAAGCTCCCTGTCTTAATTGTGCAAAACCCAAGGTGGGAAGCTGCACGAATAATGAACAGATATTAGATGTGGCGCTGGGCAACATAGTGTGAGTGACGAACCAACGCCTCGCCTGTTTAGAAGCGTCGTAAAAACGAAGTCGGCCGTTTTCTAATGGTAGTTGAACGTCATGTAACAAGGTCGATATAGGCATGGAGTACACAGTAGGCAGTAAATCCAGTGAAGAGCGTCTTTGGGTGTGTGTTTTACCTTGCAAGGGGGATACATCTGCGCGACGGGGCGAATTCTGCGCACAGAGAAGAGCACATCAGCAAATCGTAAGGAAAGCAATGCTCTGGAGACCAACGAAACGAACTTGTACAATTGAAAACTTTTCATTTCTGCGCGTCAAGAGCCCTCTGCAATGATTTAACAGAAATATGCATGAGTACCATGACCTCCTGAATATTATGTTCAGGAGGTTATGACAGCTCGCAGTGAGTACAGGACGCGGGGTTTGACAAACCAAAGCGACGCGCAGGAGTCACCTTCGTAGGTCGCAATAGTCTTGTCTTATTACTTCTGCGTCAACGACCGTGTGCTGTGCGACATGGGTTTCGTTCGAACCATCGTTGGCAGTTGGCCACTATAGCAGCGCGCTTTGAAGTCGAAGGCATACGAGCACTCGCACGTAGGCGACGAAACTCCAAACGGCCTCAACACAGCGTCCGAATAATACGCAGCGCTGACGTTCGTCGGGAGCGCGCGCGTACCTCTCGAGAACGAGGCGGCAGAACTGATGCAGAACGCCCGTGGTCACCGTCGTAACGTACTACGCGCAATTTGGGCGGCCGCACAAGCGCGGCATTACAACCATACGCTGCACACCACCGGAACTTTTCTCCAGAAGCTCTCCGGGAGCATCCTCATCACAACGCAAACTATGCACCGATGCAACGGCAGACAAAAATCACGACGAATGGAGCGCAGCGAAGTAACCAGACCACAGATGCCATCTTTTTTTTTTTTTCATGCCACGACGTCACATCCGAAAAAAAAGTCGCTTTCTTGTTTTTTATGTCAAGTAGGCGCATGCGTAGTAGGGCTCGTCCACCGTTCCTGAATCGGGTAAAACGCATGTCAAGAGGGCGTAGCCTTTGGGGACTACGTCAATATTTGCGCGAGTGCATTGGTATGCGGAGCGCTGACAGGTGGCATAATTTATCAGGTCAGAAGCGCAGGACCTGTCGCTGCCAATGATGACGAGGAGAAGGAGGGGGAATTTGTACCAGTCTGCTCGAAAGTGATGGTCGGATGGAATGCCGCCTGTGCCTGCTTCAGTTTTGAAAAAGGCCAAGAGAAGGGCTTCCCCTACATTCGCTAGTTCGATGAAAAAGTGGTGGCTGTCACCTTCAGGAAGAAAAGTCAGACCGCAATCAGCCCCTGTATAAAGCATGAACTCGTGACGTGCCCTACTTCTTCCATATATCGCAGTGCAGGGTTGTTATTCTGCACTTTCGTTGATTCGAACTTTCATTATTTCGAACTGAGGGGAGTTCCCCTTGCGGTTCCAATTAACGAACGTTAACATACTAAATGCTGGTACATCTATAGAAATTCCGCTTTCGAATGTTTTAGGGCCCTACTGAGCAAAACATTTCAGTTTAAGGTGTTGTAAGCGATGCCATTTAATTTGGGATAGAGAGCACATACTCCATAAATATCACCTGGTTTTCGCTTTAGTATGAAACCCCAGAGCCTCTCTTGAAGCGCATTCACGACATCTATAGCCAGGAAGGGATGCGATGGAAGGGAAGGAAGGGTAGGAGGGTACGGTGGGTGAAAGGGTGTGCAGTAGGAGGCAGTCAAGCACTGAAAACAGCAGCAGCAAAAAACGAACATGCAAGCGAAAGGTGAGCGCACCGAAATGTAAATGGTTAATTTCGGAACGAAAGTGAAAGAACGGGAGGTGCCCATCAGATTCAGCCCTCCCAGGAAACGATGCGGTGGGGCGACAGGTGCGGTGTCCGGTGCTTGGGGGAGATGGACGCTACGAGGTATAACTGGCTCACTGAGACGGCATCGCAGCTTCTGCGAACAAGCTATACAGAGGAGACGCCACGGTTGATCAGATTTGTACGTACTATTGCACGGCCAAACAACGCAAACAAGGCCGCGCATATTCCGCGCAAGTCAGGCGTGTGTCAGAGCAAAAAAAGCGCCAACAAAAGCGTTCTTTCCCTTACAAACTTTACAAATCAACAGCTCGAAAAGTACCCTGGCTTAATACGCTCGTGCTGGATATAACGCATGTGGGACGTAGGGTCATTGTTTGACGTCTTATTCGCGTGGTCTAATACAGCTTGCATTGTATTACAAATGTAACTCCGTGAGAACTAAAAGTGTACACACGGCGTCAAAATAAGCCGGGGCACGCGAGCGCGTGGCAAAATGCATTGCCGCGACATCTGACATTGCACTTCTGGTGTCGAGACATTGATGTGCGCGTGCGCGTCCAACCACGCTCGCGAGCCTGTCTTTTACTTCGCTTCAAACGGTAGCGCTGATCACATTCAGAGCTTGGCGCCAGGGGTCACTTTCTTTGCTCAACATGTCTTGCTCGAACGCGCTTCAGCGGCCGAGGGTGAGAGTGAAGATGCGTTGCTCGCCCTGCCCTGCTATGACAGATAACTAATCTTGCCCGTCTCGCGGTGACAAAATTGTGTCCCACATATGCTCTCCCACTTCGGTATTTCTAACAGCGACGCTGTTCTTGGGATGGGCTTGACTACAACCTGTCCTTGTATCGTTTTACGCTCCCTCCGGAGTTCCCAGCAATGCGACTGTGTTTACAGGTAAAGCCGCCTTTATGAAGATCGCCGGAAGCTTCATAGAGAAATAAAAAACCAGTATTTCTTTCTCTATGGAAGCTTGGTCTTTGTAAGCTGGCCTTCCGACATTGCCTGTTGGGCAGCGAAGCATGGAAATCTACGGAGGGAGTATGATTAAAGAAAGCTGATTTAACTCATGTGTTTTTAAATGTATCCAAAAACCAGTTCTATGAACCTATGCTGATAGGACGATTATACCGCTATGCCGAGTTTCGTTTACTTGTCGTAATTAGGTAGTGAATTTGTAAACGTTGAACAATTAGTTTCTTGTCATTATAACGCAATCTACGGAGAGAGATTGCCATGTATTGGAGAAAACGGTTGTAACTGCGGCTCCGCGCTGGTTCAGTAGATATCAATCACAACCGGTTGAACGAGTTTTGATATTTTTTTCGTAAAACATGCAATTCGTTGTTAACTAAGAGCACACAAAACAGAATACGAACTGAAGCGAGAAATAATCTATTTTTTGAATGTGTGATAAGACTTCACCTTGCACAAGTTCTGAAACAATTAAAGGGGAAACGGGAGAAGAGTTCGGCATGGTCCTGGGATTGACAAACAATTAACAAGAAATTCAGTGCCGTTCCACTCTGTGAAGAAGGATGACCATCAAATCTGCGGTGCCGAGCCTCAACGTGAGCTTTGACTGTGTCGTAGTCCCAGGGGGTGCACGAAGCAAAACACGTTTGTTTGTAATTTGCGATTGAGCATAGTTCCCGGTTAATTGACTGAATGAACTTGATGAACTAGAGTTTTCTCCAGGTGGACAAGCATGGGGCTGTCCGTTTCCCTCCAGTAGAATCCCATATGTACTGACAGCGGACGAGAATTCCACGATATTTACAATTTCACTGTGAACCATGCAATTTTGAAAACTAAATAAAACCCGGCTTTGTGTTAGATTCGTCTTACCGGCTAATTGTCATATAATTTGTTTCGGTATAGTTTGAATGAAACAAGCGTTAGAGCCACTTTCCGTGATGGTATTCCCTCCGAAGATTGACGTGGTTCACTGTTCAACAGTCGATGTGGGAAAGCCATCTTATACCCTTGTCACACGGCAAATCTAATGCCATTCAAACTGAATGACATTAGCTGTTACTGACATTCGGCTCGGCCGTGCCGGTCTACACGGCGGAACAAATGTTATTTGATTGTGATAGCGCTGACGATTAACGAGCTCGAAAAACCGCAAAATTACACTTAAAGCACATCTAGAATGTTTTCACACGTAATATTTTAGAAAAAAAAACGTAACAAAGGAATATTTTTTTAATAAATACAAGAAAACCACCGATTTAGGTGACATCAGTAGAGATCACAAGCTGGCAATTCTGCAAAAAATCCGGATTAGGGTAGCGCGCGCATTAGGGACGAGATTTTCTTTTTTGTTAGTACTTGTTTGTCTTTCTTTGTTTGAACAACAACACAAAGAAGAAAATATAAGTTCACTGACAGTTTTTAGAAACAGTATTCTTTGGTTTATTACTGAATTTTCCTGTCTAGGGTCGCGCTACAGCTGTCGAGGCTACTCATTTGGCCACTAACTGAGGTCCGGGACCTCAGTTAACCGCTAAATGTCATTTGCCTCAAATGTCATTCGTTATTCTCGTGTAGCGCCGAATTAATGACATTTAGAGCGAATTACATTTGCTCTAAATGTCATTAGATATGCCGTGTGACAGGGGTATTACAAAGATCAAGCTTACAACGATCCCCTTAATGTCTGCTTCACCTCCTAACACAAATGAATTGCTGGGAAGACATTTTAGGGAACAGCCCTTTGGCGCCCTTCTCTGGGCTCAGCTGCGTCGGCGTCGTCGTGACCGAGCTAACGATGACAAGACCGACGAGTGAAGGAAAGCAAAGGAGGAGAATGTCGCGAAATTGGGAGGGGAGTAGGTTCGCCGTGGTGGCGCGAGCCCGCGCTCTCCGAAAGTGTGCGGTGGGGGAAGGGAAGGGGCAGTATGCTGTGCCCGCACGAGGCGCTCGACGTTTGGAGAAAACGTGAGGGGGGAGTTTGCGCGACAATGATGTGCGTTCGCTTAATGCTATGTTCAGACTAAATACGTACCTGCCATATCATGCGCTATAGACGTAAAAAAAACGCGTTTGACACAGTTTCACACAGGCGTTTCACACCGCACTCCGCAACCAAGCTTGCCTACCAACATTAAAATGCCGCAAACAGGTGTCATCATAAAAGTTCCTTTATCTTCTTAATAACGGCTCCCTAAACATAGACAAAGACTCGTATATCCGGCCTCCTTTTTATCATTCACGTTGAACCAACCATAGCTGTAATATCAGGCCTTTTCTTCCTCGTAGTGACACTTTCAAATTTTCCTATTTTCCACTAACCATAGAAACATGGAATAAATTACCTAGTGAAGTTGTTGAAGCGCGTTCTGTGGACATGTTTGTTGCTAAAGTTGAAATATTGTATAACTCTGAATATTAATGAGCGTGTGTTAACCTGTGAAATATAAACATACATCACCATTATTAGCTCTTGTATGTTAACACCTTTGAAGAGATTTGTTAAAGTGTCATATTTTTTGCACTGTACCACTCCTATATGAGCATTTATTTAGGCTTACAGTATGAATAAATAAATAAATGAAGTTTGGTTGGCTGAGACGTCAAATGACGTCATTATTTAAAGATATTACGACCGTTGCGACAACACTCTGCACCCGGCCTAAGACGCAGTTCTTGTCAACATCTTGCCTACATCACTCTATTACCGGAGGCGATCTGCTGAATCCTTGCCATAGACAGCTTTCCTGTAAAAAAGAATGCAGAATGCAAAACTAAGATAGCAGTCCCGTTGCCATGTATCCTTTGTCAGAGCAGCGCACAGCGAGCAACGCATCTTCACCCTCGCCCTCAGCCGCTGAAGCGTGTGCGAGCAAGACGGGTTGACCAAAGAAAGCGGCCCCTGGCGCCAAGCGCTGAATGTGACAAGCGTTGCCGTTTGAAGCGAATGGAAAGACAGGCTAGCGAGCGTGGTTGGACGCGCACGCGCAGATCGGTGTCTCGACACCAGATGTGCAACGTCAGATGTCGCGGCGATGCATTTTGCCACGCGCTCGCATGCCCCGGCTTATTTTGACGCCGGGTGTACATCAATACTGCTGGAGGGTTGCGCCTATTTTATTGCAATAAATCTCCCCGTAGGCCAAATGATGCCTGAAACAAGGGTACCAAGACACTCACCTTAGCAATTACAGGCGTCACCGAATGTGTGGCCTGGACGCTACTAGAAGCGGCCGTAACAGCCGCGAGCTCTGTCGAAGTCACAAACAGCAGCGAACCTGAACTGTAATTACGCTGAGAAAAAGTCGATATCAATATCAGAGCTCCTCAATTCAGTGCATTTAACCCGTCACTAATGTGGGGCTGCAATGTTGCCGAATTGTCCTTCCTACGCTCGTACTGTTCGCTTGTTCTACGCATGACTGGCTTCCCGGCCGGGGTAAGGCAGGAAATACTGCGCAGCGTTTACGTGACGGTCATTATGGCAACAAGCCCTCATCTCGACACGCGAAGGTGTGCTAATGACCGTGGCAACACGCACGCCGATACGAAACAGCAGTTGCTTTCTCAAATGCTGAAAGCTAGTGGGACGAAAAGTTGTTCCAGGTCGCGGTCACTGCTCGGCTTCGCCGTCGTGGCAGGTAGCGCGTGACGCCAAGGGTCGATCACAGCTGAGTGCACTAACTTTATTTTCACCGAGGGCAAAGAGCTCGGGGTAAGACGTTGGCGGCTGCATCTCGTCCAATCGGCCAGTTCTAAATGCTTTTCGACTGCTTGAAACTAAAATTCCCAGGGCATCGTACCAGTCGACCTGACAAAGTGCAAAAAATATAGGCGCAGCACGAGTGCTAACTTTATACCACTATTTATTGAAATTATGTACTACGCGAAAAGAGGTTCACGCACATCAAAGCCGCACTGAATAAATCAGATGGCAGAATTTTACTGTTGTAGTGTAGCATACGGTTGCACAACCAGAAATGTATGAGTTGTGCTCGAGTTGGGCGAAAGGAGTGTACGGTAGGAAGACGTATAAGAGGCAGGCAAGCCCTGAGAACGCCAGCAGCAAAAAACGAAAATGCAAGCGAAAGATAGACGCACCGTAAATGACGTAACTGGTCAATTTCAAAACGAATGTGACAGAACGAGAGGTGCCCATCAAATTCACACGGCCCACACGGTCCATAGGATTGCCCGCTTGCGCCATGATCATGCGGCCTGTCGAGAAAATGGCTAAGAACGTGTCAACCGACCATATTCCTTCATTGGAATCACGACAGTGACATATCCCCCCCCCCTCCTCGTCATCCGCTTTGCCTCGGAAATTTTCCTTTTACATTGCAAGACACAAAGCAATCGTTCTTGCTGCGGCTTTATTTTCTGCTTTGCCGCTCGCAATTTAGGCACGCAATGTAGTTTTTAGCCTAATCTAGTCCATAGGCACTAGCATAGATGGTAGGCATTATTTGACTATCTTATTGGGTGTTTACTATCAAGATAGATGTGCAGCGGTGGCGTAGAGGTAGAGCATCCGCCTCGTGTTTCGAATCCCGTTGCCCCACAATTCCCATCGGATTAAAAAAAAAATCCGCGTGCTGATGGAATTGCAGAATGAGGCTTAGGGTGCGGCCGATCCCAGCGACCATTGCCGTTAATGCACCCCCTCACCAGAGCAGGATTGGCCACCCTGGTGCAGGGGCGTAGCCAGGAAAACCCATGCAGGAATATTTTTCGAGGGGTGCCCGCGGACGACCAAAAGATGGGAGGCCGTGCGCGTTGTTTTTCAAACGAAGCTTGAAATAACCGACATCAACATGCGATTTGTGTATGCTGAACGCTAACAGTACAGCCCACATTAAGGAGCTTCCATGGTGATGATGATGATGATGATGACCTTAATTCCCGTTCGCCGGTCTATGGGTAGGGCACGGGTGATTCGTTCGTCCATAGAGCAGGCGGTTATGCGGGCACGTGCTCGAGAGCGTGATCATGAGTCTGCTCGTGGGTGGCGCGCGGTAGCTGAAGTTCGTCAGGCTGAAGTGGAGGCCAACATTGGCCAACTATCAAGATTCGCGTGTTTTAAATTTTCGTTTAAAAAAGGGACTAATAAGTTTTCTTATCAGCTATGAAGTACTGTCGAGCACGATTTGAAGGTTATCGCGCCAGCTTCAAGCGGCCAAGCCTGTCACCGGCCTCGTCGGCCATGGTGTCACGCTTGGGCAAGAGTGGCAAGAGTGGCAAATCGTGATTTTCATGGTTCCGAAACGAAACCGTAGGCCGCCTACGGTTTCGTTTCGGAACCACGAAAATCACGATTACGCATTCGTCTTTCCCTTGTTGGCTGTTTCATGCTACAACAATTGCCCGCACGACTGACTTGCCACCCTTTGAGGCTTTGAGTTTCAAGCTTTGCATTCGTTGTTATCAAGCACAGACTTGGTGGCCTTTTATCTACGCCGACGATAACGAAACTGGCATTGAAGACTTGCTAAAGCTGGTGTTCTGTCTGCTTCATTTGAAAGAGTAGCTTTCCCGCGATAAACTTCGAATCGCCCTGGATTGTACGTGCGGCAAATTCGTATATTATGGCAGTGAAGCTAGCAAAAGTGCGTCTTCGTCCTCAAGTAATCACCTTTTTTGTTATTTTTTGTGCTGGTAACGCGAATAGTAAACTTACGCTTAGCGGAACACCTTATTGCACTGCTGTTGAATGCTGAGATTGTTGCACATTTCTTAAATTTCATTCTATTTCTATCCGTTAAGTGGAACAGACATGGCTTCAGTAAAATTCCGGTTAAGCAAATACGGAATGCTGATTCTAACCAAACGGGAGGTCAAGGAAACAATGGAATAGTGCCAAACAGACAAAGCTGCGCATTAAAGAGAATTGTACAGTTTGTTGATGTGGAGGAAATACAAGATGGGCAGAGCAGTGCTTTTCATACAGTAGAAATTATGGAACTGGAATAGTCAATGAAGTGCGATGTCGATAGAAAAATAAACATATCAAGAATTGATAGTTGACTGCACAAAATACACTGACATGCTCTGTCATGGTATTACACTTTGTACCAGTGTAAAGACAATGAATGACACGCTAAAGTCCAGACGACATGTATGTCGTCTGTTCCCAGCCGTGCTGTTCCGCCAGCGAAACATCGGGACTGCCTTGATCGGCTCGCGTCAGGTTCCCGGCGCAGCTCGGTGTATCCGGCGCAAAATGCAGCCGGGCTGAATATTCAGCCCGGCTGCCGAGTTCAGCCGAGTTCAGAGTTTTTTGCTGTGTTTCTCTTGCCTTGCATTGTTGTATACGTGAACATGTCCAAAACAAGTCTGAAAGCGATAGGGAAACCCGTAGTGAACTTCGGGATCTACGAGCTGCGATCAAGGAAATGATGAAAGGAGCAGAGTTCATGGAAAAAGAGTTCGAAGCCATGAAGACGCAACTAGCGGAAGAACGAAACGAGCGGCTAAGCTTAAAACATGAAAGCGAAAAGCTGACGGCAAAGTGCAAGGAAAATGAATCCAAAATCGAAGAGCTTCACAGGAGGCTCGTTCAGTGTGAACAGTACTCCCGCCGATCGAACGTAGAGATGAAAGGTCTTGCGGAGGCGGAAAACGAGGACGTCACTGATCTAGCGAGTTAACTGGCCGCGCCGATTGGCGAGCCTATTAGTGCTGACGACATTGAAGTGTGCCACCGAGTGCCGACTCGGGAGGAGGGCAAGTCAAACGCTGTTGTGCAGTTTAAAAGCAGGTCGAAACGGGATGTCGTCCTCGAGAAGGCGCGACAAAAACCGCATCAAAAACAACAATGTTGGAATCTCGAATGAAGGTGCCATATTTGTGAACGATCACTTGTGCCCTTTCCTGAAAAAGCTTCTTGCTCAGGCAATCGCAAAGAAACGGGAGCACCAGTGGCGCTTTGTCTGGACTAGAAATGGGCGAATCTATGCGCGCAAGTCGGAAGCGAGTGACTCATGATCAGTGCGCATTCAGTCGGAGCGTGATCTTGAAAAGATCGCCTAAAGCGGCTGTTCGTTCTTTTTCTGTTAAAACCCTTTTTTTCATGCACTATCAAGAGCACTGCTTGCCGGCAGATGTCTCTGTACCGTCACGGTCTAAAAACATGCTGTCTGCAATTCCCGTAAACGCACGATCGGTTTCCCCTAAGCAGGATGAACTCAGCGTGTTTTTCTCGGAATTCAACTTTCTGTTCGATGTAATTATGTTTTCCGAAACATGGTATCATGCGGAAAGTTCTGTGTTCGTTATGGGAGGATACAATCACTATTTTGTCAGTCGAAGTGGGAAACGCGGAGGGGGAGTCGCAATGCATGTAAAACAAAATATGTCTTGTGAATTGGTGCAGAAATACACGCGCATAACTGCACATTATGCAATTCTGTGCGTGAAAATTGAAAACAACTTGTACGCTGTGCTTCACCGCCCCCCTTCTAGCAATTTCACGGCTTTTTCCAAATTCTTGGACCAACTTTTTGACTATCCTTCAATTCAGGGTTATAACATGTTACTTGGTGGGTGACTTTAATGTGAACATGCTGGATGACAATATTCATTCTAGGGAGCTCAATTCCAAAATAGCTGCTTCTGGTTTTAAGAATATAATTACAACACGTACCCATGCGTGTGACACCGACAGGCCAGACCACTCTTGATCTCTTCATAATTAATCAAGGCATTGAAATACATGCCGCCGGCACAATAAGTTATGATATAAGTGACCATTGCCCTATTTTTATTGCGTACATGAATGCCATTACACGCAACGATTGTCCGCTTCGCACAAAGTACAGACTGTTTTCGAGTATAAACATGGACTCCTTCCGAGGGCGTATACGGAACCAAGACTGGTCGGCAGTTTACGCTAGCAATGACGTTAATGAGAGCTATTAACAATTTCTGTCAATTTTTTCCCGTCATTATGACAACTGCTTGCCATATGTCTATGCGAAAGAAAAAAATAAAATACGGAAGCCCTGGATTGGCCCTGAGCATGTAAAAATGATTAACAAGAAAAATCAGCTGTTCAAAAAATTTATAAAAACGCGGGATCCTTGCAAGTTAGCGGAATTTAAGAAGTACAGAAATAAGCTAAATGCTGAATTAAAAAAAGCAAAATCATCCTATTTTGATTACCGTCTCTCAGATGCCTCCAGACAGAATCCTCATCAGGTATGGAAATTAATAAATGATACGTTAAGCCGTAATTCTGCGAAACCTACAGTATCTGAGATAACTGTGCAAAATAGGAAAATTTCAGGGGTAGCTCTGGCAGAGCATTTTAATGATCACTTTATTAATATTGTGCAGCCAACGGAACACCGGGCAGGGGCCACAATAGAATATCAAAACTCTGATACTATATTTCTGGCGCCAACAGATGAAAGCGAAATTTGTTGAACGTTCATTAGTTTAAGAAACAGTAAAGCAAAAGATATTCACGGCATTGAATTTCAACCAATTAAGTACGTGATAGACATCATAGCACCGTGTCTAGCATACATATATAATCAATTGTTCTGGAATCTGGTCAGTTTCCGCATTCTATGAAGATAGCCAGAGTGTCTGTTATATTCAAGAACGGTGATAAGAATGACGCAAACAACTACAGGCCCATATCCATACTCCCAATATTCTCTAAAGCATTAGAAAAAGTTATATTTTCCCGCATTACCACTTTTTTCCTGAAGCACGATATAATTACAAACTGCGAGCATGGTTTTCAACGCGGCAAATAAACAGAAACGGCACTACTGGCACAAAAAGAACTTATAATTAAAACTATTGAGGATAGGAAGCTTACACTCGGTATATTTATAGACTATAGCAAAGCTTTCCACTACCTGAACCATGTTATTCTGCTGACAAAGTTACAACGCTGTGGCGTCCGCGGTATAGCGCATTCTCTTCTTCAGTCATACCTTTCAGAACGGAAACAGTGCGTCGAAGTTGGAGGCTTTATTTCTTCCCACAAAACTATACATCATGGAGTACCTCAAGGCAGCGCATTAGGGCCGCTGCTGTTTAATATCTACGTTAATGATATTGTTAAAACCAAAAAAAGACGTCACGTTCTTTCTCTATGCAGACGACACCAGTTTGTTTATTTCAGGCCAAAACACAAACGAAATTGCGGAAAAGGCTCAGGAGGCCCTGTCGATCATTTACCACTGGTCACATTCCAACAGCTTAAAAATTAACGCAAGCAAAACAAAAGCCATCTTATTTGGAGCTAAAAACAAGGACACAACGATGCATCAAATGATAACATTAGGCAGCGTACCTATAGAGATAGTGAACAAGCACGAAATCCTGGGAGTAACATTTTCCTCTGATTTGACATGGACGGGTCACATAGAAGCCTTGGCTAGATCACTGTCGTCAGCGGCGGGTGCACTAGCGCGATGTAGACATTATTTTCCGGTGAAAGCTAAAATTCAGATTTACCATGCCCTGTTCGCGGCACATTTACATTACTGCACTCTCATATGGGGCACCACTACCATAGGAAATATTGAAAGACTCTTTCTTTTACAAAAAAGGGCCCTGCGCAACATCGCCAATGTACCCTACTCGCACTTAACTCAGTCTTTCTTCTCTCAATACAAAATCATGTCTGTCAAGAACATTCATAAATTTCGTCTATTGTATTCGCTTTTCTTTTCAAGTGAAAGGTACCAAGTTTTTTTTTTTTCTTGGAACGCAAGGGCGATTTAAAAATGCAACAGAGTGATTTGCGCACTCGAGGTTGTGACAGGTGGTTAGTTCCGCTTCGACGAACTGACTATCTTCTGCAGTCCTTAAGATGTACTGTCCCTTCCCTGCTAAACAAATGGGATATTGTAAACACAAATTTAAGTGGCTACACCCGAAAAGAAATGAGGGAATTGTTTTTATAAAGTTGTTGACACACACCGTTCTTTTTTATATATGTTGATCAAAACTGTCGTTTGCTTTATCTTTTTCTTTTCTTTCTTTTTTCCTTTTTGCCTTTTCGTGTCTATGGAGTCTTTGTTTAGAAATATTTCGATTTTTACGACTGTTTTTCTTTTTTTGCTCCTGTGTCACTGCAATCGTTATGCTTCATTGGTCATCTGCACATGACAGTGTATATTGTTCCTAGCCTACTCCTGAAGTCGAACAACTCTGTATAATGGAGACAAAAAGGGAAAGAGAAACTGTAACTGTCTACATTGCGAGTGCGGGCCCTCAGGCACCTTTCATGTGGTCTTTACGGCCACTTCTCGCCTGGGGGACCCCCAACTACTTGTTGTAAATAAAAGTTGAATTGAATTGAATTGAATTACATGTTGACATGTACAGCATCTGGAGCGGGCACAGGGATCAAACGTTGACGTAACCCTTCTTTTAAGTTTTATATCATCAATGAGAACAAGAATATCCTTAAAACTGCAGGTTCCGCGCCTGCAGGCGGCGTCAGGTGGTTCTCTAGGCTACCCCAACCTGGCACGAAACATTTCGGGGGGGGGGGGGGATTGCACGGTTTCGGTGTGCCCCCCCCCCCCCCCCCCCCCCCCCTGGCTTCGGCCCTGCCCTGGTGCAGTAATGGCCACAACCTGCCATGAATACGCCATTTAACCCTCGGCCCTCAGTCTTAACTGGCTGCGATGCAACTGACCACGGACTGAAATTCAAAACAGCGCAAAAAAAAAACGGGACAAGACGCGACGACACAGGGCGCTGACTAGCAGCTGGTTGGTTTCTTGCGCGGCTTGCGAAATTTACTCAAGGAAGGAAGGCGACAAGGAATCATGATAAAAAGCAAGCACATCAAACAAACACAAAACGCAAGATCTACACATGTGCAATGACCAAAAATGAGCAACGCTGATGCAGCGCAGCGGTCTAACACGTGGCCAGAGGCGCGAGGCAATGAAAGGCAAAACTAAAACGTGCAACTTTTTCTTTTTAGGGGCGAAGCTCCTAAAGCCATGGGTCTGTCCATCCCTTGTGTCTCGTGGTACGTGACCGCCGCATGCTTTCGGAGATGTCGCAAAGTGGGCCGCGTTGCACGCGCAAGAACCGGCTGCAACCGGCAGCGCAAACTCGGCACCGGGAGCGCGAGCTTGTCTGTGTTCGCCAACGGAGGCGCGAGCGCACGTGCACTGCGAGGGGGAGATCACGCAAGAGATCACGCCACGAACGCAGGCAGTCGTTCTCGGAGATCGAACGAGACGCAAGGACCTTTGCTAGTTTCCTCTCGTCTTGTTCGGGCACAAGTTCGCCCTAAATAAAAGTTCTTTCTTTACCGTTGTGTCCCATCCTACGTGACAAATTGTGGTGGAGGTGCGGGGTAGTCCTCGATGGCGCGGGGTCTTTCACCAGGTCTGGGCCTGGGAGCATTGACTCCGAAAATAAAAGTTGATTTGTACAATGTACGCACACAGTCTTACGTCTTTCTTAATGATGTTAATGGGCGAACTTTCACGGGAGAGTTACGGTTACCGATGATCTCCCCCTCTCGAGCTTCGCCCCACTTATCATCATTCATTCCGTGGATATGGCGTGAATTTTTTTATGAATCCAGATGACGGATTTCCTTACGTTTTTTAGGAAAAGCCTGCACGGGTGCTCGCCCAGATACCACGATGCGCGTGTTGCACGAACATATAAGGGTCAGCGTGAGCGCGAAATCTATGAAGCGTACCTCATTCACAACGCAGGCGACGATTGCGTTGGTAAGTCTTCCGTTGAATTACGACGTTATCTGGATTCATAAAAAAAAAACAAGTTGCACTTTTCAGTTTTGCCTTTCATTTCCACGCGCATCTGGCCACGTGTTAAATTGCTGCGCAGCATCAGGGTTGCTCATTTTTGGTCATTGCACGTGTATAGATCTTCCGTTTTGTGTTTCTTTGATGTGCTTGCTTTTTATCACGATTCCTTCTTGCCTTCCTTCCTTGGGTATATTTCGCAAGCCACGAATAGTCAGCGCCGTATGTCATCGTTTCTTTTCCCGCCTTTTTAGCGCTGTTTTGAATTTCAGTTAGCATGCACTAACTGCCCCAAACCACAGTTCTAAGGCAATGACTAAGGCGGCGGTCAGACCTGTGACGCAGCAAAGGGTGCTAAGAATCCATGGATGCGGACAGGCCGCCATTGGAACCTGAACCTGGCAACCTGAACCTGGCTAACATAGCGAGGGGAGTTTTTCGAGGAATTAGAGGGCATTAAGTGGGATGTAATAGGGCTTAGCGAGGTTATGAGGACACGTGAAGCATTTCCTGCCACGATTTAGACCCGCGTTCGTGAACCTGTGAGGGTAGGGGTACCCTACAGCCGAGAGACGACATGCACCGTGCTGGTGGTGACGGTGACTGACCCCCGAGCAGCCGTGCTCGGCGGTGTTTATTGCCCGGCCACACACAATGTTGCCCACCGGTGGGGCCACTGGTGGGGCCACTGAACTTAGCGGCCAACAAATATCAGGGATGGGGGGCGCCACACACTTGTCACATTTCCAGTGCTGAAAAATCGACACGTCCGATGTTACCGTGGTCTACTCGACGAAAAAGCGCTGGCAGTGGGATTTCTAGTCAATAGAAGCATAGCTGGCAACATAGACGAATAATATAGAATTAACGAAAGGGTAGCTGGTTTTGTAATTAGGCCTAATAAGAGGTACAACTTGAAGGTGGTACAGGGCTACGCGCCTACATTCAGCTAGGACGACTAGCTAGTTAAAAGCTTCTATGAAGGTGTAGAATCGGCAATGGCTAAAGTAAAAACACATTATATCTTGTAGCAGGTCGGCCTTGCTGCTACCGGCAAAGAGCGTACGATGAAGCAGTGATTCAAAAACACAGCGGTTTATTCGCCGCTCACAACCATTGGTGCTTGACGGGTGTACTCGGGTGGCAGTGGCGATCTTCCAAAACCGGGTGGTCCTTCCCGAAGTATCGGCGGCGGCGCGTTCACGGCCGGCGCTGGCTGCCCTCAGCTGCATTCACCGGCACGAGTCTCGACAGGAACCGTGCGTGAAGGCTCCGCCTTCCACAGGGGCTCCCACGGCTCAGCCCGGATGGCAGTAGACCGGTGCCACAAGTGGCCTCCTAAGACCCGGGGGTCCTTGCAGAAGGCCCAAAGGTGGCAGGGTCCTGTCCGCGGGTCTTGCTCCGCGGGGGTGGGGTCCGGCGCAGTCGTCAGCAGCTGTCCCTGCAAGCAAGCAAGAAAAAGAGCCCCGCGGGCTGGCGTGCACGCCGGTTATAAAGGAGTATCCGAGCGACCGCGCATACTTCTGCGCAGGGTAATCGCGAGACTCCTTCCTGGCCCGCGATCCACAAAATATGCCGGTCGCGCTGCTTCAATGCTCTTACGTAAAGACACGCACGTGTCTAAGCGTCGACTGCCAGCGTTGGTTCCTACAACCTACAACTTTAGTAGGCAAGAAGCAGGCTGGAGACAAGGCAGTTGAAAACTATGGTCTGGGTTGTCGGAATAACAGAGGGGCCTTATTACTAGAGTTCGACGAACGAATAATATACGCATAATGAATACCTTTGTCTGCAAACGCGAGAGCCGGAAGTGGACGTGGAGGAGCCCGAATGGGGAGCATAAAAATGAAATATACTTCGGTAGGTTGCGGGTCCGCAGCAGGTCAGGAACACCTATCTTTTCTTCGCGTCCGGAACGTACGTACGTTGTTGGAGTCGAAGAAAATTTGAGCGCGCTCCAGGTACTCCGTCCACGCCGCGTACTCCGTCCACGTTTTCCCCGTGCCCGAGAAGCGGTGCAATGGCAGGCACATGTGGCCGCTCGCTTGCAGCCTCTTGCTTCGTAGTACGGTGGAATAGACTTCATAGTGTGCGATAACCCTGGCTTCAGGCAGAATGTGGAAGTGCTCGGAAGGGTGAGGTGTAGTGACCACCGTATGATAAGATCACGAATTAGGCTGGATTTGAGGAGGAACCGTAACAAGCTAGTGCGAAAGAAGCTGATCAATGAGCTAGCAGTAAGACGACAAGCTGAAGAATTCAGGATCGCGCTGCAGAACCGATATTCACCTTTAACCGAGGAAGCAGAGTTTACGACACAGGAAGCCAGGGACAATCTTTGCCGCATCATTACGGAGTGTGCAATAGAAGTTGGAGGTACGATCGCTAGACAAGATACTAATAAACTTTCCCAGGAGACGAAAGATGTAATAGGGGAACGGCAAAGCATGACAATATCCACCCCAGCTGACAGAATATAACTAGCGGAGCTTTTGAAGCTAATCAATAAGCGTAAGACAGCTGACACACGGAAGTATAATATGGAGAGGATTTGAGCATCCTATAAAGAACGGAGGCAGCCTGAAAACCGTGAAGAGGTGTCTAGGCATAGGGAAATACCAGGTGCATGCACCCAAAGACAAGCAAGACAATGCAGTCACAAAATGGGATAAATAGTTATAGTAGCCGAACAGTTCTATAGACATCTGTACAGTACCCGCGACATCCAAGAGAATACCTTACAAGGAAGTAGTTAGAGGAGGTAGACATCCTACCAGTAACGACACCAGATGTAAAGAAGCCTTTGAAAGAAATCATCATCATCATCATCACCACCAGTAGCCTATCTACGCCCACTGCAGGGAAAAGGCGCTCCCATTATGCTCCAATTACTCCGGTCCTGTGACAACTGTGACCAATTTATCCCCGCAAAGTTCTTGATCTCATCTGCCCATCTAACTTTCTGCCGTCCCCTCCAACGCTTGCCTTCTCACGGATCCACTCTGTTACCCTAATGACCAACGGTTAACTTGCCTTCGTATTATATGCCCTGCCCACGTCCAGTTCTTCTTATTTTCTACTAATATGTCCTTAACACGCGTTTGTTCTCTGACCCACTCCGTTCTCTTCTTGTCCCTTAATATTCCACCTCCCAGGCAGCACAGGACTGTTCGGCCTAAAACAGGCCGGTGTACTTTGGCCGGTGATTTTCTGTCCGGCCGTTTTCCGGCAGCCATGTTCGGCCCATGTCCAAATGTGGGCCTTTTGGCCGTATACGGCCGTACTCCCATGGCTGTCCAACGGCCAGTGTCCGTCGGCCAGTCGACCGGCTTACGGTCATACGGCCAGATTCCAGCCGTAGGGCTCCGGCCATTCCAAAGCCACCCGTGTACGGCCGAAGTACGGCCGCCGGAGGACAGCCGAGATGCGGTCGTCGGACACCAGTCGGACTAAAGCTAGCGGAAGTACAGCCATGCTACGGGCATTGGAATTCAGCCACAGTACGTTAACTGTACTGAGGCCGGTCACTGTATGTCGCGCAAGCAGATTACTCATTCGCGCAGTGCAGAAGCAGCACAAACCCAGCATTTTGGGGCCAATGCAGCCACATCAAAGTCAGCTCGCGCGCAACCACCAGCCGTCAAGCTTTCAGCGCAGCCTTGCTTAATTACCAGCTTCAGTTGGCAGCAAAATTCATTTATTAAACAGTGCTCACAAATTGTCGTTCCTTTAATTGCTGTGCCTCTCTTACTGCCGAACACAGAAAATATTCAGTTCTCTGTAGAGCTTGAATAGATGTATTGTCCAGGTCCTGATATCCTCTGTGGGGCGGCTTACCTGTAATAAACGGGGAAAGAGGAGGGGGGGGGGGGCGGAGGGCGCATACTTTAGTAGGTTGAATTTCAGAGAGATAAATTCCGCCGCTTTTAGCCAATTTCTTTTAGGGCAATATACCGGAACACTTTCATGTTATGACTACATAAACTATTTTTATAACAGTTGCTTGACCAATTTTGATGTATACAAAACCGGCGTGAATGCCTTTACGAAGCGTTCTGGTTCTCAACAAAACACTCAGGAGCATTTAATATAACTCCTTCACAAAAAAGTATGTCCAGTTTTTGCCCATTTTTCTTGCAAAGGCATTTTCTACTCGATCAACTTTTCTGATGATCTTCTTGCGCAGGGCTGATCATAAGAAGGAGCGAACAGGTACTTTCATTTTCAATCTATTTTAATGTTGTTTTCATGAGTATACGTCCACACCACTTAATAGTCCAAAAGAACTTAATTTTCTTCTAATGTCATACTACGTTCAAAAAATTATAGACGCGTTGCGAATGACGCCCTGCTTCAGGTGGCTGCAGTTGTATCCCTCTGTGTTCACGCAAGGAAAGACGTAAAATTAGAGTTACATAATTTGTTTCAAACCAATAACATAGCAATGGTAGCCTGCATACAGGAAACCTTGCATACTGCAACGAATATGGCAATAAATATTTTATTGGTCAAGGTTGAATGCGTAGGGTTCCCAACCCGTCGGAGGCAAACTTGCGCCTCTGGAAGTTTATTTATTTATTTATTTATTTATTTATTTATTTATTTATTATTTTATTTATTTATTTTTATTCAATTATTTATTCATTGTTTTATGTATTTATTTATTTATTTATTTGATGCCTGCTTGCCTTTGCATGCAGTACAGAAGGGAGATACATAACCCTAAGCATTAAATATGAGACAAAATAACAAAATAATTCTACAAAGCGCGCTGAAAATCGTCAATATAAACAGTTAATGCAATCATACGTGGAAGATAATTACACTGCAGTATTGATGTAAAATAAAATGAATCGCGCAAGGTGTCACCTTTAAAGGAAAGTTAATAATTTGCTTTAAGCTAGCGGTCCCACTTTGCGATATGTAGAATGGCGCTTGGACATACTTCTCCCCTTCTACTCTAGTTTTCGAATGATAGATATTACGAAAAAAGTTCAACCTGTGGTTTCGTCTGTGATCTTTCACGTCCTGCCATTTCAGTTTACTTTTACTGTCTCTCATTCTAAGTTGAGCGTGCCATTTACCTAATACGAATCGCAGACATATTCTGTATGTTTTCGAGCGTATCAACCAGCTCTTTGGTGTAGGGATCCACGAAAACACATGCGTGCTCCAAGATTGAGCGCACATGAGTGAAATACGGTTGTTCTTTTCAGTTAGATGGAGGTTCGCTGAAATTTCGTCTCAGAAAGCCAAAAACATATGCAGCCGTAACTTTTATGGTGTGAGCCTGCCTATTTAACCTCTAACCACTCCCTAAATAAACTCCTAGGTATTTATATTCCTCGGCCGTTGTCACAGCAGCATAATTTACGGTATACGTATTCAATTGGAATGAAGGTTTTCTTGTAAAGGTGCCGTTAACACACTGTTTAACATCCAAATATTTTTCTGAATCAGCACACCAGGATGTTATTAAATTCGAATAAAGCTTGTGGGGATCCTGGCGCCCGAGCCATTGCGCGGCTCTTTTCCCCCTTTCTCCTTCGTCTCCTTCGAGTTGCCGGCTCGTCTCGGCGCCGCTGTGTAGAGCCGAGCCGTCTTCTAAAACTCCTGCAAGCAACCGTTGCGGCGATAAAACACTGTCACGCAGCGGGCGCTCCGCCCTGGTGTTGGAGCTAACCTCACCTCATTGGCCCGTTTGAACGATGCCCGAACACCACCCTCGCCAGGACGCGAACGCGCGCCCTGCGCGGGGGTCCGTTCGGGGAGACGCTGAGGAGGACAGCCGAAGGTGCGTAACTATTTCCTCACCGCCCGGTCGCAGCTCTTTTGCGCCGGCTCTAAGCCCGCTAGCCCTTCCGGCTGCCGGCCCGGGCCTTTGGTTGATCCTCAGTCCGTTCACTCACATATTAGCCGTACCTGACACTCGACGATCGCGCCGTGCGGTACGCGCCTGGGAACGAAAGGACAGTGTCTTCCTATTGCGAGCCCATCGGCCAGCACCCCAGATTTTGCCCTTATTTCTGAGCCCACCGATTCAGCGCGCCGAGGACGCGCACACTTGCGCGTGGCGCCAGATCGCCCATCGCCCCTTTTCACCCACGGGGATGTTGAAATGTAACTGAAGGGGTTGGCGCGAATAAACGCCTTCTGATGTACTACACTGGGCGTATTCCTTCGTCGCCCCCTACTCCACCTGCCCAACAGAGGCGGTGTTGAGCTGGCGCGACGGCGTCTCAGTTCCGTGAGCGTTCTCAAATAGCTCGAACCCGCGGTGGCTCCTCGCAATGTGCATGAGTGCATGCCTTATGCAATGCTAGGGTGGTGCATATTGTGAGGTGGAGACCAGGGTGTCGAACCGGAATTTTTTCGGGTTCGGTTCGGGTTCGGGTTCAAGCCTTTCGGGTTCAGTTCGGGTTCAGTTCCGGCGCACCATTCCGTTCCGGTTCGAACCGGTTCGAACCGGTTCAAACGGGTTCGAACGGGTTCGGAGAAAAAAAAAAGCAAGCGTGTTTTTTTTCTGTTAATTTTGTTTGTGCTGGGTTTTCGTTTCCTTGTCAGGTTTCCTTGTCAAAAACGAAGCCATAATGTAGGTTTTTTTTTTGTGCAAATGTTTTGTGTTCGCTCTGCAACACTTTTTTCAAGTTTGTTCGAAATCTTGAATGCTTGCAGAAAGTAGTCAACCAACACATCCAGTACTTAGATCAGGGAGTCGGAAAGTCCCTCAGACAAAAAGTACTGCTCTGTCCCCATCAGATAACTTACAAACTTGCTTGAAATGTTTTTCTCTCTTCCCCAGTCTTGGCGTTCTTCTACCGCTGGAATGACGTCATTACAGCCATGTAGCGGCTATATGCCGGCTTTCCTTAAGTTGCGACATTAAAATGAAACCACAACAGCGAAGCAGAAACGGAAGGCGTATCTGCTGGGACGAGCACTGCTCCTCTGTGCTGGCAATAGCTATAACTTTTGCAGTGCTTCCAGATGCGAAGATAAGAGTGAGAGCGTTGATCTAAAGTGTTGAAGAGTTCCTTTAACTGTAAAATGTACGGCAAAATGTTTCCTATAGTAGGTCCAGGATTACAACATTAACTAAGGCGAAATGAAAAATTCGCTCGGACACATAAGACTGCGTATTTGTATGAATTTGAAATCCCTGCTTTTTATGGCCGAAAGTTTATTTTTATTGATTTAGTTTCTTTCATTTTTATAATTTAATTTAATTTATTCTTGGATCATAACACTGCAGTTTACCACTGCAGTTTGGTAAGATGACGTCATCACCCCGATACAAAGGGGAAACCAATAGAAATCATCATCATCATCATCAGTTTTATATCCCGCAGTTGTTTTCTTGAGGAAGAAAATGACGGACTATTACGACACTCACTAATGCGAAATTTTAGTGCAGCGCGAACTGTAGTCTTCTCGGCGACGGCGCATAGATACTGTGCCTCAGGAAGTGATCGCGTCATCAGCTAATGCACGACGGCGCGCGGCATACTCTGTCGTTATCTCGTAAGGGGTCGCCACTGTGAAACACGTCTCGCACGGTCACGGAATTACGCCCTCCCCCTTACACTTTCGTCATACTTGCAACCTCCGTTTTCCTGCCAGCTCTATCTTCGGTGGCGTCTTCGTTCTCTCGTTTACAACGAGTCCGACGCTGAGGGACTACGCGAAACCACAGGAGCGGGTGCTTAAAGGGGCCCTGAAAGGCGTTTTGAGCACACCAAATGAAGTAGCGCAATCGTTAAATTGAGTCGTCAAGGTCATCTGGGCCAAGTATTACTCTTTTACGCGCAGCGGAAAGCTCACACTTTTGTTGCAAAGTTTGTCGCTTTTTTCTCACCCTTTCCTTCGTGTTTTTGGACGCCGCCATCTTCACATGTCTACATCATCGATTCCCAGATGTTCGTCATGAGCTAGACATCCTGCTATTGGGCGGCTTTTTCACGCACTTCCGGCAAAGAGATGAGTCGTCTGCTCAGCGTCGGCTCGCCGGCTGATCTGCCAGCGAAGTGTCGGAGTGCTTGGACATTTTACGACAAACGAAACAAGCGTAAACAAACGCTTAACCGTTCGTATTGAATGCAACACGGCCATAACACGACATGGATATTCTCTTACCTGAGTACGTTTCATAAAGAAAGCGTTTTTAAGCCCCGCGGCACTTCTTTCGTGCAATCGCAGAGAACGCCCTGAGCCGGATGCCCGGGTTTGACGGATATATTTTATTCCACTTCAAAACAATCCAGAGATGCGTTTCGAACGAACACAACGTCACAACATGCGCTGCAAGTCTGAACCGCGATTGACAGACGATGGGTTGCCTCCTCCCGCCCGTCGTAAATTCGTTACTCACCTCGCGCGCGGTTGCGGGGACGAACAGCAAGTCACTTAACTCTGGCGCGCAAGCCGAGATGGCATTTAGCCACGCACACTGCACATACCCCATGCGAGGTTGAGTCGTACGTCGCTCGAGAAAGATAATCCAGACCATGGGAAGCACTATCCACCCGCAGAAGCACAACGTCGCATTTCATCGCGAAACAAAGGCGTCCACAACACACACACACACCATCGCCTTCTGTAATGCCAAACGCATCTCACTCTTCCCAATGGGAGTGAGTGGTACGCCTGCAGTGCCCACATGTCGCGAGGTGGGGCCCCGAGCTGAACCGGGATCACGCAACCGTAACTGACTTCTGGGGTGGTATGTGCCTTGTTGCCAAGGCAACCGATGTTTGAGATTGTCAAAGAAATGGCGCTCGCTTCAGCGCTAGAAAGCTCAGAGCCGCGCCGGAGCATGTTTTGCTAACGTTGCCGCTCTCCACCACGCGTCGCCCCAAGCTGAACTAGTCACATGATTGAAGCTTTTTGTGCGCGGGTTCTGTTTAAAATGTCTTTTTCACATGCCGCCGGCAGGAATTACCACCACCGCAAAATAAGACCCGGCACCAGCGGGGCCACATCTGATACGGCGCTTTTTGGATAAACAGTGCGCGGTGCATGAGGGGCATGAGGGACCGAGCGAACGATCCTCCCCGAGCGGCTGCGAGTTCGCCACCGATTAAAAGTCACGTGCTGCCTTGCAGCAACGCACACCGCGAAAGGGCAAGCCCAGGCCGCCGCACAAATGCGGCCAGATTTTTCGTTCGCTTTTCCAGCCTTGAGCGGAGTGAGGGATTCAAGGTGTCAACACAGCTTGCCCGTAGCAGACGAGTATGAGCAGCGCGATAACGGAAGTACGTCACCGCCGAGGAGCGCAGCATCACGGGAGGGAAGGCTGGCGCGCCGTCAACAGCGGAGAGTAAGTTGAAACGAGGAGGAAACGCGGCGCGACGATAATGCGCGGTTTTAAGTGCGAATGCACTTTATAAGCGACCCCAAACCTTCCACCGCCGGCGGCGGCGTCGGCGGCGGCGGCGGCGTCGGCAGTCCTCCTCTCTATATATAAAAAAAAACAGCATCCGGCGCCAGGTTTCGATCCGAGGACTTTGCGGCCGCAGCGCGACGCTCTACCGACTACGCCACGGACGCTTTTTTTTTTTTTTCTTTATTGCCATACTTTGACACACAAACAAAACACTACACTCTTAAAGACGCTAGCCAGAACTTGACTAACAGAGTAATGGCTAAAATTGTTTCATGTTTGTTAAAGTTTCAAACACGGGCAACCATTCCGGAGGCTCGGGCTGAGCCCTCCACACTTCAATAATCAGACGAACAGACTCAGAAAAGTACTCTTTGGACCGTTTGGCATCGATGTCGCGATGGCGGATGGCCATGCGCAATTTCCAAATGCCGTGCAGGGCCAGAACCATGACGAGGTCATATGGTACCCCATCCTCGCTTTGAATGGGTAGAAACCTGATCCCGTAGGCATCCAGGGGGAAGTCCTTCTTTAATGTGCGCTGAAGCACATCCCAAAAGAAGACCCCATCCCAACACTCCAAGAAAACATGTTCGACCGTCTCGGGTTTTTTGCATGGGTAACAGTCTACCCCCCATGGAATGTATAGACCTTTCTCTTTTTGCCAGGTTTTTACTGGAAGGACGCCCACGTGAAGTTTAAAAAAGAACGTTTTAACCCAAGGCGGCACTGCCATTCTCTTTACTCGTTTAAGTACGTCCTGCCCAGGCCCTGCACGGTACATGGATCTGTACATCGGCTCAGGCAAAACAATATCCGCAAGGTCATGATACAGTCTTTTGCGCGTCACGTTTGATAAGTATTCAAGCGTGAAGCGGGCCCGTAAAAACTTTGTTGCCAGTACCACCTCTCGAAAATATCCTCTGGGTGCACCAGAAGTAAAAAACGCAGAAGAAACAACAAAATCAGGTAGCGCCCTAGCTAGCCTCATCTGACACACAGTGCGCAAGAAAGGATCATGCACGTCACGCAGAAATAAAAACCGATTGACAACTTGTCGCAAAAACAAATGCGATAAAGAAAGACCCCCGACGCGCACCCGCCGAAACAAGTTCGTCCGGCTCGTTTGCTCCCACGTGGACCCCCATATAAACACTGCAATTACACGATGCAGAGCCTGTACGTTCTTACGCGAACAGTGAAGTACCTGAAGAACGTACCATAGTTTGCTCATAAAAAACACGTTACACACTGAGGCCCTGGCAAACATTGAAAGGCCAGAGCCTTTCCATTTCTCGGCCTTTTCTCGCAGTTCAGCAGCCTGCCTGTGCCAATAAGGATCACTATCAACATAATTTTCCAACGGCACTCCCAAATACTTCGCTGGCGTCGTCTGCCAGCTAATGCACTCAAACACACTCGGTCTAGTGTCCCAGTAGCCATGCCAAAAACCCAAGCATTTCTGCCAGTTTACGCCACTGCCACTGTACTTACAGAAAGTCTTAAGCGTGTTTACACCAACGCTTATACTGCTCCTATCGACACAAAAGAGCGCAATATCGTCCGCATACGCCAAAACACGCACCTCGCATGACTCGAGTAGAAAACCATTGAACCTTTGACTCTTAATAATACTCAAACAAAAGGCTTCAATGTAGACACAAAAAAGCAACGGCGACAGCGGGCAACCCTGGCGTACAGACCGTTGAACTGGGATGGGTTTGCCAATTGTTTTGTTGACAACGAGCTTAGTTGTACACCCTGTATACGCCATGCGCACACCATCAAGAATAACAGACCCTACATTTACTTGCTCTAACATGTTTAAAAGAAGTTCGTGCGAAACCTGATCAAAGGCCTTTGCCAGATCAATTTGAAGCATTGCTAAAGTTCCCTGGACGCTATCGCAACATTCCAAAACACTCCGGGCCGTATGAGCATTCGTTACAATCGACCTCCCTTTTATTCCGCAAGTTTGGTGCGGTCCAACGATGTCTTTGATCACAGTCTGCATGCGGGAAGCCAATATTTTCATCAAAATCTTGTAGTCGACATTCGTCAGGCTAATGGGGCGATACCCAGAGATTTCTCTGAGTTTAGCGTCATCCTCAGATTTCGGGATGAAAATGGTATGCGACTCTAAAAATGAAGGCGGAAGCACGCCATTCTGATAAGACTCCAAATACACTCTACACAACACCGGACTAAGGTCTTCTTTAAACTTTTTATAAAAGGCTGCGGATAAACCATCGGGGCCCGGTGTCTTTCCAGTGTTCAGCTCGTCGATGGCTCTCCTCACCTCCTCTACGGTGATATCCCTTGCGAGAGACTCTATGGTTTCTTCAGCCAACTTTGGCATTAAACATATGAACTCCTCCTTGAACTTAACCACGTCGACAGGGTGACGCGCGAATAGCTTTTCATAATGTTCACAGAAACACCGCTCAATATTGCTCTGGTCATTGTACACTACTCCATCGGACACAATTTCGGCTATCACATTCCTACGTGCGTATCTTTTTTCCGAACTAAGTGCTCTTTTTGTTGGCGCTTCGCCAAGCAAGAAACGTTCAGCCCTTGCCCGTACAATTGCACCGTGATAGCGTTCCCTGTCGATGACTTCAAGTTGCGCTTTTAGAGTTAGAATATCATCTTTAAACATGCCAGGTGATTTACATTCTTCCTTTACAAAAACGTCCAGACTACTCCGCAGCCAGGCCTCTTTCCTTTTCTCCTCATATTTCATTGCAGACGATCTTTCAAGGGCTTTCATTTTAACCCTCTGTTTAAAATGTTCCCATTTAGAAGCATAGTTAACGTTGTCATTACTGCAAAAATACTCCCGTCCACATACGACGACGGCCTCAACAAATTCTTCATCCTCAAGCAACTTGTTATTAAATTTCCACAACCCCCAACAGAACGCGTTTCTTCGCTTTCCGATCCTACCAAGTGATACCGACACGAGACAGTGGTCGCTAAACGACATCGGGGACACTTGGTAATCGTCGCACTCAGGCAGAAGCTCAAGCGACATATACAGTCTATCCAGACGAGCGTGACTATTGCCCTGAAAATGAGTGTATTGTACTGTCCCAGCGCCACCAAGGCTATCACCTACATCTTCCAGCGCGAAATCTGTGACAATGTCGTTCAGCACCGCCGTACTTGCATCTCGGAAATTGGACAGGCTGCTTTTATCACGCGCAGAACACACGCAGTTAAAATCCCCCAACAAAATCAACAGCCGCTCGGTGTTACACCATGTTCGTAAATCCTCGAAAAAAGCCTTTCTTTCGGCACCGTTGTTGGGCCCGTACACGCAAATAACACGCCATTTTTTAAAACCCAAATCAAAGTCACACACAACAAACCGGCCCGCTTCCGACGCAGTGACAGCCTTTAGAGTCGCACCTAAACTACGCCTTATTAAAAGCACGTAGCCTGCAGACAATCCGACGGCATGAGAAACACAAACATCGTAGCGAGCCATGAAGGGCCGTACCATACGGTCGGTCTGGTCCTCGCTCTCAACCTTGGTCTCTTGCAAGGCCACAACGTCCAGATCGCCGTCAGTCACGAGTCGATACAACTGGTTTTGACGCCTACGGTCAGCAAGTCCCCTGACATTTAGCGTGGCAATGCGCATAGGCTTGTTTAAAAAAACCATGTTGAGAGGAGAAACAAACCTGTCGCTCAGCGGTTGCCTTCAACACTACGTTGCCTTCAACTTACATCAACCCTAAACACAAAACCAGTCTAAGAACTGGAACGCCACCCGCGTTCGCTTCTACCAAGCAATGCGAGACCGAGCCAACGCAAGAGCATAGTCCTCACCGACGCCAGCGTCCCTGCGGGCTTCAGTACACATTCCTTTCGAAGCCCCGAAGTGGTGCTATCAAGGTAAACCCGGTGGCGTCCGTCGGTCAGGGGGCACATTAGGCTTCGACTTGAAGCCCGAACGACGCCCGGGTACCGCTTTCGTAGGCGGCTCCTCAACGCTAGTAACCTCGGTGCCTTGGCTGGTGTCGTTGCCTTCGCGTTGCCGCTTTGCGACAGCACCACCGAGCTCCATGTCCATGACGTCCGCTACAGGAGCAGGCGTCGTCGTCGTCATCACCTCATTCACCTTGATGCTGCTGGCCTGGCTCGACAAAGCGCACGGGGTTGGCGTCTTCAGCTGACCTAGCTGGTCTTTCGGAGGAACGCCAGAGCCAGCGTCTGCCACGACCGGCACCTCCGGGACGCGCGTTGTCACCACCTCGTCACTGGTCCCAGCTGCCGTCTCCTCCGCGTCCTCTTCGTCCATAAGGTTTTCACGGAGCTCTTCGTCCCTTACAGGCCCGGTGACAGTCGCGTAGGACTTCACGCACGCACTCGCCTCGTGTCCGAAACGACGGCACGACGAACACCGCGGCACCTTGCACTCACGCCTGATGTGCCCCTTGGTGTTGCAACGCAGGCACTGGGGGGCCCTGCCTGCGACAACAACGAGAGCCCTGTCTCCCGCAACACGAAGTTCGTGTGGCAGGTCGTCTACCGTCACACCCGCCTTCAACTTCAGGGTCACCGAACGCAGCGTTGAACCTTTATCTTGGATGCCATCGACGCGCCATCGCTCCCTACGCACCTCGCAGACGCGCCCGTAAGGTGCTAGCGCAACGCGGACGGCGTCTTCAGGCACGTTATAGAGCAACCAGTGAAGTTTTATGCGAACCTCCTGGTTTCCCGGATCAACGACGATGCAGCGCCGGTCCTTTACCTTTACGTCGTCCGCGGCCAAAATCTTCTTCACTCCTTCGGCCGACTTGAAAGTCACTGCCCATACGTGACTCATCTGGTACGCCCCCAATGCGACAACATCGGGGAGCAATGACAGACGAGCCAAAGTGTCACGGAAGTCCTCGACGCGATAGGGGCGGGCACGCATATCAGCATGAAGAAACACAGTATTTAACACTGACTGACCTGTTGGGAACTGGGGCAAAAGAACTTGATATTCATCGGTATCCTGGGCAGAAATCCTGTTACCGCGGGCCGAAACGCCCGCCGAAGCCGCTCCTTGGACGGAGCTCGCCATCCTGCGTCCGCTCGCTAGCGCTACCGGACGCGACGCTGATATCAGTGTTAGTAACGCGCCTTATATCTTTAACGCATTCAAACTACGTCGTCAGCGGCGTACGTTGGCGACTCAGCGGCGTTATAGCGGCTTGATAACTGCGTGGTGTACACGTGATACTACAAACCCGATGGAAGAGATGGAAGAGAAGGCGGCGAGGCGGTGGGCTGCGGGGGCCGAGCGCAAGCGCCGCAAGCGGGCCGACAACCGTGCATTCGCACTTTCACATTCTCCCCCTCGGGGAAATGCGGGGGAATTTTTGATTTACGATTTCTCAGCTAATACTCATCGCTTTAACAAAATTCTTGCGGGAGGAGATTGCTAATACATTGTCTTATTTGGTTACATGTACATCCATGCATCGGCGGAAGGTATTTCAGGACCCCTTTAAGGGCCGCGCTCTAACGCATGGCTCTACGTAGCCACTGTGCAGCCATGTGATCCACACCCTTCGCCGACAAGTGACGGGCCGCACATCGTCTCCAAATAATGAGTTCTCGCCACAGTCTTCTGGAAGGCAAACAGTTAGCCTCCTGACCTGTGGGCAGCACACGGGTGCTTCCGACGCCTCCCCCTCGGTGCATCTCCGCTAGAATCTTCTGGTAATGGGCAGCCTCCCTGCAGACTGCCTATTGCCCCGTCCTACTAAGCAGACGACCCGTCCGTCCACAATCGTTTTAATGCGTACCATTCTTTGCCCACAGCAAGGACCATGTAACCCCCTTCATTTCCACAAAAATACCGATTTCGCCGAAGTTCCACCTGTAATCGTTATAATAGCGTACCTAAATGGAGATAACTGGTCGCACAAAATTTATGAAAAACTAAAAAATAAAAAAAAGTAATCACCGAAACTGGCAAACCGTGTGACACCCTGCATTTCCACAATAATGAGGATTTCGGGAAATGTTCACCTGTAATCGTTATATAGGGTAAATGGAGATAATTAGTCGAACAAAATTTATAAATGTAAAAAATTTAAAAAATTAAATAATTGCGGAATTTGGCGAACCGTATAACACCCTGCATTTCCACAATAAGGCAGATTTCGCGAGTTACAAATGTAATCGTTATAGTAGCGCAAATAGAAATAATTGGTGGAATGAAATTTTGAAAAACTATAAAATAAGAAAAATATTAAGCAATTAAGGAAAATGGGAAACCGTAAAACTGCCAGCATTTCCACAATATTGGAGATTTCGCGAATATTCCATTTGTAATTACAACAGCGTCAATTGAGATAATTGGTCGGACAGGATTTATAAAGACCAAAAAATTGGCTGTAGAAACTCACACTGAGGACAATCGGTATAGGAATGCTACGCATTAGTAGATAATTGTTTGAATTTCTGCAGAAATGTTTTAGTACCCTGGAGTGTCGCCATGGCACAGTATTTTGCGTCTCCGCCGCCTCCCCCCTCCGCCCGGGCTTCTCGTGGCGGGCCGCCCCTCGTCCCGAAATCACGCATCCTCGCAGGAATCGCCTGCCTGGCAGGTAGCCAGGCAGGCAGGTAGTTTACTGGCGAGCGGGAAGTCTTTTTGGCGCGCAGGAGAGCCTGAGCGCCCAACATCTTTTTTGGTTCCACCAAATGTCTAGGCACGCACGCACGCATGCACCCCCGTTTTCGCACAATGAGCCAAATAATTTTGCATTTAAATAAATTGATTGGTCTGCTACGCTTTTCATGTACCCCTTGTTTCAACGGAGCTTTAGCTTTAACATGAAATCATTAGCACTGCTAGAAATCGAAAACAGTCCCGCGTCGGCGCCAACCTCCGACTGTCAAGCGTGGCTGGTGACGTTTAAAGCGATTTCCTTCTGCTCATCTCTCATATGCTAACGCACCAGTTAGAAAGAAAGAACGGCTTTCATGACTCATTGGACGCCGTGTACAGGACGGCATTGGATAGGGAACCACCGGAGATAGGAACTTGCTAAATGGCACTTCAGCGACAGGTGAGAGCGGTTGGGCTCTACGAAAGATAATAGCTGAGTGAAGTCACAAGCAGCAGTAATTATCCCTCATAGAGAGAGGGAAAATGAACTTTAAATAAATCGAGGAAAAGTTTCAGAGAGGCGTCCTCATTCAAGGGGTAGAGTCGACAGGCGTTTCCATCAAGAGAAACTGATCTTACAGGCCGGAGCTGGCCAAGGCTTTTTCCCAAATCTCTATGGAAACGTGTATGTTGGGTGGATCTAGGGTGGACTTGTCGCAGCCGCTTACTGTGTGTATGAGGTTCCCAGGCTCCCCACAGAAGCGACGAAATGGAGAGAATTGTGTCCGGTCAAAGAGGGGAAGACTGGTGATGGGTGG
Organism: Haemaphysalis longicornis; assembly: GCF_048455015.1. NCBI lineage: Eukaryota > Metazoa > Arthropoda > Arachnida > Ixodida > Ixodidae > Haemaphysalis > Haemaphysalis longicornis. The sequence continues at coordinate 8,303,817 of NW_027526295.1, forward strand.
GAAGGTGTTAATCCGCAGTGCAGGGAATAATCTTTCCTAATTATTCGCTAGCGATTTGTGCGGGAAGGAATACATTCTACGGGAGAGCCTATAGTGCTAATTAATTTCCTGGTATGTATACAGGATGCATGCGCTCGGGCTTGGCTTCATCAGTGCTGGCTAAGCGGGTCAAATGTCCAGCCACGAGGTTGGTGATCTTGTCTGCCGGCGACGCAATTATGAGCTCGTGCCCATACAATCCTGGCTGGTCTCATTGGTGGTATCTGCTTGTTCATTCGAAGTGTTGTAACATGCAATAGACTATTGGCAAAGTTGCGCCACGCCTGATAAGAGGTTGTTATTAGACTTTTGGCGGCCCTTTGGCTAAGCGCACGTGCTCGCCTCTTCCTCAGCTTGGAAGGGGCTGTGTTCGGGGGTTGAGATTCTACATCTGTGAAAGGCTGCAGAACGGTAGCACGAAGAAAGAGAAGGTACGGAGAATGCTATCGGGTGTCTTTCGCATCAAACCAGTTGATCGTTCCTTTTTTTTCTCTTTCAGTTTAGTTGCTTCCTAGTCTTACCTCATATATATACACATTTTGAGAACGTTTTGGTGAATATAAGACATGCATTAGGCAATTAGTTTTTAACTTCATTGCGAGATGTAAATCTTACTCGAGAAATAATATAAGAGCGTAATACGTACATAAAAAAGGCCTTTTATAGCATTCAGGGGATCGACACATAACTTTCCGGCTATTTTGTGCGTAACTAAATTTCCTGATTGGTCGAGAAAGAGAACGCTGCAAAATTTAGAAATGCAAAGGTCCCCAAATATATCATGTTTGATCCAACCCTCTGATCCGCCTTAACTGACCCGATAATTCCTCTAATCCATATTAATCAACACCGCAGTCCCACTAATTCACACTAGTTCATTCACTCATCTCACTCATACCCAGCTTTCTCGCTCAAAATTACAACCTCTTGGGAACCTAGAAAAACCACTTTAGGAAAATGATATTTGGCATAAAGCTAGAAGTCGACGTGAAGATTAAAACGCTAAAAGAATATTTCAGGTTTCTGAATATTTTTTTGTGTAATTCACTGTCAAATCTAACTCCGCATGCATTTCTATGAGATAGTTCCCATGGGTCAGGAACCCAGTCACGCAACGTGCGCGACTTGAAACTGTGCACAAAGCAAGTATTCACCCCAAATATTAGATGTGCAAAAGAGCATTTCATTTCGCTAAAAAATTGCAGAGTAATCACTGTTGAAGGGACTGCCATGAGCGGGAAAGCTGCACATGAAACCACCCTAGTCTACCCACTAATCCGCGTTAATCGACTTAAATCCATGCATAGAAATGCTATCGCATTTACTTTAAAAGTGAAAATGAGATGGCCCCTATTTTTTTTTCAATTCTCATGTTCTCCTAGGGCAGTAACCAAAGGACACAACGGCACTGTACAAGAAAAAAGTGATGGTGACGTAGAGAACTTTGAGTGTTTGTGTCTCAGTGCTGTTTTTATATAAGTGCCCACTCAAACTAAAATAAGTATAAGATACGGATTTATTGTTGATGGTGTCCCTGAAGGCCTTCACAAGCGGACACGGATGCATTCGAATTAACAACGTGAAAACTTCACACGGTTTTAAACACACTGCAGATAGAAACCATAAAGAATACCCCATGATATGTTGCCATGGAATATGCGTTCTAACTTAAGTTATTGTAAAGGCAAAAAGATAATTTGGGGAGATGGGCAATACCTAAAGCAAACTAATAGTGTATACGGACTATACATTAAATTTAGGGTAATAATAAGATGAGAGCCTTATGGGCCTTGGGAACTGCAGACTATGCAAAATATCGCGTGGTGGCGTCTGGCGAATGGTGAAAATATCTTCGAATGCAAGGTAGGGTACCGGGATGAAAAACTAGAAATCACAGTTTTGAGGCCCCGGAACCGGTTCGGAACGGTTCCTTCAATTCGTTCCGGTTCGGGTTCAGTTCCAAAATGGCGGAAAAAATACGGTTCCGGTTCAGTTCCGGTTCCGGGCAAAAATTCGGGTTCGGTTCCGGTTTTCGGTTCGGTTCCGGTTCCGGTTCGACACCCTGGTGGAGACCACAAACTGGCGCCCAACGTGGGGCCATTGGCTCATTAGCCTTTGGCCGCTAATTAATTTAAGCTGAGTACGCAACCGGAATCAGTCTTATTTCTTATCCGCTAGCAGTAGCTGCTACGGGGACGAGGCGACTGCCCCTCCGTACGCGAGTGTGCGTGCACCCCTCGTTAACGCAGACCCACGGGGGAGTGCGACGGCGCGACCACGCCACACTTGGAGTGGCAGTACCCGTATTCCGGGAGAAAGGCCACAGCCGCCACCCGGAGCGGTGTACGCGAAATTTCTGCTTTCGCCGGCCCCTGTGGGTAGAGATACCAATATGCCCTTAGGCTCGTTTATTGCTCCTTACGGAGCTTACGCAGGGCAGCCTGAACTGGAGGCTTCTACTGTGAGGGATTTTTGCTCGTTGGTGGCGAACACGAACAGCCCCGCACAGTGGTCTGTCCCGGCTCCTTGCGGGCACCCCCGCTGTGCAGCCACGAATTTCGCTCCCCCGCCACCATCCGGAGCGGGGCTCCCGCCTAGTTGCGCGCAGCCAGAGCCCGTGCTGTCTACGCTCGCCGAATTCGGCGCAAGTGATGCAGGCGCTGCAGCCGCCCCCGCGGGTTTTGAACGACAGCAGACGAGCCTGAACGGTTGCCAGCTTCATTCCGGCAACGGCCTCTTTTCGGAGACTGCTCCTCTCATTGAGCTTGGGGCCACGACCCCATTGCTCGAACGAGCTGCCGAAGCACCGTGGAATACATTGAGTGCGCAGCATTTGCTGCAAAACGCCGCCCAAATGGTCCAGTCCCTGTCTGGCGCGGTTGAGGCACTCCTCACTGCCCGCAAGCCCATTCGCCCGGCAGGGGAGTGTGGGGATCCTGGCGCCGGAGCCATTGCGCGGCTCTTTTCCCCCTTTCTCCTTCGTCTCCTTCGAGTTGCCGGCTCGTCTCGGCGCCGCTGTGTAGAGCCGAGCCGTCTTCTAAAACTCCTGCAAGCAACCGTTGCGGCGATAAAACACTGTCACGCAGCGGGCGCTCCGCCCTGGTGTTGGAGCTAACCTCACCTCATTGGCCCGTTTGAACGATGCCCGAACACCCCCCTCGCCAGGACGCGAACGCGCGCCCTGCGCGGGGGTCCGTTCGGGGAGACGCTGAGGAGGACAGCCGAAGGTGCGTAACTATTTCCTCACCGCCCGGTCGCAGCTCTTTTGCGCCGGCTCTAAGCCCGCTAGCCCTTCCGGCTGCCGGCCCGTGCCTTTGGTTGATCCTCAGTCCGTTCACTCACATATTAGCCGTACCTGACACTCGACGATCGCGCCGTGCGGTACGCGCCTGGGAACGGAAGGACAGTGTCTTCCTATTGCGAGCCCATCGGCCAGCACCCCAGATTTTGCCCTTATTGCTGAGCCCACCGGTTCAGCGCGCCGAGGACGCGCACACTTGCGCGTGGCGCCAGATCGCCCATCGCCCCTTTTCACCCACGGGGATGTTGAAATGTAACTGAAGGGGTTGGCGCGAATAAACGCCTTCTGATACTACACTGGGCTTATTCCTTTGTGGCCCCCTACTCCACCTGCCCAACAGAGGCGGTGTTGAGCTGGCGCGACGGCGTCTCAGTTCCGTGAGCGTTCTCAAATAGCTCGAACCTGCGGTGGCTCCTCGCAATGTGCATGAGTGCATGCCTTATACAATGCTAGGGTGGTGCATATTGTGAGGTAGAGACCACAAGCTACAGGTATACGGAATCACGTTCATTCGCTATAGTCCGGTAAACTACACAGTACTTTTGAACAAAGCTATAGGGCCAATAGTACACTCTTAGCCAAAATGGGAGAAAATGAGACGAACTGCAGCATTTACGCCTCGCGAAGGAGATTTAGTCCCCTAAAGACCAAATGCGCCAAGATTAGGGTCGTGCGCAAAATGAAGGAAGCAAACGTTTGACCCCCGGCGCGAATGGGACCAACGGAAAGACTAACAGCACCCTTTGCTCCCGCAACGTTGCTGTTGCTCCCCCTGGCGGGGGCCCTCCGACTTGTTTCTACTTGTTCGGCGGCCAGCGGGGACGGACGTGCGAAAGGTGAGCTGCGGCGGCGGCGGCTTTTCCCCATTCGCCCTTTTTTTGAAGTTCGTGAGCTTGCATGTTATCGTCAGTGTCAGTTATTTTTTAAAACCAACGCCAGTCGATTCGCTTGGCGTTAGTGCCGACGACGATCTAATTTTTATTTGTTTCGGTCAATATTTACCTAACTTTTTCTTAACCCTAAAATAGTAAAAACGCATTTCTTCTTCAAACGAGCGGCCCAACAGCATAAATAACCACCTCAGAAGAAGCAGCGTACAAAAAGGAACCTAACGGCTAACTTTTTTCTTTTGAAATTGCAGTTTTAATAAATTTGTAGCCAGAAATGTCAAAACGTGGTTAACACGTGGTCGAGACTCTTGAAGGGCTCTAACTTTTTAGGCGAACATACGAACACTAAAATAATAATATGGCGCTGTTAGGATACAAGAATTATACTCTCAGAAATATTAAATTTTAAATGAAAACGTGATATTTTAAGCAGAAAAAGTACAAAACGTCTGGCAAAACGCCGGATCTGCAAGGGACGCGATACACTCTGAGGCTGAGTAGGGCAAAAATAGTTGCACCCTCGTAACCGCAACTACGTCCAGAATAAAACTAGACAATAATGGTTAAAATCTGGTGTAAATTAGCTGAATACGGCATTTTTCTCCATATTTTGCGGAACCCAAACTTATAATCTGCCGGACCACAGCAGAACGTCAATATGAAGTTTTCCTCGAAGGCGCGGTCTGACCGCCGTAATAAAAGCCCTCTAACAGAACCGTAGTATATTTCTGTACCTCACGGCGAGTTTTTCTTTTTTTTTTTTCCCAGAATAGTGTTTTCTGATGGCCCCTTTTACAGTACCGGCCCTTCTTGTGGCCGCCACGGCGAACCTAAACCTGCAGTAAGGCGCCCCCCCCCCCCCCCCCCCCCAAAAAAAAAAAAAAAAAAAAGAATTGTTTGGCTTTCGGGGAACTTCCCGCACCCACCCGTCACCCGCACCTTTCACATGAATCTCACAGTAGCAGGCGCACGCTCGCGTGACTAATTTACAGTGGCCGAAAGCTTTCTTCACTTTTTTTCATTTTTGTTGCTCCCTCACTGGCAGCCAAGCGCTCGCAGCGTGGTCAGCCTCAAACATTTTAGCCCCTTTCCTTTGAAAGCCTTTTTTGTGTGCACATCCGAACTCACTGTGAACTGTCCGCAGAGAGGAAATAAAAACGTGCAGCCATAGCCACTTCCCATGCAGCAAGCTGAGGGGACGCCCTTTTGTTTGTTTCGCCCGAGGCTATTAGTTACACATTGTTAAATTTGTTAAATATTGAGAAAATTTGGCTCTTATTACATTTTTGAAATAAAAACGCATTGTTCGACACCACAGCCAGAAATCAATAATGACCTTGTTCTACAAACCCGCATTATAAGCACAGAAAAGCAGGTTTTCTTCCAATAATTTTTTTTTGCTTTTTTTTATTTTTGATTGCAGTCAAACCATTTTGATTTAGAGCTGCTGCTGACAGGAAGCGTCTCTTTCCTTACATGCCTCGTGAAAGGAAGGGAAGAGGCCCTTGTTTCGTGATACGTAAGCCTCTGAGCATGATAGCGAACCTGCATGCGAATAATGAGCGATCTTTATATTTTCTGTTGCCCTGATTCAGTGGTTCAACACGTTGAGTTAGGGAGCATGAGTCCTGAGGTTCTATTGCTGGTTTGAGCGGCGTCTTTTCTCCTGGAGTCGGAAAAACAACACTGTCTGAGTTTCGCATGTTAACGACCGTGGCCATGGTCTTAATTAATCCGTAGTCTTGTACTCTACTCAGTGCACTTCACGGGCCACATTTGGCTGCACTACATAAAGCGTTGATTTTGTTTCTGTCTTTTTGCTTTTTGGGGTATTTTTACGGATGCTTGTTAGGGCTGCTGGAAACTGTGTCTTTCTCAGTTTTGCGTCCTACCACGAATAACACTTGTTTTGTTGCCCTATTTCTTTCCTGCAGGAGCGTGACGACATTCGCCCATTGCCGACAGCTTCACGGAGGATTGTTGTCTCCTCTCAACGGACACGTACCTCGTGCAAGTGGAGCGCGCTTGCGCCAAGGACAGCAGCCATGAACGCCCGGAATAGCCCAATACTGGGCGCATCGCCTTGACAAGGTGTGCCAAACAGGCCTTCGAAATAGAGGCTCCAGCATTAAGAGTAGACTACGGTTTACTTGTGTTGTGTATGTTGCTTACACGGTGTTGCAATAAAAGCTTGAAAGTGACATTTTCTTTGTCGTGAATATTTCAAGTGGCCAAGAAATACTGTTTCTGGTCTCTTGTGTTTACTCGTGCCTTCTGAATTGCCGGTCTAATGGAACGACAGTCACTCATGGAGTATTTGCACGAGCCAGCACTACGTCTTTTAGTATGTACGGTTAATCCAGAGGGGAGCATTTGCAGGGATGAACATTTAGTCTTGAAAGCATCAATTGGTCTAGGGGGAGTAATGGGAAAGATTAACGATTGGTACTCAGAAGACCAACGGTTGGTCTCCAGTCAACTAACAGATGAGACTAACAGTTGATCTGCAAGTGACCAACAGTTAGTCTTTATGGCGAACCAACAGTTGAACCATCAAGGGATTAAGAGTAGAGGGACTAACAGTTGGTACCCTTGCCGTTAGTCCCAAAAAGGACTAATTCTAGTGGCAACGCATTTAGTCCCCAAAAGGACTAACGCCGATGCCCCGTTAGTCCTTTTTGGCTAAGAGTGTAATAACAATGCGAAAACCGATTCATTCAGTTCATAGGATGAAATGTACTACGCAGAACATGATATGGAACACCATCATTTGCTATTTTGCAGTCCAAGAATATACAGTCAACCACTTTAAGCTTATCTATTGCAAGAGCCAAATCGTGCGTGAACTCAACAATCTGCGTTGAGCAAGAAAATCCTGACAAAATCCGTGTTTGCTAGGATGCTGGCGATTATGTTTAACCAAATGAGTCATATCCCAAGAGTAGCTAAGCTCACCTTCAAACATCGGAATTAAATTAACCGCTAGGCTTCGTCAGTGACAAGGCTCTGTTGTTATCGCAAATTTAAAATATTTTTTTTTCTAAACAGGCAGTCGTAAAATCCTATGAAGTAACATAGTGCAGGGCATGAAGTTGATCCTACCAATGCACTAGCGAGTCTCTTCTACGTTTATCACCAACAACATAGTGCAACATAGCTTGTCGCAGTTTAATTGTAAGCAGAATAACTTGCGCTTTTGCTCGCACTTGCCTTTCTTTGGTGGGGAGTCCTTGACATGGTAGCGGTTTAGCTCCTGCGTGGTGGCCGCTTGCTCGACGCCCTTGCAGGCCAGTTATTTTGGTGAACCATCTCCATCTCGGATCGGACATCTCTGCCGGGTCGATGTCTCCAATGCTCTCCATTTCTTGAGGGGCGAATAGCCTGGAGCTGATGCGTCGATGAAGCCGGCGGCAGAGGCGTGGTAGCGGCGATGACTGGCGAGGCTTAGCTCACCCGTCGGTGTGGCACAGTCTTCTTGTGGCAATAAATGACATTTCGATGGCCTAAAAGGTTCCCTGCTAATGTCCAGTGAGTCCTTGCACCTTGCCCGTTCACCGAGAACACTCATTACTGTTTGACAAACGATGTTCGTTCATTTAAAACGTAGAAACACAGAGCGGATGAAAAACGCGTCCCCGTCGTTCGGCTCCCTAACGGCTTTTTCTCCCACCAGGAAAAAACCGGTCGGTCTCCTTCCAAACATGTCTGTGCATGAATTCTCGGCGCCCAGGCGCGTGCCGTTGTTCGGCTGTATGCCGTTTGCCGAAAAAATGACGTATAACCAGATACCTTACGTAGGCTGGTCTCCTCTTGAACACCGGTTGCCAAATATTCTGTGGCCATTCGCTTGCCGTAATTCGGCCGAGGACAGCTAACCGAATAAAAAACGTATACTCTGGGGCCGTACGTCGGCCGGTATCCTTCATAACACTGGTTTCCCGAAGAAAACGAATATTCTACCGCCGGACGCGCGGTTCACCGTTGAAACAACTAATGCACGGCAGCCGCGCTCCGGCCGGTCTCCTTTCGAACACCAACTGCCGCAAGAATACGCATATTCTGTGGCCGGTCGCTTGCCGTGCTCTGGCCGATTACCGCTTCCCGAAGAAAAAACGAATGCCCTAAGGCCGTACTTCGGCCGTTCTCTTTCTCAACATCGGCAGCCGTAAGAGAACTGAATATCTGGCAGCCGGTTAGCTGCTGTTGTGCGTCCGGACACGGGCGGACAAAAAAATACCGAAGCGCTGGTTGCCGAATGTTGGCCGTTCAACGCATAATCAGTGGCTGCCAGAACCTGGATGCTGGCCGGACATGCCAGAAAGCGGCCATAGCCGGGCCGGTCTTGGGGCACACTTTCTGTGCCACCTGGGCTATCATTTTCCGCTCCATTGCCCGCTGAGTCGTTCTTAATTTAAGTTGAACCCGCTTAGTGAGCCTCCAAGTTTCTGCCCCGTAGGCGAGTACCGGTAATAATGCAGCTGTCCAACACTTTCTTCTTCAGGGACAATGGTAGGCTGCTATTCATTATCTGAGAATGTCTGCCGTATGCACTCCACCCCACTCTGATCCTTCTAATTATTTCTGCCTCACGGTTGGGATAAAGGATCGACAGCCTATAAAGGATCGACCCAACAACTTCACCTTCAGTGGGCACGCCGGACCTTGCGCAGACATGTGGCATAAAGCGCCGCTCTTCTACTTCGTACAGGATTTGCTGCTTGGTTTCGCCGGAGCATCTTCATCGCTGGATCGCGCCGTGATTGACACGTGCTGTTCGGAGGCTCCCTGGTTATCGCCTGTTCACCGCAGCGTTTAGCTCGTCGACGTGGTTCCGGCAGCGCCCCTACCTGGCCACGTGACATCAAGCGAATCGCCTATAAAGGATTGTAGCGCCACCATCATCATCAGCAGATTGGCCAGCTGGGAGAGCGGAACACACTTAGCACTCGGCACACCTCTGGAACGGCGCCCTCGTTCTACGCGCCTCGTCCTGTCCATGACACAGCCAACGCAACCGAAATAAACGTGGGCTCGGCCGCACCCACTCTAAACTTTTTTTCCACCCATATACTCCCTAGAGGTTCTTTTTCGCCTGTCCTCTAGTGATCCTCCTTGTAGGAGTTTTTTTACTACATGGAACAGGGAGGTTTTGTTTACCTCCTCAAAACAGGGTGTTTTTAGGTGATAGAAAGGAGGTAGTTAGGGAGGGTTAAGAAATGTTAGGGAGAATTTAAGGAGATCAAAATGGAGTATTCTTTACTTCCTCAAGGCGTTTTTAAGTGATGTTTATGGACTTTTTAGGCGGTTGAATAGGAGCTTATTATGGCTCCCTTGGGAAGTACTTATGTTATTTTAGGGGCGTTTTGAGGAGGTTCAAGGGAAGCATTTACTTCTTTTGCATGGAGTTTTACGTTTTGTAGGCCTCGCGAGGGGAGTTTTTAGGAGGTTCAAGGGAAGCATATAATTCTTTTGAATGGAGTTTTGCAAAGCTGGGGCGGTTTTGTAGGCCTTCCGAAAGGAGTTTTTTCAAGGCCACAAGGGAGAGTTTCTAGTTCCCTGCGGGAGTACTGATTTCACACGGTTTTGCTTGGTTGCAGGTTTATTTCAAACGAACTTTCGCATACAAGTTTACATGGTACATGGTGTACACAAGGAGGCTCCGAAATAAAAACTTAGGGCGACCTCCTATAAGAAAGCAAAAATGGTAAATTGCTAAAAACACGCCAGTTAGGAATGCAGCAATAGAATGCTAGTTGAACAAACCGTAGAATTAATATTACTACAAGAACTGGAAATACGCGAAAAACAAAGATAGGCGCAAACACAACCACATGGTAAGTGAAATCATTATATAATAATAGCGGATCAAGAACGCGTCAGTACTTATCAGAACTTATCAGAACGCATCAGCACTCAGTACACAAAGTGAAAAAAAATGGTTGCAGTGGTTTACAACAACAAAAAAATTTCAGTTGGTGGTGAAATGAGCGATCTGTGTGCTAGTTGAACAAACTGTAGAAACAATATTACTACAAGAACTGGAAATACGCGAAAAACATATAGGCACAAACACAACGGCATGGTAAGTGACATCATTATATAATACTAGAGGATTGAGAACGCGTGAGTACTTATCAGTACGCATCAGTACTCAGTACACAAAGTGAAAAAAAAAATGATTGCAGTGGTTTACAACAACAAATTTTTTTTTTCAATTGGTGGTGAAATGTGCGAGAGCTGTGTAACGATTTGATATTGAAAGGTAACGAGCATTTTGTAGATGGTAAAGGCACAAGAGATAAATGATGTAGGAGACAGACAGCAATGAGATGGCTATGGATAAATGAGTAATATAAAGAACGAGAAATATGCTGCGGAAAATACCAGTGAGTTTTGATAAAGACACAAATGCGCCAAGAAAAGTGACCCAGTCTGAGGGGTTAATTGCAAGGATATAGAACAGAATGGGTGGTATCGCGACAGCTTCTTCAGAGTGAGAAGAAAAAGCCATGTAATTCGTGTTTCTCCGATAATTTTGAGTTGATTCATTTGGCACCAGTTGCCAACATTATTTAGATAATTGTTTCAAGTTATATTAGTTGGTTAATATTATTGCTTCACTAAAAGATAGCTGTATTATCAGCATACAGAAGGGCCCATCAAATATCCCCTGTTCAGTAAAAAAAAAAGAAAACGTCAGAAACATAATACGAAATTCTTTAAACTACTATCCAATGATTACAGGATTGAAAACAAATAAAATATTGGTGAGGGATAGTGATGCGATAAAAGTTAATTAGTTCTAAATCCTTCACACGTGGTTTGGTGCTGGCAAGGTCCAAAAAGGCATGTTCCACAAACGTTAGAGCTCTGTTTGCCTTCTTGGGATATTGAATGTTGAAAACCCAGAACGATGCAAACAGACTACACAGTCCTCCCAGTAAAGATGATGCAGTCAAGACACTCTGGCCATCGATGCGGAGGCTAATTTCCCCTTTCGCGGAATGCAGGCAGGGAGTCAAAGGAACATCTACCTGAAAAAGCAAAAAAGAAAAAAAAATGCCCCACATGTAAAATTCAAAACAGACACTATGGTTAAACGAACTTAATAATTCGGCACAGTAATAAAATAGTTATGCCAGGTTCCCTGCGAATTTCAGTACTTAAATTAGGAATGCAAAGGCTTCATAAAACCAAGTGCCAGTACATTAACCATCGTGGCTTTTGCAGCAATAAAAAAGATATTACTTCCGCACAATATACTCGAGCACAACTTTAAATGACAGTGAAGTTAAAATGCAAGTCTCTTTAGGTTGATAGATTAGCTCACGGGGAACACTATTATACCCCTCTTACACCTGGCATTTTTTTTTAAAATAAGGTTGAAACTAGCAAAAACACGTTTTCACCGGAAGGGCTTAAGTGGCCTGACGCGCACAACTTTCTTGGCTGCCGCTGGATGGTGCTACTCGTCCATACTTGGGGTGGCAGTACCGCTTTCCAAGGGAGCATGCGAGCTACGCATGAGAAAATCGTTCGACGCCAAAACTTGCGAGGCCTCAAAAGGCCAATGTTCTTCTTCAGTGAAGCGTAAATACTGATCACAGGTCCAATGGAGAAACATTTTGCTTAGTGGTCTCGAACGGCAAATGACAGGGGAGTTTGGGGAAGCATGAGCGATTTGACCGGAACTGACCAAACTGCTTGGTACGTGGTAATGTTGTATTCAGTTGCTTGTATACTGCTATTAATCACCGCTGCTTCACTTGCTTCCGGTTTATCCTGATGCAAACAGCGACTGCAGTCGTGTTTGCGTCACGCTTGATGAGCAGTTGAACAGCGATTTCTCAGCACTTAACCAAGGCATCTTGGAACTAAATCAATGCTGAAATGGCTATGCGGAGGTCCGACTTCCGTTTGAAATCAACTTGCTGGTTGTCTTCAATGACCCTTTAACAACAAGTTACCCTTACGCCTCATCACTGCAACCGATTGTTCCTCCGTGTGGTGCAAAGTGTGTTAGTGTGTAACGTGAAACGAACCGTTTCTGTGATCTGTAGGACTGATTCTGCTATTAATTACTGCAGTGACAACAAGCTATGAAAGAAAATCCCGCCATCTCCACGAAGTGAATGATGATGAGAGGGGCGAATCTAAAATGCTTATCAGCAGGCAATGTGACGCATTAAGTGCAAGCTGCTTTCATAGTGTGTGCATTGACATTAGGATATGGCCCCCTGGCAGAATGATGCGCTGCGCGAGATTTTGCCGTCCTAAAAGGACAGGCAACTCATTTTTACGGAGTATAGGATCTGTAAAAGGGTTGCGAGTTGGGCGAGTTGGTAATTATGCATTGCGAAAAATAAACTGCGCGCAAATTAACGAGGACAAGAACACATGAAGACGGCACAAGCGCACACTCGCAACTAGTTTATTATTGCACAATTCAAAGCTTTATATGCCCAAGCGCCCAATTGCCGCGCCCCCAATGCGTCACAGTTCTCGGCGCACTCAGCCGAAAATACTAAAAAACCGTAACAACAAAACCACAAAACGAACTTTGAGGCGCACGAAAGGCGAAAAATCAGCAAAGATAACCGCATCATACATGGATTAAGACCCCCTCCCACCCCCAACACGCATTCCCAGAAGAAGCACCGAAATAGCGCTCAATGTGCGTCTAAATATGCGACTCCTCGATTAAGCAGGGCGATAGAGGGATGACTGATACATTCGGAACCAGCTTTTGTGATGTGGCTGGCTTCTACAATTTCTCGCGTTTGCTGGTTCTTATGTCGCAAAAGGATGGCTGTGCGCTCAAACACAGGGACACAATCAGGTCTGCATGCGTGGTAATGAGAAGATAAGTGGCTCAGGTCACGTTGAAAAATGAAAAAAAATATACGGTACTTTTAGACGTCGTACGCTCGAGTTTGTGACAACGTACCCGTGTGCGGCTCTGTCCTGAAGTTCGGAGAAATGCAGGCGGGTTGTGTTATATTTCTTGTCTTGCATTACGCTTTCTTTTATATATTAGCGCCCTCTTCCCCGACCTCTCTACTTTCCTTACCGCTTCCGTCTGACTGCGCTGATTTTCGCCAGCACGAAGTAACCGTCACGTTGCTTTGAAACGACGCCGCGCGCGACAAACGATTTTACCTCGAATGCCCTGTTACAAACCAGCCTACAAAAGAATGCGAACGCATACCCCAAAGCCCACAAACAAGTAAAATAATACCAGTGTGCGCTTTTTTCTTTGCCCGTGCGCGTACGAGCGGTGAGCGGCACGGGTACCCGGGTACTTCGCTGTTAACCCTACCCAAACGTTTGACAAACGCATCGACTGATGAAAGACCACTTACCAGCGAGCTGTCCACACCTGTCGCCGTATCCAAATGCTGTTTGCGGCCGTTCCTCGTGTGACAGGGGCACATGAAAATCTTTCCACCAAATGGCACTACTAGTCCTTCACAAATAAGAAAAAACGACGGCCTAAGGCGAGGCTTGAAGCTCCGGCCGCGCCGAGTCACCGGCCGCGCTGCGTTGATAGCACAGAGGCAGAGGTTGTATACATCCGGGCAGCCAGTCGTGCCGCCAGGGCAAGTTGAGTCGCTGCAGTCGGGTGCGTTGGCACGCTGGCACGGGAATTTAAATCGTGTATGTATGCGCAAGCAAGCGAAGCAGATGAACGTTGCAATTGTTTGCAACGGCGAGAACTGCCTCTTCGTTAGAAGCAGAGTTTGACACCACCTATCGCCAAAATAAACAGATTGAGACAACACGGCCGCGCTCTCTGCCTGTGATCGCGCTGGTTGAAGCATCTATACGGGTATACGTACGGTATTGGTTTTGTAGCTGCGTGCAACCGTTGCGTCCTGCTTACTCGTTCTAATTAGCATTAGGCGACGGTTGAAGTGCTGGTGCACGGAGACAACAGAAGACTAACATGGCGACCGCCCGCTTGAGATGATTACCTCAGATAGGGCGTTTATTGTGGACGTGGTAGTATACAAGGAACCGAACGCCATCTCACAAATGGTGTTAAGTCGTTCTAAATCCTCCCTTTTGCTACCCGGATGGGCAACGGTACTACCGTGGAGGTTCGTCCACTTCTTTAGATCATGCCTAGGGAGTACATTTTTTGCTATAGGTACTTTTCAGGGCACATTACTTGATTAAAACTCCATTTCCGGCTAGTTTGCGTTTACAGTGCCGCCTCATCTGCCGCCTACAATTTGGTGACCCGACAAGCGGCTTCGCCATGGCTTCGCAACGCTGCTTCCCCAGCTACAACGCGGACGACGGCACGCGAAGAACGTTCCCCACCCTCCCAGACCTTCCCTTTCTGATCCCGTTTGACTCCATCTCAAACCACGCTGCATGGTTCGTCATCTTGGAGAGCCATTTTTATGTAAATGACATCTGCTCCCCGGAAATCAGGTGCCTCGTGACACTACAGAAGCTACCTGCTGACCTCATTGAGCAGATCCAGCTGCCGACCCCAGGACCCGGTGCGTATGACGACTTGAAGGCCGCTGTCCTAAACCACTACGGTATAGGAACGCCTTTGTCCACACCACCACGCCTTCCAACGGCATCCGTGGATTACACGTCACCGGCAGGTCCACCCTCGCCTGACCAACAAGCGCGAGCCCCGACTACGACTTGCGGCACTTCCGAATTGGCGTTTCACTTAGCCAACTCGACGCAACACCATGGCGCAGTCCCACACGTTGTTGCGTCTGCTGCACAAACCCATCCGGGTGTTGACTGCTTTGCCGCTAACAACTGGGAAACTTCACCGCCTTCACCGCACGGCACGGGTGACAAGGATCTTTCAGACCCTTTTCCTCCCCGCACACGCGAGACCTCTTCCCCGTCACCGGTGAAACAGCTTCCAGCAGTAAACAGCTCGAGATCCTCGGATGTGCAACTGACACTCGAAGCTGATCAGACTGCCCCCGACAGTCCTGACACCCTGGCTATGATGAAGACACCGGAGAAACAATTGCGGGACAAACGTGCCAAAAAACGTCGCCGAAAGAATGTCTTGTTCCTATGCAGTCAGACGCGCGACGACATGGTCACCCTACCTCGACCGATTTCCTGCTACAGGAGCGTATTCGGGTTACGGTGTCACAGGCGCTCTGCTCTCCGACCCCGGATGAAACCAGCGCGAGTGCACTGCACGTCAGGAACCCGACACACCGGTAGTTCGAGAGACGCTTGTCGTTGGCGCCCTCCTCTGCCCCGTCTCTCACGGCGCCTGCGCAAGTTGCCCAGACAGCGACACATCCCCAGAGCTCACACCACAGCACAGTCAAGCCACCCCGGTCGTCATTCTGCCGCACTACACTTCACCTTGTCGCTGTCCTTCCAGTTACGCCTGCCGTTCGCGCCACCATCAATTGCAGCAGCCGCTTCACACCCCGCAATGCGTCCGCGGCCGCACTCCCAGCCTCGTCCACCAGAGGTTTCCCCACATCCCGGACGCTACCTCGCCGATGACCAGGACCGTGCCGTTAGTCAACCTACTGCCACTTGACCACTGACTGCCCAAATACTCTTCCAGACTACGGAAAAATTGTACATACCTGTACATAGTGCATAGTGTATTTTCCTGCATTGTCATTTACATTTCTCACTTTACCGCGCTTCACGCTAGGGGGGAGCCCTGTAGCGCCACCATCATCATCAGCAGATTGGCCAGCTGGTACAGCGGAGCACACTCAGCACTCGGCACACCTCTGGAACGGCACCCTCGTTCTACGCGCCTCGTCCTGTCCATGGCACAGCCAACGCAACCGAAATAAACGTGGGCTCGGCCGCACCGCCTCATCGGCCGCCTACAGGATCGACCCAACAACTTCACCTTCAGTGGGCACGAGGGACCGTTTATTTATTTATTTATTTATTTATTTATTTATTTATTTATTCATACTGTTAGCCCAGGGGCTTGTACAGGGTGGATGTACAACAGAGAACATGGAGGCAGTAACTGCCGCCTCAGACACGAGTGCAACGCAGAATGTGTGCGACACAGTGTGCCGAACAGTATGCGGCACTAGTATAGTATTCAGCTGCATTGTGCACAGGTTCAAAATGCAAAGGTACAAAGTACAAGGGTACAGAACAATAAGCAACTCTGACAAAAGCGCAATTAAGCCAAACTGGATACGACACATATCTTCCGTATGGGCGCGGACCCCACTATAGGGCCAAATCATCAAGAGACAGCACTGTCGGCTTCTATGTAGTGTAACAATAATTTTTCAAAGTGCGCTAAGGAGTCTGATTTAGTCATTTCTGGCGGCAAATTGTTCCAGTCTTCAATTGTATTGGGAAGGAAAGAGTGTTTAAATGTATTTAAACGAGTCATTATAGGCATTAATTGGTTAGGGTGACTACTTCTAAGTGTACGAGACAGTCGAGGTTTCAAATATTGCTCTGTGTTAAAGTAGTTACGGTGCATTAAGTAAAGAAACTTTAATCTGGCTACTCGGCGCCGTGTTGCGAGAGGAGGCAGGTTAAGTTTATTTAGCATGGCAGTAACCGAATCTGTTGACCTGTAGTTGGATAGAATAAACCTTGCGGCCCTCCTTTGAATTTTTTCAATTTTTTCACTTTGGTATTTCTTCGAATGGTCCCATACGATGCAGGCGTATTCTAATAGTGGACAGACAGTGGTTGTGTAGGCAGTCAATTTGGCTTTCGTAGTTGCTAGTTTGAGGTTCCTTCTCAAGAACCACAATTTCTGTTCAGCTGCACTACATAATTTATTTATATGCGTTTTCCAATTTAAATCTTCAGAGATTGTGACCCCCAGATACTTTAAATGAGTGACACGTTTTAAATCCTTTCCAAGGAGCTCATAATTGGAGGAGAGGACATTTTTAGTTTTGTTTGTTATTCTGGCGAATACTGTTTTGTCATAATTAATTTCCATATCCCATTTCGTGCACCATTCATGGATTGTTTTCAATGCTGAATTCAAAGTTACTTGATCACTGTGACTGGATATTTTAGAATAAATTAAGCAATCGTCCGCAAACAGACGAACTGTGAGCTTTTTGTCAATACTATCTGCAAGATCATTAATATAGCACAAAAATAAAACCGGGCCGAGGACACTCCCCTGTGGTACCCCGGACTTGACCTCTAAATGAGTTGATTTCACTCCCTTAATCTCGACCTATTGCGATCTGTTCGTGAGATATGATTTAAAAATTAATCCAGTTAACAAGGTTCTTATTAACTCCAAAGTGAGTAAGTTTCATTACAAGTTTAGCGTGCGGTACGAGATCAAATGCCTTCGATAAATACAAACAAACTGCGTCTATTTGACCTGAATCGTTTAATGCGCTAGCGAAATCAAGAATTGTCTGGAAAAGCTGCGTTACTGTTGACAGTTTGCGTCTGAAGCCATGCTGGTTAGGAAAAATTAACTTAGAACTTTCGAGATAGGTAAAAAGACTTCTAGATAGTATATGTTCCAATATCTTACAACAGGTGCAGGTATTTGATCCCACTTTTGTATACAGGTGTAACTCTTGCAGTTAGCCAGTCATCAGGCAGTTGGCTTTGATTTAATGACACGGTGAAAATTATCACTAAGTACTTAGCCACCCACTCTGCATACCGCTTCAAAAATTCGTTCGGAATACCATCTGGTCCAGGTGACTTCTTTACATCGAGGTCCAATAACAGCGAAAATACCGGCATGTCAGGCGGTTCGTAAGAGCTGGGTGTGGGAGAAGCGTGTACGGAGGATTTTTCAGAACGAGTAAACACAGAGTGGAAGTATTCGTTAAATCTTCGAGTTATTTCCGATTCGTCAGTTGTAATATGTCCATCGACTGAAATATATTGGACCGTTCTTTGCGACGGGGAAAGGTGACGCCAAAATCGTTGTGGGCAGTTAATCATAAATTAACTGCCCAAAACGTTGTGGGCAGTTAATCACAAAGCAGACATGTGGCATAAAGCACCGCTCTTCTACTTTGTACAATCCTTCGAGTGCGAAATCCCTCAGCTGTTGGAAGCTGAGCGGCGCCGCGGAGCGCCGTAGCAGACGACAGAGCGGCTTCTCCCGTCTCGTGCGGTCAGTGCGCTTGTGCTGGCTGTCTACGATTCTCGCCACTTCTCGGCGTGGGCGCTTCGCTGAGCGCAGTGGCCACGCGCTCGCCTTTTCCCTTTAACAGTGGACCCCACTGTACATTGTTGCGACGGCCGCCGCCTATGAACGCATCCCCCGGTAAGGATGGCTAGACACGTGCATATGCCGTCTAAAGTCTACACAGAGCTTCTCAAAAATGGTTTATTGATACGCACAGATGGCATGTACTTACAGACGACGTTTAGGCAAAACCATCGAAGTCTTCCTCCGAAGCGCTAACAAATAAACAATTCAGCAACTTCCAGTGGGTGTTCCTCCGGCGCATCGCTGTCGTCCTCCGACTCACTGATGTCTTCTTCGCCAACACCGTCACCAATCGCGGACCGGATTACTCCGGCCTTTATCAATCCGGATATTTTTGTAGAAATGGAGTCCCAAGAGTCGGAGACCCATTGGGCCACCTCTGTGAACATCGCGCGTCTCTTGCGTGCTGTCGTAAATCAGCGCAACAAAGGTGTCATGGCGGACGGAAGTGACACGAATGGAAGCGGCCCGAAAATCGAAACTTAAAGGGACACTGAAGTGAATTTGTCGCGCTCCCGTTTTTGCTTGCACTGCGTAGACTGGCTCAAGTTAGCACGATTTTCATCGTTTATCCGGTTTACAAGTCGGTAATTATTTTACAAAGCGCGAAAGAATAAAAACTACCATGCGGGGGTTTACGGCGGCCGCACCAACTAAAGGCTGTGACGACGGGAGAAGAACGCACCGTGATTGGACGATGCCCAAGGTTAGCAACCAAACAAGTTTCGGTTTCGGTTCTGTAAAACAACGTGCTTGACATCCGACGGCATCGTTGGACGGGCATTCTCAATACCTCAGTAATCGTCGTCCCGCGCTTCTGCCGTGTTGCCGGCTGTAAAATGCGTAAGATAAGCCTTCCAGGACGGCTTGGAATCGTAGCAATCACTAGCCGAGGACTACGCAGTGGATGAACGCCCTCCGCGTCCCCGCAGACGCTCAAATGCTATGCGCTTTCCCCCCATATTTGGAGCTTTCCTCACTCATGCCTGTATCGTAAAAACCGTGTTCGCACCAGGCCAAGGGTCTGTTGATTCTGGCCTGTGCCCACTGCCCGCAAGCAGTCGGTGCTTATGGCAACAGCACGCCAAGGAGAACTCGCTAGCGCGCCAGTGTCAGCCTGCGCGCGTTCTGTGAACTAGTTCGTGGAGCAATGAACGTTGAGGCCCAAAAAAAGGTGAAGTCAGCACAGAAAACATCGGGGGAAAACGAAACAGTTAACTTATAAAAAAAAATGAATGTACCTGCAAGGATTCGAACTCGTGACTTGCAAAACGCTTGCACCGACATACCTAGCGCTCCTGACCACTCGGTCACAGGCTTTTTTTTTTCTTTATTGCCTGCTTGGCGACAACACAACACGCACTGTTTAGTACACAAATTACTAGCTCCAGCCACCAATCGGCTGAAGGGAGTGGCTTAAAACATCTTAAATTGCACTAGAACATCCAGAATGGGTAACCACTCAGGCTCTTCCAGCATGACTCGATAAACTTCTCTTATATAAGCAACGCTTTCAATGAAGTACTCTCGCACTGTGCGAGCATCCTCTTCGGCATTTTGAACCGCCATGCCAGTTTTTCACATAGAATGCAGACTAAGTGCCATGAACATATCATAGGGCACGCCTCCGTCATTGTTTACGGGCAAAAAGCGAATGCCATAAGGCGTTAATGGTAAGTCTTTTTTCAGGGTTCGTTGGAGGATGTCCCAGTGAAACACCGCATCCCAAGTCCAGAAAGATGTGCTCAATTGTTTCCAGCTTTTGGCATAGTCTACAGTTAAGTGTCCATGGGTGTACATATAGCCCTTTTTCCTGCAGCCAGGGTTTTACCGGAAGTGTGCCGCTATGAAGTTTAAAGAAGAAAGATTTAACAGATGAACGTACTGGCATTCTTTTCACTCTTTTTAGAACATCTTTTCCTGAACCCACTGCATATAACTGACGATAAACCGGAACAGGCAGACACACATCAATCATATCTTTGTACAGACGTTTCCGCGGTACACTACTCAAATACTCCGAGGAAAACCTAACCCTTAAAATCCTAAAAGCATCCACCACTTCGCGCAAGAACCCACGCACACGTACACATCGCATTTCAGAAGTTGAAACTACATAGTCTGGAATGACATCACGTAGTCGGACTTGTACCACAGTACGTAGAAAGCAATCTCCCTGATCTCTCAGAAACATAAACCTAGAAACTATTTGTCGGATAAACAAATGTGCCAGTCCCAATCCACCACTTTTCACCGAGCGAAACAAATTAGTTTGACTCAAGCGCTCCCAACTTGAGCCCCACAAAAACACCGCAAACACTCTGTGCAGCTTTTGTATGTTCCTTCTTGACATACAAATCGCCTGTAGGACGTACCATACCTTGGCAACAGCAAACACATTACATACGGATGCACGGGCAAACATTGACAGATCCCTCCCCCCCCCCATTGTGTTAATTTCTCTCTAACTCTATCAGTTTCTCCGTCCCAGTACTCTCTAGCATCCTGGTAGTTTTCTAGGGGGATGCCCAGATACCTGGCCGGGGTTGTCGTCCAAGGCATGTTCTCGAAAAACACTGGCCTACTTTGCCAGTCACCGTGCCAAAATCCTATGCACTTGTTCCAGTTAACTGCACTGGCAGACAACTCGCAAAATCGCTTTAGATCGTTCACCACCTCCCTCACACTTTTCCTATTACTACAAAAAACAGCGATGTCATCGGCATATGACAAAATTTTAACTTCACTGCAGTGCAAACGGAATCCGTGTATATTTTCATTTTGAAGAATCTTTAAACATAAGGGTTCAAGATAAATCGCAAACAACAAGGGACTCAAGGGGCACCCCTGCTTCACCGACGACAGTATATCAAAACTTCGTCCCCCTTTTTTGTTTACAATAACACGAGCTGAGCAATGAGTGTACGACATCTTTACACCTTCGAGGATGACGGATCCTACGTTAACGTGTTCTAACACTGAGAAAAGAATGTTATGCGCAACACGGTCAAAGGCCTTCTGCAAATCAATTTGGATCATCGCCACGTGGCCCCCTAGAGCGTCGCAACACTCTAATACACTTCTTGCGACATGAATATTGGTAAAAATAGATCGTCCCTGAATTCCACATGTTTGATGGGTTCAAACAATTGTTTTTATTACTCCTTGCAATCTTCTAGCCAAAACCTTCATGAAAATTTTGTCATCAACATTCGTTAAGCTGATTGGCCGATACAACTCTACCGCCAACAGCTTTTCAGGATCATCAGTTTTAGGAATTAACACAATATGACTATTCCGGAACGAAGGCGGTGTTCTCTTGGATTCATACGCTTCCGTTATGACCCTGTACAAAATTACTGCTATGTCTTCTTTGAAGAACTTGTAAAACTCGGTTCCCAATCCATCTGGCTCCGGTGACTTCCCTATGGATAATTCGTCGATGGCGTTATTTATCTCCTGCAAGCCTCCATGCTTTCTCTGTCATCATCCCTTAACTTTGGCATTTACGGCAAGAAAGTTAGGTCGTAATCTTTACTGCCTTGCTTTTCAGTTCCCAGCAGTTCCTTATGTTCAAAAAACGCGCTCTCCACGACTTCAGAGTCCCTAGAAACCACATTATTGTATCGAATAGCTTTAATCTCATTCTTTTGCGCATAACCCCTTTCGTCACTCAGGGAACGTTTGGTTGGCGTTTCGCCCAACCAGAGTCTCTCTGCGCGTGCGCGCACTATGACACCCCTGTACTTCTCGATGTCAATGACCTCCAACTTATTTTTAACTTCTCTTATTTCTTTTGTAAAAGTTCCAGGCTGTTGAGCCTCAATGCCTAGCAAGAAGTGCAACTGGCTTTGTAGTTGTGTTTCCTCCTCCTTTTCTTTATGACGTATGACGGACGATCTTTCTATTGCACTTATCTTAACGTCACTTTTTAGCTGTTCCCAGACAGTGATAAGTGACCCACTTTCTGTTCCGATTGCCTGCTCTAATCTTTTCTTTACACCAGTTTGACAGTTTGACATTGAATTTCCAGGTATCCCAGCTAAAGCGAGTTTTTCTTTGCTTCTGACCTATTGTAAACGTCACCATGCTGTGGTCGCTGAAGGACAGCGGTTTCACGTTGTAGGCCTCGCACAGAGGCACAAGACCCAGTGATACGTAAACTCTGTCCAATCTTGCGTGACTTTCACGTTGAAAATGTGTGTACTGTGGTGCATTCATGTTCGACAGAACACACGCGACGTCCTCCAGGCCAAACTCATGCACTAGGCTATTTAAAACCATCGCACTCAAATCATGTGTCGGCGGTTTTTTTGCTCTATCAGCGCTCGAACAGACGCAGTTGAAATCGCCAAGAAATATTACGGGCCTTTCGCAGTTTAAATACGCTTTCAAACTTTCAAAAAAAAGGCGGCGATCCACTTCCTTATTTGGCACATATACACAAATTACTCTCCATGCCATTTCCGAGTACAAAAAATCGCACACAATAAAGCGACCGTGTTCGCAAACACTGACACTTTCTTCAAAAATTCCCACAGAATTACGCAGAAAAAGCGCACATCCAACCGACGCGCCTACCGAGTGGGACACGCAAACATTATTTCGTGCTGTGAAAGTTTGCACCATCCGATCCGTTTGCTCGTGACTTTCAATTTTCGGCTCTTGAACGGCGATTATGTCGATATCGTCTTCCAGAAAAAGGCGGTTAAGCTGGTACTGTCTCCTTTTTGACGACAGGCCCCTGACGTTGATTGTTGCCACTTTAAGTGCTGAAAGGAGATTCGTTGCCATTCACATTAATGAGCGTGTGGACAGGATGGTGCTTTCATTAATGCCAAGAAGAGGAGCGAACCGCTGTAGTCAGCCAAATGCGCCGTCGAAATGACATAGAAGCTGTCATGTGCCCCAAA
This sequence comes from Haemaphysalis longicornis, assembly GCF_048455015.1. Lineage (NCBI taxonomy): Eukaryota > Metazoa > Arthropoda > Arachnida > Ixodida > Ixodidae > Haemaphysalis > Haemaphysalis longicornis. The sequence continues at coordinate 8,327,160 of NW_027526295.1, forward strand.
CTAATTTATGGCACCTGTTCCGACCTCGACAATATCCTTACGTTGTCCTGCCCCCCATACACTACAGACAGCACCACGGGTACGGGGCGTGGATTCAAAAGCAGCGCAGAATACACTACTGCATTACGGGCCAGGAGTCTCAGACACAAGGATGACCGACGCTGGCTCACTCGCACACCGGCGCACACCACTCGCGCGACTAAGTCGGCATCTTCGCCGGCGTCGACGCCGTCTCCCTCCTGTCCGGGGAAACGCTACGCTTGGGCTTCTGTGTGGAACGCCGCCCCAGCACCGCTTTCCAAGGCGGCTCGTCGGAAGCCGCATTGTCGCCTTCTGTCATTTCGGCGTTGCTCTCGCGTCCCCGCTTTCCGTAGGTGCTGCTAGCGAGGTCCTTGCTCGTGTCCATATCGATGGTGTCATCGCCAGACTCCTTCCCACCGTCCGTTTGGTCGGTTTCCAGGATAGCTCCTCCTTGGGCAGCTTGGTTCACTGGTGGCAGTGATAAGTCGTCTGTGTTGAGGCCCGGCCGGTCATTTTCTTTTCCCTGTCCCATGCCAGCTTGTACGGCGGGTGACTTGCACGTCGGCAGGTCCTTGAGCTCATGCGTCGACGCTGGCTCGTCTCCCCCTCCTCCAGCGGCGACTTCTTCCGCTTCAGCTTCATCCATGAGGTGCTCAGATTTGTCGTCACACCCCACTGGTCCGGCGACAGTGGCGTAAGTTTGCACGCACTGTGAGGCCTCGTGGCCAAAACGACGACAACGAGTGCAGCGCGGAACACGACACTCCCGTCGAACGTGTCCAGAACGCTGACACCGCAGGCAAAGCGGCAGACGTCCCGGAACGACTACGAGTGCGTTCTCCCCGGCGATTCGGAGCTGGTGGGGCACGTCGTCGGGGGAGACGCCTGCCTTTAGTTTCAGCGACACAAGGCGCGTTGTCGAGCCCTTGTCGCCGCACCCAGACACACGCCGCCGGTCTCTTGCGACGTCAGTCACTACGCCGTACGGCGCAAACGCGGCTCACACCATGTCGTCGGGCACACCATAAAGAACCCAGTGCACTTTAACTCGCAGCACCTGGTTGTTCGGGTCGATGACCATGCAGCGAAGATCTTTTACTTTTACGTCGCGAAAATCAACCAACTTTTTGGCACTTTCAGCGTCCTTGAATGTTACTGCCCACACGTGATTCATTTGGAACGCTCCCAACGCTATCACGTCGGGGAGCAGTTCCAAGCGCGCGAGCGCGTCTCGAAAATCTTCCACTCGATAAGGCCTCGCTTTGACGTCAGCGTGCAAGAATACTGCGTTCAAAAAGAACCGACCTGATGGCAGTTGAGGCAGAATTATCTGGTAGTCCTGTGCGGGCGCTGCCGACCTTGGAAATATAAGGTATATAATGTATAACCACTTTACCCTTTTATTTAGTTTTAGCATTTCAGGCAGCTTAGGTGACTATTTGTTGTATTGCGCTCGTGCAGTAAGCGTCCCCCAAGTTGCCACAATATCTCACGTCTAGCAATTGCATTTCTTAGACGGAAAAGCGTTCGTGCTGCTGACCGCTGTGCTTGTTCGCTCAGCGCAAGAAAATGCTTCCCGCACCCTAGTTTTACGCTGTACGGTAAAAGTATCAGTTGATTTTATTTCCTTAGTACCTATATTGACTTCGCTGACTCTTCTCCCGCCTTCAAGAGGCCTTATATTTTCCTACTGGCGTACCAGTTAGCGAAGCGTCGCATGTGCGCTTGTGCAGCGCTTGTGTGAAGCGACCTTGACTTGGAGCTAGATGCAGTGTACAAACTAACGAAGTTAAGAAAGGCACATTCTTCCATTCACAAACGTGTCCTGGCTTCGTTTCAACTGAGCGAACGAATTGCGAGGACCCGTCGGCGACCGGCGGACGAAACGCTGGGCCGACTGACTGTCTAAAGGCCGGGGAGCCGTACGTGCTGTAGCGCAGCCAATTGCCAACTTATCTCCTCCCGACGTCACACGAAAACGCCACAGAAAATGGGCGAGGGTGCAGAAAGGAGGACAGCATTTTCGAATTGATTTTTCTTCTAAATAAATTCGCGTAAACGCGCTCAGAGTGGTCAAAACAGGGCCTACTCCGGACTACAATTTGCGCTCGTAATCCCGCAATGTTTACAAATCACTTCAGTGTCCCTTTAACAGCAAGCTGTCATTTTAAGGCAGCGTCTCGTGCCGTGCGCGTGGCACGAGACGCTGATTCTCGCAGTGGCTGCTGCCACGCGTGACGTCATGAAGACGTCCTAACATTCATAATTGTCATTATTTTGTGTAGTGTAGTCCGAAATACACTTTTTTTTTATTTGCAGTACAAAATAACGCACCATTGAACTGCTAAAACTTTTCTAAACCAACAATTTTTGTTCTTGCGGGAGCAGCCGGCGATGCTTGCACCCAGACCGCCGAGTGGTGAGTGGGCAGCAGGCCCCTCGGGTCCTCCCGGGGCGTCTGAGCAGGGACGCCCGCAGCCTGCTGCTCCGGCTGCGCCTCAACTGCTGTGACTTGGCAGCCCGACTGCACCGCCACGGCCGCTGCGCCTCCCCCACCTGTGCCTACTGTCCCGAGCCTGAGACGCTGGAGCAGCTGCTATGCTCCTGCCCGGAGTTTGCGGCACACCGGGGAGTGCTGCAGACTTCGCTCCGGCGTCTTGGGCAGCCCTACCAGCGCCTGGAGAGCCTGCTATTCCCTGCGGGTCTCGACGGCACCCGCCGTGACGCCTTCCGCCTCCTGATGGTCTATTTGGGGGCCACCGGACTTGCCCAGCGTCTGTAGACAGTAGTCTGCTGGACGCGCAATTGCTGCTGCTTCACCAAGATTCATGTCGAGACTCCTCGCTTTCCTCTTCCCTTTTGTTACTCGCCCACCTATCTCTTTATCACCGCTTTTCTCCTCTCTAACCCTCCCCACCGTACGGGGTTGTATGCAGGTGAGCCCCCAGTTGGGCTCAATAATATCCCCAGTGCACTTCCTTTCGTTTTCACCCGAACCACTTAGTAGTAGTAGTAGCCGGCAATGCTGCTGCTGCTGCCAGCTGCCGTATCGCGTACATGGAGTCGCGTATCCGAAAGCGGGACGAAGCTCCGATTTTCTCGGGCCGACAGCGTAGATAAACCGGAGTTCATATTGTTATAAGCACTATCTGAAAACGTGAGAAAGTTGCTTGTGATTATGTATTGCGTGGGTACCCAGCCAGCCTTTCCTGACCGCAGCAAAATAGCCGCTCTCGACCTGTGACCGCTTGGTTATGCTTGGTGTACGCCGATGGTACCTGCGTACAGTTTCAGCGTACATGAGACGGCATCGCACAGCCGACTGGCCCCGTTCGAACAAGCTACGTTCCACACAAGAAAAGACACTGTCCGAGCGTAATTCTGTGAACCTTCCGACGCATGTCGGCGCGGCGGCATCTGCTATCAACAGTTTGCACCACGGCAAGTTCAGAATGCTTAAATGGGCGACCTGAAATCGCGGTGTGTGTTCTCGAATTGAAGACAACTTAGCAGAGCCAAAAGATAATCGGAATGTACAGTGCCGAGGACGAAAGGTAGTGGCGGCAACTGTTTTTTACTAGGCACATGTGCGCATTACAATTCCAGACAATTGAGCCAAGAATAGGAAAGGTAATCTTTGGTGTCCCCACACATGTACTGCGTACGTACCACTACAGTAGATCTCCTCTTCTGAAATATTAGCAAGGAAAACTTCAGAAAATTGGGAAGTTATTTTCTAGTGGGCGAAATTGTAGCTTAAAATTTGTTTTACACCCACAATACGTTTTATGAGCAGAAAAGTCTTGTGAGCATGCGCCACAAGCATCATAATAGCGTGATATTCAGCGCTTAAAAAGATTTCCTAGAAACCAAAGATTTCGTAGTAGAATACATGATTCTACGACAATTTAGGACCTGCGACCTTCAAAAGGTAGACTAGCTAGGCGATTCATCTCATAGCTACTGCACTGGTATAACTTTCACGTCTCACTGTACCGTGGTATACACTATGTTTAGAGCCCCTAGCTTTCCGCGATTCCGCAATTCCGCGAAAAATCGCGGAATTAAAGTGTTTTCGCGGAATTCCAAAACAATCGTTAAAAGTGTGGCGCTACGTTCCCAAAATGATATATTCGGTGAAATATTGCGTAAAAGTAATAGCAAAATGGTTTCTATTGTCTGCAACATTTTTACTGTTGAAAATTTAAATTTGCATCTGCGTATTGCTACCTTATCAAATAATAAAAGTGGCTAGGTGGCGCAGCCTCCACCTGAATCAAGGGGCTTAGCCATAGCCACAGAAAGAGAACATTGCACACGACAAGGCCGGTCAGATTGCAAACAAATGAAGGGTGCAATGAGAAAAGTGGCTAGCAAGGCGCTAGTATACTTGGAGAACTCTGACACTTGGAAGTTCTTCAAGAGTGTGAGGTGCTTGGATCCCCAGCAAGTTGGGTGTCTCTCAGAGAAGAGATCAGAGTTTGGGGCCGTTCCTGGATTTATAGCCATAGCTGCTGAATGGCAAGTGTACCTGAAGTCTGTCCAAGACCTCAAGTCTAGTGACAGGAATTTGGCACAATTTCTTTCTAAACAAGAAAAGCCAGGTGAAGATTTTGATGTCCTGGCTTTCTGGGCTGAGATGGAACACCTGACTCCAACACTTTGTTCCATTGCCCTTAAATACCTGTCGGTCATTCAGTCGCTATGGTGACATTGTGCCTCACAAGTGCCATTGTCTTGGTGAAGAAAGCACAAAGCATCACCAGATGCTCAGCCACAACAGCTTCCTTCAGTTGTAAATAAAATCTAGCACGTTAGGAGTCTGAAGTGTCTAATAAATGAACTGTTGCATATACCTTATGCTGTTTCAATGTTGTCGCGGAATTTTGCAGATTCCCCTATCTAGAATCGCAGAATTTGAAATGTTCCACCGCAAAAAGTAAGGGGCTCTAACTATGTTGGCCAGACTTGACTGAGTCCCTCATGCAAAGGAAGTTAATTCAGGACACCCAGACGATAGGGTCAGAGAAGAGGCTGTACAGACGATAATAGGAAGGGTGTGCACTTGGCCGGCCATCATGTCTAATACACATACATGCACTCCAGCATATGAAAACCTATGGGTTCTGCACAGGCTCAATAAGCAACGTCAAAGAGAATCTTAAGATGTGCCTGGAACGTGAGAGCATCTACGGATTGTTTGTGTAAACAGGTATAAGCAGTGAGCATGCTGCAAATGTAATTGATAGGCAAACGTCAAGGCTGTCATGGGGCGAATTTAACAAAAAAGAAATGGTGAAAAAGATCCAAATTTCAAACTACATTGATGTTATATGTGCATGCACTATAAACACAGTCATCAGTATGTTAACTGTAAGTAAACACTCAAGTGATATGATCAAACGGAACTAGAGGCCCAACTGCAATCGCCCAGTTATGTTTCTTTGGAGTGGAATAGGTCGGTATCTGTTAGTCGCACAAACAAGATTCTGTGATGGCATGGAGAAATAGCTGGAAAGTGGCTAAGGAGCTCCGGCTGCTTTACACATTTTCTGTAATACCAATTATTTGTTTGAAGTTTGCAATAAAATTAATGTAATTTGTTAGTCTTTTTAATGAACGAAACTTTTCATGGCCACAAAACAGTGGTCGATAAACAAATGCTCGCTTTCTTTGGTGGCTTGTAACGATTCACTAGAATTTCACATGGTCAACCCAAGGAATCCATGGCTCGTACACTGCAGGGTAGTGCTAGTCTCCAAAAACATTTGACAGGAGGACTGGAAACTAGCGCGGCCCACAGGCTCCATAGGTGGAAACCAGTAGCCCACCCACACAGTGCCATAAAACAGCCAATGGAGTGAGTCTCTGCTAAATATTAAGCAGGTTCAAAGGGCAGGTTCGCATTGATAGATTTTTATGGAAACGTTCACTGTGCGTAGATTAACTATTTGACGGGCACAATAGTCATTTTTGTTATTTTGGGCAGTTCTTGAAGGGTTGCCTAAATGTTCTTTAACAAAACAAAAAGTGAAAGCTCTCAGTTAGGGATCTCAAAAACATTGTTTAGCCTCTCCAGCAATTATCCCAGCTTGAAGGAACTCGGCTGATAGTTGGTGCCGACTTTCGTCCTCGCTTGCTAGCTCCGTGACCAAGCGCATGAATGCAGTGACTAAGAAAGATGGTGATTAAAGTGAGAAGAGAAGGTGGATTCCGTACAACAGCCCTTGATCATCTAAACAACAGAAAAAAAGCGCCGGTGACTCACAGGCCACGACTAGGGTGTTAAAACACCTTTTGACATACATTTACAGGGCATTTACAACCTTTTATCAAAAAAATCTTATGATTACACACAGTCCCTCCATGGAAGGGGTGTTTCTGACAAGGTCGTTGAAATTTGTTAATAGTAACAACATAAACTCATCATTGGTCCCTTTCATTCAGCACACTTACGGGCTTCGTTTTAAAAAACCTGCTGTTTCTATTTCACGTATAAATGAACTGCTTATGCAATATTCTCTTATTTACCTATGTTCGAAGTAAACTGTGTTATACCGTAAAATGTGATGTGCCGAGTGCATGCAGGTGTAACATTCTTCAATGGGACATGCAGAACATGAAGCTCAGTGCTGATAAACTTAAAACGGGGAAAATAAAGCTTCGCATGTTGCTTCTTTATTTTTGTAACTATATTCTCTCTACCAAATACCTTGGTGGTAACTGAACTAAGCTCACCTTTTCCCTAGGCCTTTATAATTGTTTTACTCTGCAATTATACATTCTCAGCTGGAGCATGCCTGCTGAATTCAGGTCCCAACCACGCTTTGCTATTTCACAATTGGAGCTGTATGAAATGTTGCTCTTTAGGTTTTGTCAATGATTTCCAACAGGCCACTTAACTAGTGTCAAAACCATTTTATACCTTTAATTGCTATTTATATCAAAAAGTATTATATCATTTTTCATAACACATTTTGTTGTAACCACACTGAATGATTTTGTTACCCCACCAGCCTGGTTCATAAATCTTTGCGTGAACATAAATGCCTTATTGCAATACATGCCCGTCTTGCAGCAATCTGCAGTAACAGAAACAACACATTTTGGCTTTCCAGCGTAGCTTTGCTGTCCGCAAAAAGGAATCTTTTTCTTGGCTCCTCTGCAGCGCTTTGTAGAAAAAGATCACTTGCTGGTTTGGCTTTCCCGCAGGACTCTAGTGTAGTGCAAGAAAGTATCGTTTGCTTATTCCTTTTTTGTTGTTGTTTTAATGCTGTGCATCTTCCAGAAGAACCCTGGTATTTTGTTTAGAAATGGAGCTTCACAGCACAAACAGTGCACAGAAAGTAGAGCTCCTCACTTTTTGCATAGACACGGAAGTTTGGCAGATGTTTGATTTCTGGTTTAAGGTACAACGCTGGGATAGTTTACTAGTTGGGGAAAAAAAACACAACGCTGATAAACGGTACTGAAGTACTAGGAAAGGTGCCGTGATCAACATGGTTTCCATGTGTTGGATTCCATGTGTTGGTAGCTTTTTTGTCCAGTGTTTTTCATGAATATTTGCCAGGGGGCCTTAACATGGCCTGCTTTTGTGTAACAAAAATGTCAACAGTGAAGCACTTATCAATGCTCACATGTTGCTCATTGATACCAGGGCAAAAGTATGTTCAGCAGTCATTTTACAGTTGAACCTCGTTATAAGAGACACGATGTAAGAGACAAACGGGTATAAGAGACACTATTCACCCACATGGTTGGCTGCCCTATCTTTCCCAAGAAATTGCCTCTTTTATAACAGACATCGGATGTAGAAGACAGTTGGTTATAAGGGACAAGTCATCCTTGAACTATAATCAATAATCTCGCTTGTAACAGACATTTTAACTTCAGATGCAGTGCCACCAGTCACTAATTACAGTTCCTTCCATTGTGGAAACGCAGGTGGACGACAGACGCCTGCAGTCGCCATTTATTATAACTTCAGCAAACACACAGTATTTCAGTCAGCTATGAAATGACGATGAAAAGTCCTGCCAATGGAAATGCAACTTACAGAAGTGTTGATGCGATGCTTTCAAGTCACGGTTTCCTGACGTCAGCGGCTTCAACTCCTACAAAGCCAGCACCGCACGATGGACTTACCAGTGGGCACGGCGAAAGCGCTCGGCACACATCGCTGACCATGCGTCTTGTTCTTCTTGTACAGGTCAGTTACAATACAGTTAAACCTCGATGTAACGAACTTCAATGTAACGAAACCCTCGATGTAACGAAACCCTCGATGTAACGAACCACGGAATTTTTTGTAACTTCAAGTGTATGCACACCATGTATTTTCACCCTCTGTGTAACGAAGTCCCGTTTTGCGGAATTTCAATGTAACGAATTTTCATGGAGAACTAGGCACGAAATTTAAGTTGTAGAGGTAGATTTCGGGAGACGCAAGCGCCGAAATGGGGTCTCAATAAAACGCGAACGGCGACACGGGCCGCCCAACGCCGCGGATGCAGCCAGCCACGGAGTCTGTGAGCGAGTCCCTTGCCTACAAACTGCGTGGCGTGCATACACGGCTCGCCCACTACTTCTGTTTCTGTCAGAGCTTAATCGTCTACGCGGGCATCAGCCTTAACGGCACGGAGCGTTTTCTCCCCGCAAAAACGCAAGACGCACCCCGCAAGCCACAGGCGCGCTGACGCAGCCGCGGAGACCACCCGCACGATGCGGGTAGCTCCAGCGACCGCTTCTAACCGCTCGCTGAAACGCAACTTGAGGGTCAAACTAGAGGGGCACGCGAGAAAAAAAGCGGATAGCGTAGGCGAAATTTTCACTGTAAAACGTCATACGCGCCGCTTACGAAAGCGCCCATCAAATATCATCTGCGATGGTAAGCCTAATCGCCTCTGGCGTAGCCGCCGCCGCCGCATGCCGCTGCTTTGCTCTTCGTTCGAGTTCACTCATGCTTGTTGGGTTTCATAGTTCCAGCAAGCATTTGTAATCCTTATAAGCTTTGCGCGCGCGTTTTTTTTCACACCGGTGTCCGCGATTGCGCGCCGGCGGCGGCTTGTCTCACCCAAAGTGGCTCGCGCTGCGCGCGGCAGTGGGAGGAGCCTGACCAGTTTCGCCAATGGGGAGGCGCGCATCCTATGGCGGGAGCTTCGAAGCGCTCGGGGATGCCGGCTGGCCAGACGATTAGGACGCCGCGGAGAATATTTGATGGGCGCTTTCGTAAGCGGCGCGTATGAGGTTTAACAGTGAAAATTTCGCTCACGTTATCCGCTTTTTTTTCTCTCATGCCCCTTTCGTTTGCACTCGAGCTGCGTTTCAGCGAGCGGTTAGAAGCGGTCGCTAGAGCTACCCGCATCGCGCGGGTGGTCTCCGCGGCTGCATGAGTGCATCTGTGGCTTGCGGGGCGCGTTTTTGCGTGGAGAAAACGCTCCATGCGGTTTACGCTGATCCCGCGCAGACGATTATGCTCCGATAGAAACAGAAACAGTGCGTCGGCCGTGTATGTGCGCCACGTTTTCTTTTGCAGGAAACGCTTCACGGGATGAACACTTCATTATAACCGCGAATTTCAATGTAGCGAAATTTCAATGTAACGAAGTAAATTACGAATTTTACCGACTTCGTTACACCGAGGTTTAACTGTACTACAATACGTAGTGACGATAGATTTCTGGTTGTATTGCCGTGCCCACATGTGTGTAGAAGTATTGCGTACGAGTGTTTGAATGCTTGTAAGCTCCTCATTTATGGTGACGTTGAAGAGAACTCGGGTCCTACCGTCGAAGAAATGTTCCAGGAATTAATAAAGGGTCAACAGGCAATTAGAGACGACATTAGTTCTTTGAAAGAACGGCTCGAGTCCACGGAGAAAGCGGTACACTGTTTCGAAAAACGTTTAAATAACTTAGAGGGCAGTATGATTGAACTAAGAGCAAACAGCCACGAGAACGAAGAGCTAAACATCGCGCTAACTTCTGTGCAGAAAATGCTAAAAATTCACCGAGACAAGGTTACTGACTTGGAAAACCGTAGCCGCCGTTCAAATTTGGTAGTTTTTGGAATCCCCGAGGGTCCAAATGAAACAGAAAAGACGCTAAGGAAAAAAGTGGTCCAGGATGTCTTTCAAGCTAAGTTGAGAATAAACTGCACATCAGTGGCGCGAATTCACAGACTAGGAAAAGCAACCACAGGAAGGCCAGTTATAACCTTTTTCCAGGATTATTGTGAAAAAGAAGCCGTCTTGAAAAACGCACGAAAGTTGAAGGGAACAGGAATATCGTTGCAAAATGACTACTGCGCAGAAACACTGCGCAAGCGTCGGCTGCTCTGGAGCAGTGCGAAAGAAGATAAAGACAATGGCAAAAAAGTCAAGCTCATTCACGATAAGATTAGCATTGACGACGACTTGTACCTCTGGGATGATGGATGCACAAAACACGCGAAAACTGATTCCAAAAAGAAATGGAACGCCGAAATACAATCAGAACATGCGGAATAGCAATCACGGTCTCGCCAACTTCGTCTGCTCTCTTTGAACGCTGAAAGTGTGGTCAATAAAATAGAGAAACTGCAAGACCTTTTACTAGTATATGATCCACATGTATGTGTTATATCTGAAACTTGGTTGCACGGAGGGATTCAGGATGGTGAAATTGTTTCACCCAACCACCAGCTGTTTAGAAGAGATAGGTGTTGGCGAGGCGGTGGCGTCGCAGTTATTGTAAAAAAATGGTGTTGATGTGGGGGAGCTAGATCAGATTGATAACCACGAAAGTTTGTTTTTGAATGTCTCTGTTTGGGGTGTGTCTTTCATACTATGTTCAGTGTATCGGACACCAAATGCCGATGACCAATTTATGCAGCACTTATACGATCACCTTTTCAAGTTCAGGGGAAAAAATTTAATAATTACTGGTGATTTTAATCTGCCACAAATCGATTGGAAAAATTGGAGTTATGGGCACAGTGTTTCTTGTGATCTACTTGTTGATATTATGCTAACTTTCAGTCTTCAACAGCTTGTCCGTTCTTGACCTCCTATTGCTCAGTGAAATGTTCAGTGAAGGGATGGTTGAAATTGAACCTGGCATCTCAGATCACAAATTGATTTCCTTTACGTCAACAATGGAAGTGAATGTCAGACGACCTCGACAAAAATCTCAGGTTAGGGATTATGCTAACGCAGATGATGAATCAATTATTGATCACTTGGACCTACACCTTAATATTGTCCATGATGATGTCGAGCTAACGTGGCAAAAGTTCAGGGACACTGTTTATTCCATTGAAGGGGGTAAAGAAACCTCGATCCAACCCATGGATAAATAGAGATATCATCCAAACTAAGCGAAAACTCAAAAGAATGAAAAAGAAACATGAAGGAGAGAGTTCGTGTCTCAAAGAATTAAAAATTGAATTATTAAAAAAAGTGAAAACCACACGAGAAAAATATTTCAGTCATAGCCTTGCTGATTTCATTACGAACGCTCCGGAGAAGTTCTGGCGGTATTTCGGTACTAAATAAAAAAAGGTGATACATAAAATAAAAGTTAACGATGAAATTGTAGAAGACGCCACTAGTATGGCTGAGCAGTTTAATGATTACTTTTGCAGTTTGTTCTCTGACATGGACGAATTTGAGCGATGTAATTCAACTAGGTCTTTTGTACACGATATTGCAATTTCTCGAGAAGGTGTTTTGGATATGCTCCTGAATATTGACGGTACGAAGTCAGCAGGCCCTGATCAGATTCCGAACGCTTTTTTAAGAAGGTACGCGGAACAGATATGTGAATTTCTAACTGAGTTCTTCAAATTATCCTTACAATTAGCAGAGATACCATCCGACTGGCGTAAGGCAAGAGTTGCTCCCATTCATAAAAAGGGCGATCACCTCACAGTGTCAAATTATCGTCCAGTTTCTATTACAAGCACTTGCAGTAAATTATTAGAACATATTGCAGGAGGCTTCATTCGTCAGTACTTGTCAGATCACAACGTCTTGTCTCCAATACAGCACGGGTTCAGAAAGGGCCTGTCTACTTCAACTCGGCTTGTGTCAGTTGTTCATGAAATTTCGGAAGTGCTCGATTCATCTGGAAAAGTTGATATGCTCTTTTTTGATTTTAGTAAAGCGTTCGATAAGGTTCCCCACGGAAAATTAATTCATAAGCTCGAGTGCATTGGGCTCCCTTCAAATGTCATATCATGGGTTAAGGCTTACCTCCGACATAGACAACAGTTTGTAGAAATTAACAAATGTTCCTCTAGTGTCCGTCAAGTAACTTCGGGTGTACCACAAGGGAGCGTACTAGGACCGCTTTTATTTCTGATATATATAAATGACATAACTAACAAAATCCCTGATAATGTGCAGATTAACCTATTTGCAGATGTACATATGTCATTTTTAAACAAATAGCGTCACCAAACAGTCACTCATGTTTGCAAAATTCAGTTATTGCAATTTCCTATTGGTGTAAACTTTGGGGTATGGAAATAAACATTAAAAAAACTGTCTTGCTTCGGGTAACACGGAAAAAAGAACCTAGTGTATTTTCTTATGTTCTAAATGACACAATGATAACTGAAGTTAAAAAATACAAATATTTAGGTGTTACATTTAGTAATAAATTATCTTGGTCAGACCATATTTCCGTTACGTGTTCAGCAGCTTTGCGCAAACTGTGGTTTTTGAAGCGACGACTTAGAAAGGCGGCGGCACAAACCAAACTGTTAGCTTATAACACTTTCGTGCGATCGAAACTCGAATATGCGGCGGTTGTTTGGGACCCTCATATTAAAAAGGACACTATGAATTTGGAACGTGTACAAAGAAAGGCTGTTATATTCATTTTTTGAAAATATAAAAGACAGGATTCCCCAACCTTACTAATGCTTAGAAATAAAATCAGTTCGCTAGAACGCAGGCGCAAAGTTTGTCGTCTCCAGTTTTTGCATAGCATCATAAGTGGGAAATTCGGACTTAAACTACCTCGTTACGTAACTTCTCTTCAAGCCCGAAAAACAAGACACAGACATAAACTCTCTATTACGCCAATATTTTCTAAAAACAAATTCTCACATAATTAGTTTTTTTGTGCGTACCATTAACGAATGGAATTCCCTCCCCCTTGAGGTTTTACAATCAAGAAACTTCTTACAAGAACTGGAAAACTACTTGCCAATCTAAACCTAGGCTTGTGACCACTTGTCGTTGTAAGAAAATTTACCTGCTGTTTTGTTATATTAGTGCTGTGTTTTTGGGGCAAGGCGTTTTGCCCCACTGCGATTTATTGTGTTGTTCTTATGTCGCGGTTGTGCTAAGTCAAGTATTTGTAAATTTTTGTGACATGTTATAGGTAGCATCCTGTTCATGCGTTCTTTGAATTCTTGCTCTGTACTGCCCTCCCTGCATGGGCCAGCATCTTGGCCTGCAGTATGAATAAATGAAATGAAATGAAATGAAGCTTACTGCCATCCATTGGAGCGCGGCCGCACATGCGGGTTCTCCCACTGGCATAGCTCCCAATCAAGAAGCATCGCAGATGTTGAGTCCTGCAAGCGTAATGAATAGTCTGAGCACAAAGCGAAAGAAGCTCTGCGCTCTGGCTATTCATCAGGCTTGTAAACTCAACTTCCACAAACAGTGAAAGGAAAGAAAGCTTGTAGAATCGGTTGTAAAAAACAGTGTAAATACAGTCGTGAAGCAAAACAAAGATTCAAAACTGTTTCATAAATTCAGGGGGCCAAACATAAATTAGAATCAGATCTTTTGCAACATGCTGTAGCGTTTGTTTGAGCTTAGTCATATATACGGTGCCCACATTGAACTCTGGTCTGATTAGTAAGTGAAAACATGGCTCCCTGCTTAAGGGGTATTCACACGAAGGAGAAATCCGCTGTTTGGCTCCTAGGAGTGCGCATCACGTGACCCCTACGTCATGGTTTCTCTCCAGCGCACCGCTCCCATCGGAGGTTGGAGCTTCTGCTCGCGAGCTACAAACGATCCGATGCTTGGCGGCGGAGGCGGCGGGATTTCGTCTGCTCGTCGGGCAGCTGGCCGCGACTCAATTTCTAGAGCGGTTGCAGGCACTCTATTTTTATTGCTTCTTATTACAATGGACGCGAAAATGCGCCGCACACACGACAGGCGCACTGAGCGAGCCGCGTATAACCACCAGCACGGTCGCTGGGCGAGCGGCGGCCGCGGCCGCAAAGTGGCGCAGGCCGGCGCACGTAGCTGGAGCGATAGCTAGTTATCGCTTCTCCAGGCGCAAACAGAGCTACACAGTGCACATACGAGAAAGGGGGTAATGATGTGATGGAAAGTTGCATTAAAAAAGGGCCCATCTCCCCGCGAGGGGGACTCGAGTAAATGTGTCGCATAGGGGGTGGGTGTATTGCGTTAACGTTTAGTGTTTGTGGAGTTGGTGGTAGTGAATGCGTTGTATCAGCACCTTCTTGACGTAGTTTGAATGAGTCAAGGATATAAGGTGCGTTCGTAGCCTCCCATGTCGGCTTTGTGGCGCAGTGGGTAGAGCACCATGTACATTGCGTTCCGCCCACAGGTAGTGAATGCGTTGTATCAGCAGCTTCTTGACGTGGTTTGAATGAGTCAAGGATATAAGGCGCGTTCATAGCCTTCCATTCTGTGTCGGCTTTGTGGCGCAGTGGGTAGAGCACCATACCTTGCGTTCCGCCCGCAGGGTCGTGGTATCGAAACCAGGCGCCGGTAAGTATTATTTTTTTATATAGTGTAGGGGGAGGGGTGCGGACCTGTTGTTGAGAGCGAGGAGGGTAGCGTGATGCGGGAGAGGAGGAGTGGGGGAGAGGGCGCACCTGGAACGGCTGTTGCGGACGCCGAGGCATGCCAGCGCCGGGTGACATCGTGAGTTAAAGAAATGCTCTGCATTTAAAATCGCCATGTGCGCCGCTTGCGAGAGCGGCAATTCAATATTCGCCGCAGTGTTAAGCCTAACATCTGTATGTGGCATAGGCGGACCGGCCGGCTGCTCCCAGCGCGCGTATCCCCACCCACTGCCTTGCGCGCCATTCTGTACCCGCGGCAGCGCCTACATCGCGTCTACGGCCAATTTTTTGGCGGCTGACAGGATCAGTACGTAGGGGCTTTAGCACAAATTGCCGCCGTAGTGGAATTGGCGGTGCTACGGCAGCTCTGCTTTAGAGATAGGTGACTGCAAACACTGATGTCCGTCCGACAGAATCGGACAGATGCATCCTCCGTGTGAGCGAAGGAGTTGGCCGAGCGGAACTTCCGCCTGCAGTGACGTCATGACCTCCCTCGGATTTCTCCGCTGAAACGCTCCGACGTGTGAATACCCCTTTATAAGAGACAAAAACTGCTCCCCGGTACGTGTCTCTTATAGAGGGGTTCAACTGTACTGTTAAAGCCACCCATGATCCATACACCTTCCAGCTGTACTGCAACTTTCACAAACACCGACAGACATTCACATCCACGCACGTGGCCTTGGCTCCAGTTCTTGCACAAGGTACTATTAAGAGGTACTCTCGGGAATGGGCAATGTCATGCTCGACACCAACCATTACCCCAAAGGATTGTTTAGGTGCCCGCTTTGTGGAAGAAAAAGAAACACCTAATGGGCACACAACCCGTGAATGTGTTTTCTAGCAGCTGGCTTCTGACGAGACTTGCATCATTGTGAATGAAATGTGGAACATTTTATAATGCCCCTTACCACTAAGTAAATTCTCTTGAGCAATTTTCCAAAACAGTTTACACAGTGCGGAGTTCAAAAGCAATAATAGAATGTGAAACGTCTCCTCACAATTGGAAACTCTTCCTGTTCACTACCCCAAAGGCTTGGACAGTAGATGCTTAAGCACGCTTCACCAGTTGCGAATACAAGCATTAGTGTCAAGTTGAACTCCGCAGAGTGCTTGGGATGGGCATATAGATGTCGCAGCCACTTGGAATTTGTGCATAGACGGCAAGCCTCCGAGATAAAGCTATCATCCTCATTAGCCCATCCTGCCGAGAGTGAATGAAAGCATTGTGGCTGGTTATGTTCAATTCCAACCAAGCCAAACACAAGAGTAAAGAAGGAACGAGCCTGTCAAAATACATACTCAAAGCAGATGCAGGAGGAAGTTTTGTTGCCTAACCAGGTTAGAGGAGGCGAAAGGTACTGGAGTGAAGGAAAGGGAAATAAAAGCCAAGCAGTAATTTTAAGCCTTGCCTATAATTTCATCAAGACTTTCCAAGTTGAAAGCACAATGGTACTCTAAGCAACAAATCCGAGCATAGATGAACAATAACTGAACTGCCATTTGTTAACCTTACGCACACCATACTTTTAAAGGACTACGTATTAGCAGAATTTCCAAACTTAGCTCACACAGCGATCTTATCGGCTGCACTTCTCCCATGCTTGCACAGTTGGAGCTTGAGCCTCCTTGCACAAGAAGCCAGCCAGTCAGCGAATGGTTTGAGTGGTATCTTGAGTAGATATCTTTGGACAGGCAGTTGGGCTCCACCCACGAAAGTGAAGCTGCGCTCCCTGCACGGATTCTGCAGCGCCGCGTGCACAGATCGTTTCTGCGGAATAGTCAGGATACATTTCTCGGCGATAGTACTACTGCCCCGGGGGAAAAATTGCAGAAGCTACATGCGAGGTCGGATTGCGTTTGATGATGCCGTGCGCTACCTGACGACACTAGATTCGTGCACACGCTGACACTACGTCGCTTGCGTTGGCATGACATCAAAGATAGCTACCTCGTTAGCCACGGCGCGACACGGTGGAAAATACTGATCCCCACGTTTTATAATTGAGCCACCACGCCAGAATCAGAACACAAGGCTTGGCATGGAAGAAGCGAGGCACAAGTAGACAATGAACGCAGGCGCGTAAAGCCGATAGCACACGAACTGCAAGACAACGTGAAGCTTACAAAATATTAAACGACAACACTACAGTTCTAGGAGCATTTAAAAAGCGGGGCGAAGCAGCGTGCAGAAAACAATGCGTTAGGCTTACCAAGGCGTGCACCAGCAAGTTCACAAAAAATACCCAATCTAAATAATTACAAGCACACCTCCCAACAAGAAAAAAGCGCCGTGAGGCAGCTGCTGTACAGGGAGATAAGAACGTAAACACTACTTTCGACTTTACGTTGTCCAAGGACGACGTAAACACTACTTTCAGCGAAAACATGAAAATGATGAGTGCTGATACTGGGGCAGTGGCAGCTAAGAGTGACGGTACTGAAAAAATGCCCATGCTTACCCCACACTTGTTCGACACAAGCTTTGCTCATGTCGTGAAAATAATAACAGCAGCAAAGCAAATAAAATTCTTAGTACGTACGTCGTTAGTATTGCTTGTGGTTCCTGATGTTTGAAATACTGGAAACAGTGGTCGTGAAGTGCTCAAACGTTCAAATTGTCCACACAGCTCTTGCAAAAAAGAAAGGTGCCCAAAATGAAAGTGCCATAGACAAACTGGTGGAAAAGTGTCATTTTATTTTGTTCCCCATGATAGTGGTTACAGCAAGTGAGAAGTGTGATTGCCCAGGATCACGGTGCAGCGGCAACTTTTGTCCAAGACCATGTCCTAGACGGGAACAAGCACCTGACAGGCCCACCGTTTGAGCGGCCAAAGCCCACAATGCAGGCACAGGTGAGGCGGCCACACACGCCCTCTTCCAGGCTCACCCACGGCTCGTGTGTGAGCCGCCCTGTTTTTCCCTGACCACTTTAGAGCATCTCATTGGTGCATCTCTACTAGCTTTTTACTTTCGGCTCGGGTCATGGCTTCACTTGATCACAGCACTTTTAGTGGTTACCAACTCGGGTTGAAACGATTCCGACTTACAACCTACTGACTGCTTGCAATTATATTTCCAGGTTTGGCCCATTATTTACTACTTAGCTGGAACAAGAACAAAGAATCACGTTCAGTAGAATCGGCAGCTGGGCTAGGTGGTTCTTGTACGTCGTTAAACAGTGCTTGTTTTTATCGTTCTTACCTTCAAGTGTTGCTTAACAATGTACACAATTGCGCGCACAAAAGAACTGTAAAAAGGTTCAATGTACAAAGACTGCATTTAAGAACAAAAAAAAAGCAACCTGGCAGTTTCACCCTGAGAACACAGCAGGGAGCAGATGCTCGGTCAAATGTCCCTGGGCAACATAAGAACACGTGCAACTCGTGCCTTCCGTTCGCACATGGAACAAGAGTGGCACACAAAGATCTCCCACACTCTTGCAGTTGTGTGCTCTTTTTTGATCAATAGTTGGAGCGCCATCGGCCCCAAATTCTAGTGACGTGTCTATATCCCTGGGAACAGGGCAGCTGATGTTAACTTCAGGACAGCCGTGTCTTTCCAGAATTCTTCTCCAAGCCAACATAGGCTCGTTTAGGGGCTAGTCAGCAGAGTCTTGAATTCAAACTTAGCATGCGCTGCGTACCTTAATGGGTGACAGGGACAGCGGAATGGACAAACCATACATGTTAGTGAGTGAGCTTGCAACCTGTTTGTTGAAAGTGTTGCTCATTACATATAACAGGGTTCGTACAGGTTCCAAAAGCAAAAATTCAAGGACCTTCAAGGACCAGAAAACACATTTTCAAGGTCCCCATCTAATGTTTTATCTGGGATTATTTATAACCTTTCCAACACAATGCAAACGTTTTTTACTGCACAATACCTAATCACATTAGTGCACATTTAGATAGGGGCTAAAGTGTTCGTAAATGCTCCCCCAGCTTTATTTTTTTTGTATTTCATGGCAGGTATTTACAGGTTTTTCTTTTTTCTTTGTGTTTTTCTGAGGCTGTTTGATTTCAAAACTTAGTTCATGTTGCCTGCATCTCCTGCTTTGTCAGCAAGAGAATCAGCTGGAATTAAGTCGAGCAAGTGTTGCTTCAAGGCAGGAGGAACTATGTGCACGTCTACCATTTGTACGTAAAAGCAAACGTAGATGGAGCGTATGAGGCACAGACTAGATGGAAGATGCCAAATCACGCCAAATAGAGAAAAGGCTTTCACTGGATTGTATCGAGATATGGATTGGATTGACAAGTGCCAGCTCCCAATGTTGTCTTGTAATAATGAAAATCCACCAAACTTGTAATTTCACGCAATACACTGAAACTTGATTGTTACAATGTTTCTTTACATTTTCAACACCTAAAATCCACGACAAACAGTTTAAATTCTTGTGAAAAGACAGGGCCATTGGTTCTCTCCGGAAAAATCAAGGGTTTTCAAGGACCATTTAAAAATTCCAGGACTTTCCAGGCCTTGAAATTGACACTTCTAAATTCAAGGGTTTTCAAGGTTTTCAAGGACCTGTGCGAACCCTGGTATAAGCATGCGATTCATTGTGACATGGGATCAGGGGCCACTGGATTTGTTTTTCGGCATCGCGACCTTCCTGAAGAAGAAATCTGATGGCCCATGACCCCACACGCCAGCCAATATCTTGATTCACAAAATAGAGCGCGACTTGGACAACGACGGTAAAGAAGGACGACGGGACAAGCGCTCTCATCCTTCTTTACCGTCGTTGTCCAAGTCGCGCTCTATTCTGTGAATCATAATGCACCAACTTGCCCAACAGATTTGCTTAGTGAAGCCAACATCTCCCTGAATTTGCTCCACAAAGACTGCGCTAGACCATCGAATGCATATGTGTCAATGATATGCAACCACCAACACCTTCAACAAACCAGTTGCAAGTTTGTGCACCAACGTCTGTCCCTTCTACTGTCACTGTCACCTGTCAGAGCATCCAGTGCAGGCTAAATCTGCATTCTCGAAGCCGAGTGTGGGGGGCACCCCCTGTCAAACAGGACTACACGCTCGGCCAGCCTGCTGCCAACTACCGAAACTCGGGCCTCAGCCTCCACAGGCCCTGGCCGTCCTCTGGCCGCCGGCCGAACTCGCAGATCTTGCTGAGAAGGGCCTTGAAGAGGGGCGCCCGGCCGGCGGCCTTGTGCCGGAAGGCAGCCAACACCTCGGCCGTAGTTGCCTGGCCGTCCACGCTTGCCCCAAAGGCCACAAACGTCTGCAGGTCCGACAGGAGCTCCTCGTGCTCCGTGGCGGCCCCCAAGGCGTCCACACTGTCCGCGGCCTCCTCAGCTGGGCCACTGCTGCTGTGCAGGGGCTGGCGGGCACGAATGCAGGCCAGCAGCTCACTCGATGACGTTGAGGGCCCCGCCGATGGCTGCGGGCCGCTGCACCCAGGGAGGGTGGCACTGCCGGCCTTCTTCTGGCCAAAACGCGGCCTGCGTGGAACAGACGGCCACTTTAGGCCACCGACCAGCCTGTTACCAGGTTCCTGTTAATTCTACATTTCTACCTGAGGGGCATTTTTAATGCGCCTTCACGTTTGATGAACGCTTCCATGCAGGCGCCGCAAAATGATCTTAGACAAGTGGGCCATGAGGCACGCCGTAGCGGAGCGACCAATTTTCACCCCCTTCGAGGAGCCTGCAGGACACCTGGTACCAAGATCCCACATTGCATGGAGCACGCATAGAGTTTCACTGTGATGGGCAAAAGTGAATTCTACTTGTCTCGTGGAAGGTACTGTGGATTGAGTCATGCAGAAAGTTTAATCTTTGTCACGGCCTTTGCTACTGCACGTAAAACGCAGCGTGTTCAAATAGGTGTTCAGAAATGCGTTTGGCTTCCCAGTGTGCTGGTGTGCTCACAAGTGTGCTGGTGCCACAGTGGGTGGTTATGAATTCATTGCTGGCAGGATGAGCATGTAAATGCAAGGGCTATATGCAGTGTCCTTACCTGCGAATTAGGTGTATTGCAGCTGAACAAACAGGGAAACGTTTGGGACGGCCAAACTTTCCATGCCGCTTCTACAGTGTAGACCAGTTGTACCAGCGGACACCAGAAACACAGCTGGGTGATTGTCCCATGTTCAGGCTGAAATAGCTTCTTCAAAAATACTTTTTATCCCTCGTGCCCAAAAAAGTTTGATAACTATAAAAAGTACCACTGCTGAGACTTTCGCAAATAGTTTTTGAAGAAGTCCACGTCCCACGGTATTTGGCAGCAAATGGCATGTGTACTTTGCAAAACCTCCTCATCTCCGCGTCTCGTTTTTATCCAAGTGCGCACTTTTATTTCATACAGACTCCCTTGTGCGCCATGCAACTTCTGCACAGCAAACTGTGAATGAAGTGTTTTTCTGGTGAAAACCCCACGTAGTCTGGTTTCTTTGCCCACTGTTCGACTTCCCCTTGTGCCCATTGTTTCCACCGAGGTGCAAGAGGCTTTGACACCGGGGCCAAATTCCCCTCTGTTCAACAGCCTTTGTGCACTGTGCAGTCCTTTTTGCACACTGGCACTGTGCTTGCACCAGCAGCCTTCTTGGGGGTTGGTGGATCACCCCGGCGGCGGCAGCGTCATGGCCGCCTTGACATTGACGAAGACAAAGGACGGTGGAACAGAAGATTCCCCTTATGTTATTTTATGTTCCACTGTCCTTCGTCTTCGTCAATGTTAATTTAGCGCAGTGTAAGAAGCGCAAGAAGAGTGTAAAAATAAACTCGGAATATTCATTTTAATGCTCTTTTGTACACTTCGCGATGGAACTATTAGGGGCCGGTCCTATGAATTCAAGCCCGAGCCCGGCCCGGGCCCGCAGCATTGAGCCCGGGCCCAGCCCGGGCCTGCCGATAATTGACTTCGGGCCCGGGCTTTTCGGCCAGCCCGGGCCGGTGCAGTGCGAGTGGCTTGTGGGTGATGGCCATGAACTGACGCCAAGCAACCGGATCAAGCGTGCCTCTCTGCAAGACTCGTCGGATGAGCGAAGGATGCATGGTGCACGACCCCGCCTACCATAGTGAGCAATGCTTTGAAGAAGTGCGGAATTTCCAATGCTATGGACGGCACCGAAGATGACATGCTTTGGGCCGTCGAGAGCGAGAAGGAGTCATCCGACAGCGACGACGAGCGATAATGTGCCGCCGGTGCCGTCCAACGGCGCTGCCCTGGACCGTCTTGCCAGCGATAACCGGCACATTTCATTGTGTGCCACCTTTGGAACAAACCTTGCTTGTTCCAAGTGAGAAAAAGTTGAATTTTTGTATCAAATAATCAAAGTTTAGTGCACGTTACAATCGAGGACATAGCACTTTTTCCCCTTTAGACTGCGAAAAACAGGTGTGTGTTACAATCGAAGGCATGTTATATTCGAGTAAATACGGTAGGCTAATTTTCCATGCCTCGACACAGAGTTCCTTTTCTTGAAATGACACGAACGTGCATGAAACTTCATGAGGAATGTTTCAATCTCAGTTTACAGCAGTTTTCGTCACGCTAATTTTGAGAGAGAGAGAGAGAGAGAAACACTTTATTAAAATCGGGCCCTGTTAGGCGGGGCGGGTGGCCAGCAGCCGCGGCTGCTCAGCGACCTTGGCTGCTCTGTCCGTCAGGGCTTGTTGCGTCGTCAGGTCAGAGCAGCCCAGCGCCGCCTCCCATAGCTCCGGGGTGGTGATTGGGGGTAGGGGGTCGTCGGGACAGGCCCACATGTGATGCTGCACAGTGGCCTTCGCGCCGCATGATGTGCAGTTGGGAGAGGAGAATAGGGAGGGGTGAATACGGTGAAGGAGAGCTCTGTTGGGTAAAGATTCTGTTTGTAGGAGTCTCCAGAGTCGTTCTTCCGTGTAGCTGAGGGAAGGGTGGGCGGGGGGGTATCGGAGGCGAGAGAGGCGGTAATACATGGTGATGTCGTGGTAGCCCAAGAGGCTGTCACGAGCTGACCTGGCTCCGTGGGAAGCAATGGGGCTGGGGTATGCCCAGGAGGTGAGCGCTCGGGCCGTTGCATGAGCCGCCTCATTGCCTCCAAGCCCAGTGTGGGCAGGAGTCCAGATCAGTTCTACTTGTGTGGTGGGTGGATTTTGCATAAGAAGTTTTAGGGCCTGGGGTGAGATGGCACCCGCAGCAAAATTTCGAATGGCTGTTTTCGAATCGGATAATATGAATTCAGGGGTCGGCCGGTGCGACAGGGCTAGTGCGATTGCCGCCTCTTCCGCCGTCGCAGGTTCCGAGGTACGAATTGTGAGGGAGTTGATTGGGGGGGCGTTGGGGGCATTACTGATCGGCAGTGCGAAAGAGGTCTTGTGCCGGTACTCGGCGGCATCTACGTACACCGTGGCGGGCCATATGGGGTAGCGTTCTGCTAAGGCTCTAGCTCGTTGCTCTCTGCGGCGCTGGTGAATATGAGGAAGCATATTGCGGGGTAGGGGACGTACTTTGAGGCAGGAGTGGGTTTCAATGGGTATGGGGAGTTTAGGATCTCTAATAATAGGCGCATTTAGCTGTAGGCGTTGAAGGAGGTGTTTGCCGGGGTTAGTTTTGGCTAGGCGGCTTAGTTGGCTCATCCGGTGCGCCTCTATCAGCTCTTGGGAAGTGTTTATTTATTTATTTTATTTATTTTGAATACCCTAAAGGCCCAAAAGGGCATTACATAGGGGGGGATGCAATTCAAACAACGCAACTCAACACATATGAATACAAACTACTAACGGCAGTCAGACACATATCTGTGTAAAAGGTTCAATTTACAAAAAAGAATTAGAGAAAGAGAGAGAGTAAGATGGCAATTAACATCTTCAGTGCATGACACCACTGAACCAGGAACTTGCGGGTGTCAGTTTTAGAGAAAATTCACTGTTCAAAACAACACCACCACCACCAACAACAAAAAAACAAAGCAAAGAAATCAAAGGGCTGACAAAAGTGACGTTTGTACATCTAATAGATGTGAAAATATCTTATATTTTTAAAAACGCACCCAACGCAGATTGGAAACCCGTTGTACACCCTCTGGCAGTGGAGGTGCCGGGTGGGAGTTGCAGAGCAGCTTTGTATATTGTGCGGATAAGGCAATTGATTTTGGCCAGTTCTGAATTGCCTTGGAAGACCGGACCACGTCGCTCGCACTGCTAGGCCTAACCAGGCCTAGCACCACGGCTGTACTCGCCCCCAGCACGCCAGGCGGCCAGCTGCTCCCTGATACTCGTTGCCCGCCCCACCGCTATGGAAAGCAAAGTTGTCGGTGGACCCATCACCCCGGACGAACTGCTTCAATTTGGCTGGAAAACTATACGAAGCAAGCAGCAAGCTCTCCATTGTACCGAGAGACAATCCCAACAGGCAAGTCTCCCAGCAACCTCTACAAGCTCTCTACGCAAAGGCCGCAAAAAGCCCCTGCGTCGAATAACTCCAGTCGAACCCCTCCCTGCGACTGACGTCAAGATTGTTTTGCGTCCGAGAGGCGGACTAGCCCTCGCCAAGCTCTCCCTTGCGGTTCTGGCGGATACAATTCAACAGCACGCAAATGTTGAACCTAATGGTGAGGATCAAATACGCATTCAAGCCAAATCCAACTTCATCGTAATAAGTACTCCCTCGGAGGCACGTGCAATGAATTATTCTAGAATCTCCTCCCTGCTCATTGGAGAACATCGGTATGACGTCGCGGCTCACGTTCCGGCCCCGGCAAATACCTCCTTGGGCATAATCTTCAATATCCCAGAAACGGACACTCCTGAACAAATCGCTCACAGCATCATCAATTATAACCCCCACTTGAAAATCCTCGACGTCCGTCGACTGAACAGCTCCAACATGGCCCAAATACTTTTCGACGGACCTCACGTCCCGTATTGGGTTCGGTACCGGGCCGCCACCTATCGCTGCCGACCCTTCCGGCGCAAAACCGAAGCCTGCATCACCTGTTGGAAAACGGGTCATCGCCAAGACGTGTGCCCTACCCAACAAACTGTACCCCGCTGTTCTCGCTGTGGCGCTACCAACGCTCATGAAAATCACCCCTGCAACCCACGCTGCATAGTGTGTGAAGGAAGCCACCTTACAGGTATGTCGGATTGCCCGCGCCGCTACCAGCCCAAACCACGGATGCTCTCCTACGCGCAAGCCGCGTCCCAAAGCCACCCTCCACTACTTGATTCCTTCCCCCCACTACAAGCCCAAGACCGCAAGTCCGCAACGCACAAGTCAACAGGCAGCAGGACTCCCTCTGATCCCCAGCGCCAACGCCTCAAGTCACCCCCTGGCTCACAGTTCCAGAAGGTGAGCAGCCCAAGCGCCCCTCCCAGCTCCCAGCCCCCACACGCTTCCCAAAACCCCCCTGTAGGTACATCCATAGCAGACGTACTTAGAGAACTGCAGACTATCCGCGCTGAAATCACATCTCTCAGAGAGGAAAACGCTGCTCTCAAGCGCAAAAACTTTTTGCTAAAAAATCAGTCTCACTCAGCTCCCCTTTCCCAGCAGGAGAACTCAACCTCCCCACCACAAAAACGGAAAGCCTGCTCCGTCTCCCAAGATGAACTTCCGGACCAGCCTCCTCAGCAGCTAGAGGAACGTCTCGGGAGGCTAGAACATACTCTGGAAGAACAGAAAGCGGAGTACACTAATCTCCACCAACCCTTGCTTAGCAACCAGGCGGCCATGCAGAGAACCATAGAGGCAATAAGAGCGGAAATGCATAGTTACCTCCAGCGAATTATTACCACCATCAACGTTCCGGTAGCCCCAGTATTAGACGTCCCCATTACAGATGCCCCCATCCCATAAAGAATTCTTAGTCTGGCAGTGGAATTGTCGCGGCCTCCAACGGAAACGCGCCAACTTACAGATGCTAACTGCCTCGTCCGACCAACCCCCCTCAATAATAGCCCTACCTGGTCCCCACGCCAAACTAGGTGGCTACCAATCCTTCCAAGACCCCCGTAACCCATACACCGCAATCTTAGTGCACCGTAACGTCCCAGCCAAGCGAGTGCACTTTGACAGCGTTCCTATCCCTCACGACATGGTCGTCATTTACTCCAAAACTCCGTCCTCCCCCCGACTACACGTGCTCAACATATACACCGGCCCCAAAGAATACACGCACACTTTCAACAAACTTTTTTCGCTAGCCAAGAGAGAGGCACAAAGCCACCCCCTCAAAGTAGTAGGCGACTTTAACGCCCAACATACAGCTTGGGGTTATCCTACAATCTCGAAAAAAGGCCGCCTACTTTGGGAACACCTTCGCTCTCACAGGCTCACACTAGAAACCCCTCCTGACATACCAACCAAACTTGGCAATAGTGTGCAACGAGACACAACACCAGATCTCACTCTTACCCATCGCATATCCAATGCACACTGGCACAACATAGACCACACTCTTGGAAGTGACCATTGCATCATCCAGCTCACCATCCCCCTTCAACGCACTTATGCCCCCCAACACAAACAACAATACATAACAGACTGGCACGCCTTCAGGACCACTCGCAACGAACAACTGACTGAATCCTCTACAGTACAGTCCCTAGATACATGGGTAGCCGACCTCCTTCGAGACAAAAAAGCCCACGACCAGCCGCTTGACCCTGAAATCCCGGCTGAAATGGTAGACTCCCGTCTCAAAAATATATGGACTGCACTAAGCAGCCTTCGGCGAAAATGGCGGACAAATAAACATAATAAGCGCCTCAGGAAGAAAATTACAGAGCTAAGTCACAAAACGAAAAAGTACGCAGCAGAACTAGCCTCAGCCCGATGGGGAGAAATCTGTGACAAGCTCAGAGGTACCCTTACCATGAAGCGCACCTGGTCCCTCCTCCATCACCTCATCGATCACCATAAATCCAAAACTGCTCTGACCAACCGCATGGCCCAGCTTGTCCACTCCTACCCAGGTACCCCACAACAACTCCTCTCTTCGCTTCAAGAAAAATACATCCCTACTGGCGACCGTAACCCCCTACCAGACTACCAAGGAACACCCAACGCACTCCTCGTCGCGGATATAACTGAAGCAGAGGTCCGAGCCACTCTTCTCACTCTCAAAACCAGTTCGGCTCCTGGGAGAGACGGAGTAACTAAAAAAATATTACGCAACCTTGATGACAACTCCATTACAACACTCACACACTTCTACAACAAACACTGGAAAGAAGGCACACTACCAGCGTCATGGACACATGCGAACATTTCACTCATCCCCAAGCACGGAAAATCGTTAAGCTTAGATCACCTCCGGCCGATTTCTCTCACCTCCTGCATCGGAAAAGTGCTTGAACATATCATACATGCCAGACTCACCAAACACGTAAACCAAACCAACGCCCTGTTTTCCACCATGCTCGGTTTCCGTGCCGGACTCTCGACAAATGATGTACATCTCCAACTCTACCACGACATCATTTCTTCTCCCCAACAGTCTGACACAGCAGCGATTTAGCACTAACCCGCCGCGGTGGCTCAGTGGCTAAGGCGTTGCGCTGCTGAGCACGAAGTCGCGGGTTCGTTTCCCGGCCGCGGCAGCCGCTTTTCTGATGGAGGCGAAAAGCAAAAACGCCCGTGTGTACGAGATTTCGGCGCACGTTAAAGATCCCCAGGTGGTCAAAATTAATCCGGAGCCCTCCACTACGGCGCGCCTCATCGCCTGCATTGCGTCAGCGCGTTAAACCCCACAATCAGATCAGATCAGATTTTAGCACTAGACCTCACGAAAGCCTTTGACCGGGTCTCACATCAATCAATCCTCAATGGCCTTTCCTCTATCTCCCCAGGCTTACGAACGTACAATTACGTTAAAGCTTTCCTTTCCTCGCGGACTGCAACCCTCCGATTAGGCACCTTAGAATCAGGCGAGCTTCACCTACCCCCAGTAGGCACTCCGCAAGGAGCTGTGCTATCCCCTCTCCTTTTCAATATAGCCCTCCTTCATATTCCAAAGGCTCTAGATTGCATTCCCAACCTACACTTTAGCCTCTATGCAGACGACATCACACTTTGGACAAGCGGAGGTAGTGACGCACAATTAGAGGAGACTCTCCAAGCAGCACCGTCAGCCATGGTTGAGGGAGCCACTATAGCCGGCCTACAATGTTCCCCATCTAAATCAGAACTACTTCTCCTCAATCCGAAGAGCGCAAACCGCACAACTACCAACATCCAAATCTACATAGATTCAAAGCCTGTGCCAGTTGTCCCACAAATCAAAATCCTCGGCCTAGTCATAAACCGTAATCGTTCAAACACAGAGTACATCAAGCGCCTTTCTTCACATGTTTCCCAAACCATCGGACTCCTTCGCCGCATCGCTTCCAAAAAACATGGGCTCAAGGAAGCAGATAGGCTCCGCCTCGTTCAAGCATTCGTTATTAGCCGGATCACCTATGCTCTCCCGTACCTCCTCCCCTCTAATTCAGAACTGGCCAAAATCAATTGCCTTATCCGCTAATTTTGAAGCACTTATGGTGGAGATCACCACCTAAGAAGAAAAGTGACCCCATAGAGCTAAAGCTACAGAATAGCTTTTTTATTTCTGCCTTATGCGAGCCTTTTATTTTTCTACAAGAGCATGTTTCAGAAATGATAAATTCCAGTTTTCTTACAGGGAATCACTAAACATTCGCTCGTAATTTGAAAATATTCACTTCGATATGCAACTGTTTCAATTTGCTTCGAAACTAAAAATCACTGTTTGCACAGCGCTAGCAATGAGCTCTAAACAAACGAGGAAAAGTAACGCACTAAAACAGTGGTTTCAGGTGCATGACAGCTGAATGGTGGCAGGAGCTTGAAAACCAACTTAGTATGTCTTCCCCCCCTTTCCATGACAGGATACCGTTTCCTGGTGCAAGCTTTCCTGCCCTCCCCAGGTGCCTTGCAAACAGAATTGTGAACTTGGTGGCCTTTCGAGCCAGCGCATGTACAGAGGGCAACATGCCCGAGTACAGCACCGCTTTCCTACTTTCAGCCCTATGCTGCCTCATCCGAGCAGGATCGAAAGAAAACTACTGCAGCATTCTGAAGTCTACGCCCACCCCTTTTGTCCCCAACATGTTCGTCAAAAGTCTGTTTTAGCAGTTCCCACATAAACCCCGCTACAACGAAACTGGCGGCACGCGTGAAAAATTTCACTAAAGCGGAAATTCTCCGAGCTGAAATATGCCCTAATAAACCACAAAAGGGCACGAAAAATACCCCCCATACGTTATCCACATCATTGACTGCATAACGCAATCTTTAGAAAAAGTGGTGCGCAATTACATCATGTTTCTTTGGATAAAAAACGTGCCTACAGCAGAATTTTCGTTGAAGCGGAGTTCTCGACCGTGGTCACACTCGCTGTTGCAGGCAAGCGTGTTGCGCACTGTACAAGTACAGCAGCGTCACTTCTTCTGGTTTGCCAGCCAGCACAGTCGAGGAGGTGGCACGTCTGGCCCCGTCATTCCTTTCCGGAATCTCAGAGGCTGCCGGAAGTGAATTTCCCAGAAATCAAGGAGTCTTGCTAACAGGTGGGCTAGTAGGTATTTCGACAATCTTCATGCACAACACTGATTTAAATTTTCGCTGAAAAAGTTGACTGCCATCAGAACAAACGGGATGAAGTCACTTAAATGAGAGAAGATGAGAAACTGTGAGTGTGCCTGTTTTATGTTTGTTCTGATGGTTTCCGTGTCACTTCTTCTGTGACCTGTGCACTGTGCATGAAGAACCTTCCCAGCAGGCAATAACAATGCCACCTTGCAGGCATCACTGAAAGGACTTGCGCTAGGAAAAGCGTGGGCTCAAAGCAGCACCCTGAGGCATGCCATGGTGGCCCAGGACCCACCTGAGTGCGGCCGAAGGTGCTCCTGAAGAACCATGGGCCCCCGTCCAAGTGGGCACCCCCGAGGCGGCCGAGAGACAGCGGCGCCGGGACGCACGCAGCCGCTGCACGGCCTCCCGGGCTACCCGCTCCGCCTCCCCTTCCACCAGCGTGTAGTCCGGATCCGCCGACTCCATGATCACGTCGTGCCTCATCGCCGAGTGCACGCCCCCTGCACACAATATCTCATTCGTATGGTGAGTTTTTCTTGTGCACCACAGGAAGAACTGCATGAATAGCCATCCACTAGCGGGACCAATCTCTCACCTGTACACACTCATCACAATTATCATCGCGGATGGCTCGTTCTGTGCAGCAGCTTAGTAGAAGGGGCATCCCTCGGAGCTACTATTCCCTCGCACAAGTCTACTTTCGCCTTGCAGTGCTATACAAACCCTCCTAAGGGACCAGTGGCACCGGGATTAACACACACGTAAAAAAAAACACCCTTGTAGCAACACTGTTGTGAACAACAAGTGAGCCACATGGCCAGCACGAACAACAACTTAAAGGAAGTGATAACAAAGAAGATGCAAGAAGCGTAGAAACAGCAAAAATTCTCAAACGAGAAATTGCAATACTACATCAATAGACATACTCATTCCCAGATATCCGCATTCATTTACCCATGTCTGAGATCGAGCATCACCAAAGCATCACCACAGAAACCGAACTTTGTTACGCACTTACTCTCAATACAAAAACTCAACAAAATAAGGCTCAATTTTCAAATCGGGAAACAGAGGGAGTGTTTACTTGAGTTTACACAGTTTCTCTTCAACTTTCTGTGGACAGGTGGCAGGCTCGTCAACTCGCCCCATGCTTGTGCCCATTGGCCGCCCCAGAGCAGGTAGCCAGCCGTGGACCGGTTTTATGGGAAGTTTCACAACTAGTGCACCTTCAGTGTGTGTCAGATGCACAGGGTACCAATCAACCACACAATTTCATACCAGGGTCTGGGGCCAGTGCCCGGGTGCACTGCACTTCTGCCATGCACTGGGTAGGAAAAACGCCCCCCTTGTCCTTGGCAGAGCTCAGCAAGCAGGCTCTCAAGTGCCATTGATTACCTAAAGCCGTCTCATCAATAGCTCTGAAAGACAGATATATTTGTCAGGTATGTTACTTCGAAGCTTGCAGGGACACTGAAGTGATTTGCAAACACTGCGGGATTACTAGCGCACACTGTAGTCTGGAGTCTGTAGGCCATGTTTCAACCTCCCGCTGCATTTACGCCACTGCATTCGCTAGAAGAATCAATTAAAGCTGCCCTCCTCTCTTGCCGGTTTGCCATGACACTTCACATGACGCTGAAGCAAGGTTGCTTGGCTTGACTGTGCTACTGCACGGCTCTGACAGAATCCCAGCATTTAGTCGGGCAGCCGCTGGCGTGCCATCGCAAGGTGTTCTCTCACTTGAAACTAAGCCACCACATGTGTGTGCCTGCAAGAATGTGCCTTTAGCTTGTTAGTTTGTAGACAGTATCAAGCTCTAAGCCCAAGTAGCTCCACACAAG
The DNA here is from genome assembly GCF_048455015.1 of Haemaphysalis longicornis. Classification (NCBI taxonomy): domain Eukaryota; kingdom Metazoa; phylum Arthropoda; class Arachnida; order Ixodida; family Ixodidae; genus Haemaphysalis; species Haemaphysalis longicornis. Next base: position 8,358,401 of record NW_027526295.1, read on the forward strand.
CGCACATGTAATGCTTTGCTGACTGGGGTGCTGGTAGAAAAATCTGAGGCCAATCGAAGGAGGGAGAAGAATCAGTGAAGCTAATGCAGGTACTGAGGAATCAAAATCAACCGTTACTTTTATCATACAGCCTAAAACCAGGGTGCGGGAAGCACTTTTTGCACTGGGTGAACCAGCACAACGGCCAGCAGCACGACCACACACTTGTGATTGCTTTTGTCCCTAAGGAATGCAGTTGCTACAGACGAGGTATATTCGGGGGAATTTCGGCAATGTTTAACGCGTTATTCAAGAAATAGTTATCTAAGCTCCTTGGAGTACTAAAACTAAATAAAAATGTAAACAGGCTATACAATATATACTCCGAATTTCTTGCCTGACAACACTGGCTTGTGGCCAAGTGGTCTGGACAATGCTGCCTAACGTGCGAGTGAAAAATGGCCACATAGCTACTCTCCTGTTGCTGTCTCTTACCCTTTCCCACTCCGTAGCCTTCCTGCGTGCTTTCATGTCCACTAGCCAGCGCCACTTCTCAGAAACTATGGAAAATAGTTGACAGTTTTTCTAGTGTTCCCCAGGCGGTGCTCCCATGCCGGCAAGCTGACAGACAGACGCTGTAAGAAGTGGGCGAACAGCAGTGACGTAAGGTCCACCGGCGCACACCGCATACGGGATGAGTGCCTGAACTAAGCCGTCCCTACCGGTCCCATTGGAAAGCGGGCGACGCGTTAGGCAATGTTTATACAGGCGGCGTTGGCCTGGAGCATTAGGTCTGTTGTTTTGCAATTCGCAAGTCTGAATCACCAATAACACATTTTTTTTTTCAAGTTGATTTGTTTGTTTTTGGGCAATGTTTTCTATACAGAATTCACCATTTTTGCGCTGAAAGTTTGTTGCTCCACGAGCGAGTTCGCAGAATGCGTGCAGGCTGACACTGACGCGAGGCCGGCGAGCTCTCGTTGGAGTGCTGTTGCCTTCAACACCGACTGCTTGCGGGCAGTGGGTGCAGTCCCGAACCAGCCGACCCTTGGCCTGGTGCAAACATTCCTCTTACGATACACACATGAGCCAGGCAAGCTCCAGAGGCGGGGGAAAAAGTGCATTGCATTTGAGTGTCTCCGGTGACGTGGAGGGCGTTTGTCCACTGTGTACACACACCTTGGCTAGTGATCGTTACGACTTCAGGGTTCATGCTGATATCAAAGAAAAAAATTCAAGGGTTTTCAAGGTCTTTCAAGGCCCTGCCAGCATGTTGAGGGCCTTACTTCCACAAAACACAAGTTTCAATGCGTCACGATGTATTATTTGTTGCACAAGAAAACATCTTAAGAGGTATCTCACTTTACACAGTAAAAGTACATTAGCATCACCTTTTCAATGTCTCACATTTTGAACAAGACAAATATACAGCAAACAAGCACTCATTCAACACTCACGGTTGCTTTTTCTGGACTTCGAGGTCGATGTTCAGGATTTCCTGCGCCTCGCTTTTGGCAGACTTCCTTGGGCTGTTGGATTTGATAGTCCAGGTGAGGTCGCTCGTAATCTTTGCCTTTTCTGTCCGCTGAAGCTGTTAATTGAGCAGCAGCTACCTCCAGTTTCTTTTTCAAGCATTCAACCTCCTCATCAATGCAGCGCTTCCTCACTTGCATCGATTCTTCAAGATCTTGGCTTCCAAGGAAGCTGAGCAGTGCTGGCGGGCAAACGCGACAGATGCCCCGAGTTCCGGTGTGGTTTGTACATGAAGAATGCCGCCTGCTTGGCTTGCAGCATCACATAGAGACATAGGAAAGTTCTTTCATGTTTTCCACAGCTACCTGCCGATTTACACAGAACCCTTTCTCTACACTCACTTGTCCTCGACTCAGGACAAGTTTTCAGAGGTCACTGTATGACGAACTGATCTTCAGGAGGTCATACAAAAACATGTCTAAAGAGTCCGAAGTCCTTTCAAACTGTTGCAAGTCGTGCCTTCGTTCTTGCAGGAGCTCAGCATATTGTGCAAGTGCAGTGTCTCTCTGATGACCACTGACCCTTTCCGCCGCAGTAAGCGAGTTCAAAACTTTCTTGAAGCCTTCCAGACACTCATCTGGCTTTGAACACATTTCTCTGGGGTCCAGCGAACCAAGGCCTCTTACTAGCAAATGTCGTAGAGGGCTCTTCTCAAGAACCTTCTTCATTACAGCAACAAGGAACTCTTTACACTACATCCTAAATGTAAATGCATCTTTTGCACTTACTTTGGGGCTTTTCAGAATATGTCCACTCTTTCCAGGGGGATGTGGTTGTTCGGGTCATCCACATCAATCTCCAGCGTGCCAGTGACGCCTTTTGACGAGCACAGAAGTGAGCACTTAACGAATCTTGTCACCCGCTTTCTCACTGCACCTTCAAGGTCTTTTGACAGAAACAATACCACCGGCTTGTCGGTCTAATACTCCACAAGAAAAGGCTAAAGCATCATGGCAACCCCACGAGCAAACTTGAGCTTTGCCAGCACCAACGAATCTCCACAAAAGTCAGACAAGCATTGAAAGGAAGCACATTTTGGAAGATTCACTTCCTTCTTCTTTGCGGATTCCAGGTCCTTCCTGAAATCAAGCCAAAGAAGCAAAGCGTGTTCAAGAAATGGGATATTCTCGACCCACCGATGTGCAACAAACTTGCCCCGCACCAGTTGTAAAATCCTCCCTTCGAACTGGGGCATCATGAACAACGTGCTCAGACTTGGGAGCAGAAAATCCAATCCTCACTTGCTAGCTGCGACACCTGCTTTGTATCCATTGTGAACAATGTGCAGGCCACAACTGCCCAGATCTAAGCATCAAACTTGATAATTCTGCTGCTGCAGGTGTTCTTGTAGAAGCCTGAAAGCCTTCCAAGTTCACATTCGGTCCATCCTTCGACAGCTGAACAATCTTCTCTAGTGGGAGAGGCTCCCAAGGCACCCAGCAGCTTCTCTTCGATATCCTCTGCCTTTGAATGGCCCATAAACTCGGACGTGAAGTACCGCATGGCGACCTTATGTGATGCATCCCAGTACCTTATGTGCATGTCCATCTGCTTCTGTTCATTCAACGACTCGTCTGAGAGGACAACGTAGTAATCGCGCAAGTCTATCCCTCGTTGGAGGGAACTTAAGAAGAAAGGCCTGAGGCCATGGCACACGACATACTGAGTCTTCTGCTCTCCGCAGGAGAAGGCTCGGGCAACTTCGCTATCAGGAAACATTCTTCTGAATGAGTAATTTGTCGGTGGGCAGGAACTGTAGGAATAGTGCGGTGTAGTTACTTTTAGGGTCCACAAAATCTCCGCATCAGTCACTAGCTCATGCTTCTTGCACACACTGTGTAAGTCCGTAGACTGTGATGGCGGTGGGTCCACGGACTGCTCGCTTAGCGAGGGCACCAAAAAGTTCTTCATGGTGCTACTCACTGCTTCCTTCACGTTTCCGTTGTGTTTGGCGCTTTTCGCATGACTTCTCAGTGCCGACTCTTCCATAGCAGCAATGTCGAATGTTTTCGTGCAAGGCTTGCATTTCGCCCGATGTGGATTCGCCGGGTCCGGTGCAAGCCAGTGCCTATAACTGTCATTGTTCAGCCACAAGCATTGAAACTTGAATTTACCAGGCATTATCCTAACTCACACTCCCTGCGTGCAGTAATTTCAACCGCACACATTACATGCCGCCCAAACCACGCCGAACGTTCGAGCTACGAGAGGGAACAATGCAACTCCCAAAAGAAACACCAAGGGATGGATTGCTAGATCCATCCAGCTAGACCCTTTGAAACCATAACTGATCTCAGTGCAGCCAGGCCCTTCAAAACCGAAACTGATTTCAGCGCGGTGTGGTGTTTAAAATTATCTGCTAAGTGTATTCAGTTTGAAACGCAAAGATTTTCTTGTAAAAATGTGGTGAAAATTTACGGAGTAGGAATACATTTCTTCGTACACAGAGTGGTCATCTTCTTAATTTCACTCAAAATCTCGGGTTTTCAAGGACCTGTAAAAATTCAAGGACTTTCAAGGCCCTTGAAAATGCCACTTTTGAATTCAAGGGTTTTGAAGGATTTCAAGGACCCGCATGAACCCTGCGATTTCAAGCTGTGCTGGGAGCTTATCTGATGCGTTTTACAGCCGACAACATTGCAGAAGCATGGTATGCCGATTACTGGGATATCTAGAATGCCCAGCCAACGGTAATGCCAGATGCCAAGCATGCTATTTCACAGAAACAAAACCAAAAATGGATTAATTCTACTCTTGGACTTTGTCCAATCACAGTAGCACCTCGTATGGACATCACTGATTGATTTGATTTGATAGATTGATTGTGGGGTTTAACGCGCCGACGCAACGCAGGCGATGAGGCGCGCCGTAGTGGAGGGCTCCGGATTAATTTTGACCACCTGGGGATCTTTATCGTGTGCCGAAATCTCGTACACACGGGCGTTTTTGCTTTTCGCCTCCATCAGAAAAGCGGCCGCCGCGGCCGGGAATCGAACCCGCGACCTCGTGCTCAGCAGCGCAACGCCTTAGCCACTGAGCCACCGCGGCGGGTGTATGGACATCACTGCTTTGGTTACTGCGGCGACAGCAGACCGCGCGTGGTAGTTTTTCTTCATTCAGGCTATATAAAATAAATACCACCGTACCTACCGGCTAAACCATGAAAACTGTGTTTATTTGAGCGTGTATGCAATGCAGGCAAAAACAGAAGCTTGACAAGTCCACTTCAGTGTCCCTTTAATGCTAGACAAACAAGAAAAAAAAAAAAAAAAAAAGACGTTCCCGTTTTTTTGCTGATACAGTCTACGCTCGTTACGATGGACCCTCTGTCGGCCGCTTCGACGCACTAACTGGCGCGGGCCCTGGGAAGAGCAGTGCGGAAATGAAAAAACGTGTTGCGCGGTGCTTTCGAACGCCACACATTTTGAGAAAGGCCGCGCCTGCTCGCACCGGATGTCCTAACGGCCACCACATGGGGATGGGCCCTGACGAACAGGACTCGCTTTTCCCCCTTCCCCGGCCCTGAGCGGCATGATGAACGGAAGATGAAGACAGACAGACGCGGTCAGGGTGCCGGAGCGCTCGGCCCGTCGTATTCGGGCTCTGCTCGAGCACTGTTTCTTAGTCGCCCGCTGGGCTGTAAATAAATGCACAGTTTTGTATCAGAGGCTGGGTTTGTCGGTTGAGGATACCTGGGTCAGATCATCAGCGCTGCTGCTGCTTAGAGGAGAAGCCCCAGGGAAAAGAACATCGCGAAGATAACTGGCGCAGTCGACAGGACCTTCAACCGCGATGACTCAGCCAGCCGGCAGGTGAGACGGGCCTCTCGCGGAGAAATTGCGGTCTGCTGAACGAGATGGGCGGGAGCAGTGAGCTCGCCAGCCAGGTGAAAAAGCGGCTCGAGCGGCGCTTCTCAATGGAGACCGAGGCAATCTCTGCGGCCTGCTGAGCAGCCTGCTGAGCGGCGGAGAAGCAGCTTGACCAGCGGTCAGTGGAGGCATCAGCAGCCCACTGATCGAGGAGCGGCAGGAGCAGCGAGCTGTCGGCAGGCGAGAAGTCAGCGGGCCATGGTTTGGTGGACACCTCGGCGGAAGGAGCCGCGCATAAATGGACACCCCATCTGCACCGGTCTGGCATTTCTCTACAGGCACCGAGCTATGCAGGTCAGTGCCTCGCTTGATGCTGGGTCTGCGGTTCACCATGACATCTAGCGGTAGGTGTAGCCACGGGATAATGAGGATTAGGAAGCGCTGGATATGAGCTGTGCAGAAAGAGCAAGCATTGCAATGCCGTTCGCTGAGCAGAAGGCACTACTGCAGGCAAAATTGAGAATCGCTGAGGCTGAGTTAGCGGTGGAACGTTCCAAGAGTGAACGCTTTAAGAGAGCTAACAATGTTGAGCCGTTGACCCATTGAGCCTCACCGATTGCTCAACGGGTAATGTTCAGCACTGAGGGAGAGAGTGGACTGGGGTGCACCAGTACACCGAAAGATGTGCGGGGTGGAACCCATTCATTGCACGTGTGTGAGCGTCCTGTTTCAAGGCATTCGGCACGATCAGAGTCATGCGGGAAAGGCGAAGAGAGGATAGTGGCGCACGTTCCTTCGTGGCATTCAGATTTCTTGCAACCGTGGAGCAGGGTAGTGAAGCATCCCGCGTGGAAAACTTCACCGAAATGGAGATGGAGGTGAAGGAAGGTGTTACGCTCGAGGCTGCATTGGGAAATGACAGGCAGGCAAAGGGGAATGAGAGTGTGCGCATGTCCGTGAAGAAGCTGATAGCAAGAGAGACAGGCTCCGCTGCGTCGCATGTTCGCATTCATGTGGCCGATGAGCCCCTCGCTACTCCTCGCATCACACAACAGTGTGTGGCAGACAACGGCGCTTCGTGCGCGAACGGTGGTTCAGTAGCGACCGAACGCGAGGGTTCGCACAGAAAGGAGCGGAAGAACAACGCAGTTGTTAAATCAACCGCTCTGAAGGGGCTCGGGCTGGCTTCAGTTTAGCGTGAGCCCATTGTCGCCGCGTTTGGAGACGGAGAACATTCCGGGAGCGAGGGCGAGCGGCCAGTTGCTTTGCAGGATGCAGCAGCACGGGAATCGCGCGAGGAATCGGATGCAGTTGGTGTCGCGCACACTGCATCTTGTGTTTCTGGAGGTCCCCAAATGTCGAGTACCGAAAATGTGATTGCCACGGGGAGCTCCAGTGAATTGAGCGAGGAAAGTGTAAACTAGGGTACGGCCGCTCATGTAATGCAGCCCAAGGCAGTTGCAGGTAGGTCTGTAGGAATGGCTGAAGAGATAGTCTCTCTAGCATTGCATGTCAGCGATGATGTGGCCGCCAAGCAGCCCTCTCGTGCTTACGCTGACCAACGGTGCATAGTGGAGCACTGTGCTCCGAGCGCAGAAGCGGCCGAACCTGAGGGTTCGCCTAGAAACTAGGGTATTATGGGTAGTCGACCAGGCCAAGTCCGTCCAGCCATTGGCAAGAAAGCTAGAAAGTAATGGCAAGAAAGCCTCCTGGAATGAATTGTTGCCCTGGCGATTGCATGCTGGTGAAGTTGCAGTCGTCAAGGAAAGTACAAGATAAAAAAAAGCGACTAGATGAGACGGAAAGCTACCTTCTCTTCGAAAGTCCAAAAACCATGCGCTCACGCCAAGGGCAAGAACCACGACGCACCGCGCTAACCTTGACCTCCAATCTGCTTTCCGTCGCTACCTCAAGAGGGCACCACACCGCAGCGAAAAAGGCAGATTTCTTACCTTTTTCACCGGACGGAACGCGAACGATGCATGCATGGGAATAATAAATGCCGAGCTTCACTGAACCTGAGTTCTTTATTACATAAAAAACCTGTGAAGATGGGAGGGCAGACTCAATTTTGAGTGCGTCTTTGCGTATTTGAAAGCGCTGTTCTGTCTCAGCAGTCGCGTTTACCGGCAGCGGCCTTGTTCTGGACGGTCGAACGGACCGTCTGCTTAGACAGGCCTGTACTTTTGGCGATGTCGGCCTCCTTTTTGTCGTGTTCGACAGTGTTATACCCTTGTCACACGGCAAATCTAATGTCATTCAAGCTGAATGACATTAGCTGTTAATGACATTCGGCTCGGCCACGCGGGTCTACACAGCGAAACAAATGTCATTTGATTGTGATAGCGGTGACGACTAGCAAGCTCGCAAAACCGCAAAATTACATTTCAAGACCATCTAGAATGTTTTGACACGTAATAGTTTTGAAAAAACGTAACAAAGGATTATTTAAAAAAAATAAAAACAAGAAAACCACCGATTTAGGTGACATCAGTAGACAACACAAGCCGAGACAAGTCTTCAAAAAATCCGGATTAGGGTAGCGCGCGCACTGGGGATGAGATTTTCTTTTTTGTTAGTACTTGTTTGTCTTTCTTTATTTGAACAACAACACAAAGAAGAAAATATAAGTTTACTAACAGTTTTTAGAAACAGTATTCTTTGGTTTATTACTGAATTTTTCTGTCTAGTGATGCGCTACTGCTGTCGAGGCTACTCATTTGGCCACTAACTGAGGTCCGGAACCTCAGTTAGCCACTAAATGTCATTTGCCTCAAATGTCATTCGGTGTTCTCGTGCAGCACCGAATTAGTCACATTTAGGGCGAATGACATTTGCTCTAAATGTCATTAGGTCTGCCGTGTAACAGGGGTATAAATCATGCTTAGTTTATCCGTCAGTGAAATCAGCTAAGACTGCCACTCAACCGCTGGTCGCATGGAGAAAGAAAAAAAAAGGCCAGCGGCACTGGCTTGGCTTGGCTGCGCCAACGGCCCGGCTGCCTACAATGCTGCCACACATAAGTTTCCTTGCCAAAATAAACAAAGAAAAAGCATATAGGGTGCCGGCACCACAGAAGTCCACTATAAACATTCAGTTGAAACAATTTTCACCTAAAATTTAGTCTGTTGTAGCCGATAGTCTGCTCTACTCCGGTCCATTATGAGTGGAGTGGGCTCCATTTAAAATGCATGGGGACCAGACAAACCAACAGAAATGGTCTGCTGTAACCGAAAGTCCGTTGTTGCCGGATCCGCTGTAACGAGCGTAGACTGTAATGGCTTCAGGAGTGAAAAGGAGCTATGCGGCTGGTCCAGCCAAGCAGGCAAGCAACGGCGCTCCTGCTATGGCACGCGACTGCAGATTTCCCGCGAGTATACGGGAAACTGTGTGCCCACATTGGTCCACGGCCAGTGAACACCCACCGGACTTCTTGAGGAGCTTGCGCAGCACGTAGTCGTCGTCTTGGGGCTCCTCCGTTGCGGGCTGCTCGTAGACGGCCTGCCTGACCACGTGGCCGATGGGCTCGCCATCCACAACTGGGCAGGCTGCACAGAGAGGCTTGCTCAGCCCTGCTCAGAAAGGCTCCCCCTACAAACAGTGCAAGCTTTTCCACAAAACATGCCCAGTCCTTCGGCTCTTTGCTTGGACAAGAAAGGACAAGAAAGGGACATACGCAGCGCTGCAGATGTTCCCTTCCGTGTCCCGGCATGAGTTCTTTTCTGTGCTGTAGTGCGAGTCGAGTCAAACCAGCTAACCCAAACTTGACCTGGCTAGGTTACCTCATTGGAAAGCATGCCCAAACGGTTAATGGCAAGCACTAACCACTTGTCCTTTGGGATAAAAAAAGACAGCACGACAAGCAGGGTCAGCCACACGACAAAATGCGGATTCCCCGAGAGGCAATCTGTTTTTTCCATGTTTCTACGGTGGGGGGAATTCTTGGACTACCCGTGCACCATCACCTGTGGTGAGTTTGAGACTTTAAATCAAAGTGCAAAAACGGAAATGTTCACACATGTGAAAAGTGCACCACATCAGGACTTAGCCCCCTTGCTACCTCGCCAATTTTTAAGAATGGTGGTGCTGAACGACGACCTTAATGCCTGCTCTCATCCTGCTTGACAAGTGAAGTCACTCAGCGGCTAGCTCGCTAGATGCTCGTTTAGAATCAGTTTCATTTCCATTGAGACGACAAAAACCGATTTTTGGAAATCTGTGTCATTTAGGTGCAACAAGTGGACCAGGACCACTGCTCCAGAGAAGAAGGCATACAGCACATCGGCATTTCATTGCTGCTACTGGAGCACCAATCGTGAAACGCCCGATTTACACTCTGAATAACCAACCGAGTCGGCTGAACAAACGTATCCACAGTTAGCAAAGCTCAATTCGAAATGATTTTACTGCCATTGCGACATTGTGAAATGTCCTGTTGGCACCCCTGATACCATTATTCCACTGCAGAATTAATTTTTCACACTACTACTCAGTTACCCAACTGTAAGCAATTCCACACGTGCCTTTGTCTATTCATCATAGAAAAGAATGTCCCCTCTTCCGAGGTCTGTTTGAACAAAATACTAGGGATGTGCGAATATTCGAAAATTTCGAATATTACTCGAATATTAAATATGTTACATTCGTATTCGCTTCGAAAACTATGTATTCGAAAGATTTCGTATATTCGAAAGGGTTTGAATAATCGGCTATTAACAAATATTTGGATTTATTAGTTTCGACTTTGGACCGCTTTGGACTTTCGAAAAATGACCAATACATCGTTTTTTTTTTAAAAGCCACATCTTCGGCTTCTATGCTTTCTATCCTGTGCATTTGCAATGTTTTTCCGCCGAATACTGTCGCAAAGTGGCGTAAAAAATACTTTTGCCAGCCGCGATGACAGAATGTCAGCGCAAAAGGGCGAAAAAAGGGCAATTTTTGGAGAGCTTTATCTCCGAAACAGTGCCCCCGGGCGCGGCCATTTTGGTACCATTGGATCGGCCGAGCGATCCTCTTTCCGGTCCTGGCCGTCTCTTTTATCTAAGTGCATTCTGAAACTCACGAACGACAGAAAAAGACAGACGCACAAAAGAAGCCAGAAACAGATGCTGAAGCACGGTTGGCCTTCCGGTCGAAAAGAAAAAAAATTTTATATAAAAAAGTTTCCGAAATAATATGAAATTTTATAGGGTTATCACACAAGCACTTCCAGTTGCTGTGTTAATGTTAATCAAAAACCACAATGAGATAAAAAAGTTGGTTTTGAAAGTCTAAATCATTCGATATTCGATTCAATTTCGAAGCTAGATATTCGTATTAGATTCGTATTCGAAAAATTTGACATTCGCACACCCCTACAAAATACCCAAGTTTCGGTATCCTTTCTTTGAGGAAAAGTCAAGCGGTGCTACAACGCCGGACGCTTTTGTCACCATACCATTCTTGTTGCTCTTCCATGAAAGCGTTTGGCCTCGTTCCTGGCCCATCTCTGCCATCAAGGCTTTCAGTGAGTCAGAAAGTGACAGTGACAATGCCTCACCCATGGAAATTTCGACAGCTGAAGCATGATCAACTGATAGCATGCGTTCGCCACCAAATTCAGTTTTTAAACACGTGTGCTTGTCTGGGAATCATGTGCAGGCCATGAATGCAAAGTTACTCATTGAAGAAGTTTTGACATCACGTGGGGAGGGTCTGTTGCCACCAGCAACGAAAGCTGCCGCACTCTCCCGAGATTGCTTAGAATTGAAAATGTGCTTCACCACATGGCATGAGAGCCACCAGTGGTAACAGTACTACTACTGTGTGCAACTGCATGCAAAATGATGCAAGAAGCTTCCCGTAATTTTTCATGCAACCGTCTTTAAATGGTACCAGAATTATGACACTGCCTTTTTCTTCCGTCCTGTCAAATAGTTCTAATTTTTTTTTCCCTTCTATCACTTGAACGAGCGCAGCCTAAGAAGGCCACACACAATGAGGTAAAAAAAAAAAGGAATATCTGTTTGTAAAAGAGCGCAAAAAAAAAATAAACAGCCACACATAAAGAATAAAGGGGACAAGCGCTTGTCCCGTCTATTACTGTATTGGCCTGTTTATTTCTGGTGCTCTCTTAGGAAGAATCAGCGAGATTCATAAAGAAAGCGAAACTGTTGGCACGAAGCAGGCTTACTGGGAGGAACTACATGGGAACTCACTGGTCCGATGCGCCCTGTGCTTCTTCCCCTCCTTCTTCCCCACCTTCTCCCCCTCCTTGCCGTTTGCCCCCGGCTTCTTTGCAGAGGCGATGCGCTGACTGAGCTGGCGTGCAAGCTCCCGCATCTGCCGCACCTTGTCAGGTGCCAGGGCAGTGCTGGCGTCCCCCTGGGCTGCCCCCTTGGGCCCCTTGCTCTTCTTCTTGGGCCTGCGGAGGGTGGAACCTGTGCCGGAGAAAATGGCGCTCGTCTCGGTGCGCTTCCGCTCCGGGTCGCCCAGCGAGAACAGCTCCAGCAGGTCGTTGCTCTTGAAGAAGCGCCGCTGCCGGGGGTCCTTGAGCACTCGGTTGGTCAGGAACTGCTTGAAGATCTGCCTGCACGCACAGGAAGGGGGCTCAGCGAGCGCGGCCACCAATGTCCCTCTCGGCAACAGCTGTGGACATGACTGAACGCACAGCCCGTCCAGTGCTAGGCGGCTCCTTTCTCACCAACCTCAGCCGGTTCCCCGGTTATGGCGGATCACCGCAGCCCCAGCAGGTGCCCACTAATCGCTCCTAAAATTTACTGTGCCCCGCTGCTGCTGCAGGCCTGGGCGGACCAGCGCATAAACCATGCGGGACCACTTGCAGATCTGTGGCCTGAACAGTGGGATATAATACCTTCCGGCATTGCCCACAACTGCTATCTGTGCTGTGGGTGACCAAAACTGGTTGAAATAAATGCATTGCAACTTTTTTTACGCTGACTGCGGACCAGTTTCTGCTTGATCTTCATCATTAGTGGGCAAAGAGTTGTTGCTTACAGCATAAAAGTTAAAAGTACTCTTTTAAGTTAGGCACTCGCAAATTATGTGTGACGCAATATAAGGTACAGTCAAACCCGGTTATATCGCACTCACAAAAAAACACCAATAAGTTTAATAGAGGGGACAAGGCAACGTGCTCGTGTCACTTCCCGTCTGCCACGGGTGCCCTGGGCCCGAAAAACTCATTCACAGCAGCAACCAAAGGGGCTGCTTTCTGTGCGCGCTTTGTTCTTGAGAGATGCAATTTTGCGGGGGTCGACCTACATTCGAGTCGGCCTACAACCGCGTCAATATGGTAGCTGCACTTCTCTTGCGTCGCCTCGAACATCAACGGGTGCTCGCCCGTGAGCAGAAGAGCCGTTGCTACGCAAATTCGACCATTCAAGTCAGCCGCGCGAGGCTGCTCCCTCCACAGGTGGGTCGAGGAACCTGCCAACCTGCAGCGCTCCGCTGTGGGTCACCCACCTGTGGTAGATCTTCTCCTCAATGGTGCCCGCGGTGAGGAGCCGGTAGACGGTGACGTCCCGCCTCTGGCCGATGCGCCAGGCACGCTCACGGGCCTGCATGTCTGTGCTGGGGTTCCAGTCGGGGTCGTAGATCACCACCCGGTCTGCGCCCGTCAGGTTCACCCCCAGGCCCCCCACGCGCGTAGTCAGCAGGAACACAAACACCGACGAGTCCTGGGGCGGAAAAAGGGGCCATTTTGAGTGCTTCCACAAAACTATTCGTTTCTCCTCAGCTACTGCACACATTTACCACTGCTATGCATCAAATTGTGGCTTATAGATTGCTCTTTCAAACACACAAGAGCAGTTTTGTGAAAGGTACAATTATTCACAGTTCATTGGTGAAATAAACAAAAAAATGCACAGAAAAGTATACCCACAATACGTGTAGGTACTGAGCCTAAAAATTATTTTAGCAATTCTACGATATACAGTCTACGCTGTTACAGCGGATCCGGCAACAACTGACTTTCGGTTACAACAGACAGTTTCTGTTGATTTGTCTGGTCCCCATGCATTTTAAATGGAGTCCACTCCGCTCATAACGGACCCGGCTAGAGCAGACTATCGGCTACAACAGACTAAATTTTAGGCGAAAATTGTTTCGACTGAATATTTATAGCAGACTTCCGCGGGGCCGGCACCCGATGTGCTTTTTCTTTGTTTATTTTGGCAAGAAAACTTATGTCTGGCAACATTGCTGGCAGCCGGGTCGTTGGCGCAGCCAAGCCAAGCCAGTGCCAGTGGCTTTCTTTTTTGTGCGACCAGCGGCATGAGTGGCAGGGCAGCTGATTTCACTGTCGGATAAATTAAGCGTAATTAACGCTGTTGAACATGGGGAAAAACAGGCTGACATCGTCAGAAGTACTATCTTGATCACAGTTGGGGTGAACACGGGAGCGCGTCATTCCGTGCGCGGGAGCCGCCTGTCGGCGTTCCGGGTAACTTTGCACGCATACGCAGTTCGTTTGCGACGAGGCTAAAAGTTCATCGCACGCATCACGCCACCAAGACGCCCGCTTGTCGTCTGCTATGCCGATTATCGTCTGCTCTCCACTCTTTGATTGCACGAGCCAAGCAACTTGCTGCATTGTAAAACTATTGTTAGCCTGTTACTTTCCTTTTCTTTCCACTAGTTTCCGCTAGAGTTGGAAGTTTTAAGAGCCGATCCAGGAAGTGTGTCGGCTCTTTACGAGTCACTTCCTTCCCGGATTTCCGCAGTTATTGCGGCCGGCAGAGTAATGACACGCTACCAATCAGTGCGGCCTTTGCTAAAAAGTAACACTTTGTTTTCTTGGGAGAAAAAGATCCAGGAAAAGATCGGTTGTTTTCTCCTTGCTTACAGCCAATAAAATTGTTCATGTTTACCAGCAACACTCACTCCGTGACCTGTTTATTATGATGAAACTAGCAAGTTGTTCAGCGCAGCCTGCTAGAAATAGTTTCACAACGCAATGGATTGCTCGGCTCACGCAACCAAAAAGCGGAGAGCAGACGACATTCGGCATAGCAGACGACAAGCCGGCGTCTTGGTGATGTGATGCACGCGATGAACACACAGCTTGGTTGCAAACGAACTGCGCATGCGTGCGAAGTTACCCGGAACGCTGGCAGGCGCACGGAATGACATGCGCTCCCGTGTTCACCCCAACTGTGATCAAGATAGTACAGGCCTGTTTAAGCAGACAGTCCGCTCTACCGTCAAGAACAAGGCCGCTGCCGATAAACGCGACTCCGGCGAGATTGAACAACAGCGCTATCGAATGCTCGAAGTGGTGCACTCAGAGGTGAGCCTGCCCTCGTCAGTTTTTTTATGTAATAAAAAAACTCGGGTTCAGTGAAGTTCGGCTTATTATTCCCATGCATGCACCGTTCCCATTCCGTTCGGGGAAAAAGGTAAGAAATGCCTCAAGTAGGGGGGTTGTTCCCCATCCATTGTGTGCAATCTGCCGGTAACCGTGCGCAGTCCAACTGGTCTAACTTTCGATCTGACAGCCGACCGTCATTAGATTATTTCATTACAGCTGTTTCAATGACCAGACTAAAATCGCTAAAAATGTGGGAGCTGCCTTGAGGGAACATCAGGCAGCAATCCGATTTGTTTGACGAACGGTTTCGGGAAACCTGCCTCGTCGTGAGGGGATTTAAAAGAGCCTAGCTAATGTTGATGGCCACGACTGATGTTTTATAGCTGGTTAATAATTGCGCCTAGTTATATTCTTGCTTTATTTGCTCAGCTTATCATGCGTCTTTACACTCTTGACCGCATGCGCTAGGCCTTCTCCAAGTGCCGGGGTTAAACTTTGACTTTGGAAACGGTGTTTATGCGATTCTTTGCCCTCGCGCGAACACTGCGCAGAGATGTTGCAGGCATTTAGAAAGACCAAAGTGTATGCACTATGCATATGCAATATTGGTCAAAGTACCCACTTTAGAGCTCATACTCCCCCCCTGCATACTTCGGCTACAGCGGACGTTTTTTTCCGGATTCAGAGGGTCCGTTGTAACGGGTGTAGACTGTACAAGTTGTTTCTACATTCCCAAGCTGTCATCCAATATATACATCATCAACTCTGCACAGCAAGTTTTGGATTTCGGCGGTCCCGCCAACCTAGCGGCCCAGACGGCTGCGCCACTTCGCGAAGCCACTTCACTTGCAGCCCACGGTGAGGGTGCAACCCATGATTATCATAATGAGGTACGATATGTATGTATGTGTGACATATGTATGTATCGACATATCAGTATGTATGATATGTCGAGATTTCGGCGCACGTTAAAGGGACTCTAAACAGGATTTCAAAGGTTGCAATTTCACGTACGCAATCACTGGAGTACTATTGCTGCGAACTAGGCATTGGGTTTGTTTATGTTTTGTTTTTACTACCCGGACACGCCCGGCTGTGTTATCTGTGTCGCAAGCGAAGCGCGTGTTCGATCCTTTATTTTTATGCTGCACGGGTTATCTCATTCTGATACGGAGAGCATTTCACACTAATGTCACTAGCCTCGAATAATCTGCTTTGATCTACAATGTTCTGGATGCAGATTGACAGTTGGAGAAACATTCGCGCCGAAAGATAAAAGCCTGCAGAGCAGACGCCGCGGCATTCGAATCGCCGACACCAGTCTACGCGCGTCACTTCGTTGACTGCTGTTTCGCTGCCTGTGTATTCTTTGGGAGAGCACAAGTTCGCTCCAATAAACTTCTTTTCTTTTTTTCAAGACAGCTGCGTCGTCTTTGGCTACGTGACATCTGGTGGAGGTGCGGGGTATGCACCCTTTATGCTACCAACAACCACCAAGCCAGTCCAACTAGAGCCAGCCGCCGACTGCAAGGCCTCCCGCCCGAGTTTTGTCTCCTGCCAGACGGACCCAAAAGAACGACCGCTGCAACCACGGGAACCGCCATCATTCCGAGGAGCCCCCGCAGAAGATCCAGAAGAATGGTTGGAGAAACTTCATAGCATCCGGATCTTCAACAGGTGGGACGACGCAGAAACCTTCCGGCATGTTTTCTTTTATTTATGTATTTATTAAATACTGCGGACCATTGAAGGTCCATGCAGGGTGGGTGGTTACGTAGTATCAAAGCAGGAAATACAATGAGAACATGAATAGTACAAAGAAACAAAACAACAAACATCACTGAGAATGATACATGGGATCTGTAAGGGAATTCCATTCGGCTATGGTACGAGGGAAGAGAATTTATATGTCTGTTCTAGCAAAACATGGTGTTAGGAAATGAGGGTGGTGATGGCGCGTTTGTCGAGTCATTTAAGGGGACAGATACAGTGTGACGTCAATGGCCTGTTGGTTGTTAACAAGTTGAGAGAGAAAATCCAGGCGGAATGTTTTCCTTCTTATCTGAAAGGGTGGAATATTGTTAGCTGCCATAAGGTCAGAGGGAGAGTCTAGTGGGGAGAATTTAGAGAAAATAAATCTAAAGGCTTTCCTTTGAATCCTGTTAAGTTTTTAAATGTTAGAATCGGCGAATGGATCCCATACGATACAGGCATATTCAATTTAGGGCAGATAAGGGAGAGATAGCCAAGTAATTTTACGTTTGAAGGTGTTTTAGAGAGTTTGTGCCTCAGGAAGCAGAGTTTGCGTAGAGCAGACAAGCAAATGTTGTCGATATGTGAATTCCCGAATAGATTGTCGGTAAATTTTTCGCCTAAATACTTATGGTTAGTGAACTGCTTCAGAGGGGAAGACCTTAGCGTGTATGTGAAAGGAATGGGAGATTTTTTACGAGTTATGCGAAGAAGAACGGATTTTTCATTATTAAGCACCATGCCCAACTCCCTGCACCACTCATTATGTTCTTAAGGCTTGTTTGAAGCCCCTCTTGATCGTTGGCACAGGAGATACTCTTGAACAAAACGCAATCACCTGCAAATAATCGAACGCTAACACCACGCACCACGACAGACACAATATCATTATTATACAGTAAAAAAAGCAAGGGTCCTAATACACTTCCTTGGGGTACACCTGAAGTTACTGGAACACAGCCCGATAGTTGTGCACCAACAGTCACGCACTGTATGCGGTTGCTAGAGATCCAGCTGAGATCCAGCTAGAGATCAGCTAGAGATCCAGCTGATTACCATTTCCGATAGGCCTACTGCTCTTAATTTTAAAATTAGTTTGTCATGGGGAACCTTGTCAAATGCTTCGCTAAAATCTAGAAAAATTGAATCAATTTGACCGTTATTAACTACTGAAGCGAATGAATGAGTTATCGTTACTAGTTGCGTTACTGTTGAGCATCCTTTCCTGAAGCCATGCTGCCAAGGTTCTTTTATGTTTTCTAGTATATGGTTAGCTATAATATGCTCAATCAATTTACAACAAGACGGTGTCAACGAGATAGGCCGGTAATTTTGGGGCAGGGATCGGTCACCTTTCTTAAATACTGGTAGAACTCGGGCTGCCCTCCAGTCATCAGGCAGCATACCAGACATAAGTGAAGCACGGAACAAAACAACAAGAAACTTTCCCAAGGATTCTGCATATCGCCTCAAAAATGTATTCGGGATATCATCAGGGCAACAACAGGTTTTAGTTTTTAGGTTTAATAGCATAGAAACAATTCCAGCATAGGAAATAAAGGATACATCAGAGGCGGCAAAAACTGAAACATTCGGTAGACATAAATCTGAGCTGGAGAAAACGCTACGAAAATAGTTATTTAAGTGCTCTGCAATCGACGCATGATCACAAATACATACTCCATCAACTGACAGCTCTGACAAGGGCTGTTTTTTTCCCCCTTAAATAATTCCAAAATTTTTCAGGTTCATTCATTCAGTGTACCCCTAAAGGCCCTCTGGCGAGGGTATTACATAGGGGGGAGGGGGGCAAGACAACATTATACAAAATTACTAACAAAAATACAAAACGCATTATAACCAGTAATTAGTCGCAACGAAGGGAAGAGACAATAAATACAACCTACAGCCATACCGCGTTGTACAGTCGTTAAACAATCAGATAAATTTCGAACATGGCTCGCAAGACCTCAAAAATTTGCTTGACACTATTGTGCCCATAATATTGGCTGAAAAAGAAAACAATATAACGCAAAAACAAAGAACAGAGAACATAACAAGTGGCAGCGTATGCAGAAATAGCCTGCAGCAAGAGCATGAACAATGTATGCAAGCTATTACCACAATTTATGCTAGAGGTAAAAACTACAAAAAAAAAATTCTAGTTATTGGCCGTAGTGTGTAAGAGCTGCAAGAATTTATTAGAATCTTTTTCGGTGGCAATATGTGCTGGCAAGTCATTCCACTCAACAATGGTGCGCGGTATGAATGATTGTGCGAAACGAAGTGAATGACATTGTGGGCGTTTAATTTTATTGGGGTGATCGCGTCGTGGAAACAGAGCAGAGGGGCTTTCAAAAAAACTTTCACGCAGTGACGGGTGGTTATAAAGCTTGTGAAAAAGTGATAAGCGCGCATGTTTCCGGCGCACGGCCAAATCAACTAGTTCAGCACGGTTTTTCAAGTTAGTGACGCTGGAAAAGGAAGAATAATCAGAGTAAATAAACCGAGCAGCACGGTTTTGCACGGATTCAATATTTGATACGATGTAGGCTTGATGAGGGTCCCAAATGGCGCTAGCATACTCCAATTTAGGGCGAATTAAAGTGGTGAAAGCAATCTTTTTTAACTGTGATGGAGCCTGTTTTAAATTACGTTTTAGCAACCCAAGCGAACGGTTAGTGCTTGCAAGAGTAAGTTCGACGTGATGCTGCCATGTTAGATCCTGCTGAAAGTGAAGGCCAAGGTACTTGTAAGAAGATGTGAACTCAAGTGGCGCATTATTCAAGAAGCAATAAGTGGGAATACGGTTAGTAGCGTTAGTAAAGGACATAAACTTCGTTTTAGAAACGTTTAGTGACATAAGCCAGGTTGAACACCAGAGGTTAATTTTGTCCAGATCAGATTGCAAGGTTGAACGGTCGGAATCAGAGGAAATGGTACGATATATTACGCAGTCATCTGCAAACAGTCTAACTTGAGAAGATACAGAGTTGGGAAGATCATTAACATAGACAAGGAAAAGGAGAGGACCAAGGACGCTACCCTGGGGGACGCCAGAAGTTACCGGAACAGAGGAAGAATTTGCATTCATAGCAAAGGTGAATTGGGACCTGGAGGATAGGAAAGCTTTAATCCATCTAAGAACATCCGGGTGAAGATTAAGTTGTGCTAGTTTCAGCATTAATCTGTGGTGAGGAACGCGATCGAAAGCTTTAGCGAAATCCAAAAAAACCGCGTCGACCTGGCATCCGGCAACCATGGATTTGTGAAGATCGTGAACAAAACCGGCAAGTTGGGTGTCGCAGGAATAACCCTTACGAAAACCGTGCTGACAATTAGAAATGACGCTATGTTTTTCCAAATAGTTTATGACTTGACTGTGTATGACATGCTCCATGAGTTTACATATGGTATTAGTTAGGGAAATGGGCCTGTAATTCAGCGGGGAAGAGCGGTCACCAGATTTGAAGAAAGGGACAACCTTAGCTGTTAGCCAGTCTTGAGGTACAGTTCCGGTAGATAACGATTGTGAAAACAGAGCGCTTAAGAAGGGACTGATGCTCAATGATATGGCTTTAAGGATTTTATTATTGAAGCCAATATTGTCGGCTGTTGTAGAGATTTTCAGTTTCTGCAGAAGGCACAAAATACCAGCTTCACTGATAGTAATCTCCGACATTGTTGTAGCGTATGAACTATTTAAAATGGGAGCGGATGAAACATCCTCTCTTGTAAAAACACTTGAAAAAGCCTGATTTAGCTGCTCTGCGCATTCAGAATCGGGGACTGAAACGCCGTTGTTATCGTTTAAGATAATGTCTGGATTACTTTTAGGGTTTACAACTCGCCAGAACCTGCGGGGGTTATTTGCAAGGATCGATGATAAATGATGGCTAAAAAAATGACGGCGGGTAGATTTTAGCAATGATTGATATGCTTTATCACATATTTTGTATTTATTCCAAGAGTGTAAATTATCATTTTTGACGGCCTGCTTATATAAACGCTTTTTTTTATTGTTCAAACGTCGGAGCTGCTGCGTAAACCAAGGAACCGTGCTTCGAGTTCTCATCGTTAGTACGGGTATAAATTTGTCAATTAGACCAAGAAGTTTACTTTTTAACAGCAGCCAGTTTTCTTCAATTGTACGGTGGAGATGCCCATCAATGAATTGCTCATAGAAGGAAGATAATGCCAAGTTCATACCATCAAAGTTGCCTCGGTTATAGCACCTGATAATTTTGTTAGTTGACATTCTTTCTACCACTGGGCGAATCAAGTTTCCAGTAATAATGACGTGGTCGGAAAGACCATCAAAAGATTTTATTTTTGAGCAAGCATCGGGATCGTTCGTTAAAATTAAATCAAGAATATTAGAAGATGTTGTCGAGCAGCGTGTAGGGAAGCTGATAAGTTGTGTTAGAGAAAAGTCTAGACAAGTCTGCAAAAATGTGTGTGCCTCAGTATTATTGTTTGAAACGGTTAGATCACTCCAGTTTATAGCAGGAAAATTGAAATCACCAAAAATAAAAAGTGTGACATTAGGAAAACGGGTATAAATATCGCTTATAACACGGGAAAATTCGGTCGTAAACAAGGAGCCCATATCAGGAGGACGGTAAAAGACGGCAATAATAACATTATTACCAGGAGACTTGAAGGAAACAAACACGCATTCAAGAAAAGTGCATATTGTGATAGCGGTCACAACAAGATCGCTTTTCACGGCAATAAGTACGCCACCGCCCTTTCGGTGGCACCGATCACAGCGAAAGAAGTTAAATTCTGATGCGCAAACAAAAATATTTTTATCACTGACAGTGTCATTGAGCCAAGTTTCAGTTAATATTACAAATGCTGCTGATGAAGAATCGATAAGTGAAGAAAGGGGGACGGTTTTGGAAAGAGCACTTCGAATGTTTGTGAACAAGAATGGAATATGATCGGCAATGGAACGTGTTACACGTGGTGAAGAACACTTAGTAACTGCAGGGAGGGAACGACGTCATTCCGTTGTGTCCCTTACGGGGGACACATGTTTAATAAAGTCAGGCAATGTTGTACAAAAGTAATAGTCCTTCGCGCTGTTAAGTTAGCGTGAAATTCTGTCGCACACATGGCTTATAAGATAAGACGGAGCGTGCTTTTCCTTGAGTCGCTTGATTTTTCGCTTAAGGTGGATAATACAGTTAAACCTCGTTATAACGAAATTGAAGGGGCGCCGCGATTTGCTCGTTATAGCCAATATTTCGTTATAGACGTAGCCAACATTTACTGCAAATATTATGCATTGCAGTTACCTACAACAAAAAGCGGGCGAAATAGCATCTTGCTGCACGGCGATATAACACATTCCGGAGGTAAAAAGGAAAAGTCACGAACCTACTTTATTGCAGTTCAAAACTCGTATTTCAAACAGACTTGCCTACGAAAAAGTCCGTAATTGGACATTGATAATTGAACATTGATGCACCTTCCTGATGCGAGCAATGGCTCCCTCAGCTGCGGCCGCTACGTTCACGCCATCTTTGCCGCCCTCGTGCGCACCGAAGTAGCGACAGCACGTCCACCGCATCTAGTGCCTCCGACGCCGTCCTTAGCGCTTCTTTTCAAGCCATGTGCAACAGCGCTGACGATGGACTCTCGGTTGCTCAGGATGGTGGACAGCGTACTCGTCCACACGTCAAAGTCTCTTGCCACCTTACCACGGAGTGCACCTTACCTTCCTTCGCGCCCGATGCGACGGCTTTTATCTTAGCCGTCTTCTGTTCAAGCGTGATAGTCTTTCGCTCTCGCTTCCCGCCTGTCGCACTCGCGTTGTTCGAATCACGCTGGCAGTACGATAAAAGCTGCCAAAACACACGCACACACAACTACGCAGCGACGTCGGCGATACGAACAGGGGGGGAGAGGAAGGCGACGCAACCGCGCGCGCCGTGTGCATTGGGGTTCTTCTCGGGCTCACCGCGGATAGTCCGCGGATTCCCCGAAGCCATAGGGATACGTGGGAAAATCGAACGTCGGACTGCATCTCGGGGAGCCCGCGGTGAGTCCGACACTAAATCGAAGGGCCCCATTGTCTGCATGCCGTGCGCAGCGAGAGGAGGGTGGGGGCTTCGCGGGCGCAGCGTACGCACGGCGCGCCAGCCAGCTTCGGGCGCGTGGCGGGAGTTTTGAACTGCTAATACAGTTGCCGCGTCATGCACTGTCTCAAATCCGCGTTGCGCACTGTTGTAAAATTAGCTCAAAATTTGATTTCTCAACGAAATTTGTTCGTTATATCCCGTAACAGGGAAATTTTACCTCGTTAAAACGAGGTTTTAAATACATTGGTTTCTATGGGGACTTTCAAGGGGAATTACAATTTGCTCGTTATATCCATTATTTCGTTATAGCCCGTCTCGTTATAACGAGGTTTAACTGTACTACGCGTCATCCAGGGTGTCTGTTTAGAGGTGCCTTTACACTTATTAGGTATGAAGTTACTTATGCAGAAGTGGCACATATTCTTAAAACTATTTCAGAGAGTGCAAACGTCTTCGTCACAAAAGTTATTGAAAGCATTTTCCATGTACTGTATAAGTGCTACATCATTTGCACGAGAATAATCTTTAAAACAACCCAATGGTGGTTTATCGTGCTTTCTAAGCCGTACAATGGGCGCTGATACGTTTACGAGCAAGTGGTCAGATGTGGTCAGATTTTTTTTTTTAAACATCTTTTGTGGCTGTAATGGAGCTGAGTGAGATACTGAATCCTAGTTCTTTGAAATTAAACGAAGTTGTATTTTCTCTTCATGGCTCCTTTAAGACCTTTACTACCATGGTCAGTAAAAGAACGCGCAGCGCTTTTGCTTGAAACTCGAACGCAGCACCCCAACGAAGGGGTCATGATCTTCGTCAAGGAAATGAAGCGACTTTTTCGCCGTGCGGACCCAGAAATGACGGAGGAAAAGAAACTAAGGTGTCTGATGCGAGGGTTAAAGCAAGAGCTCCTCACGTGCCCAAGATCATGCCCGAATTCGCACCTGAGGCCGCCGCGATGGAGAAGATGCTCGAAATCCGAACAAGGCAGTACGACCGCCCAGTCAATGCGCTGGTTTTGGAGGCGAGTGGAGCCGGGGCTATAAGCTCCGATACACTACTCGAGACAATCTGCGCAGTCGTCAGGGAATAACTGCGGAAACTCTTTCCAACACCAAGTCACCTCTATGAGCGACATGATCCGGGAAGAAATTCAACTATCTTTGGGGACTTCTACGCCATCCGAGGTACCCCAAGAACCACAAGCTATGACCTACTCCGCGGCTGTTCGTCGACCCCGCCCTGATCGAACCCGTCGTCAAGAAGCCCTGCCATACCACCGTCCACTGTCGCCCGCACGACCCCGTGCAACCCAAAACCAGAACTCGAGCAAAACGGACGTCTGGCGAACCCCCGATAATCGTCCACTATGCTACCACTGCTGAGAGGCCGATCACATCTATCGTCACTGCCCGTACAGGAGACTCGGATTGCGTGGTGCCTCCACCGACGCACCACGCCCCTGACCCAGCCAGCGCCCTACTGAGATCGACGAATACTGTCCAACACCAACCGAGGCCCAGCCCGCTTCAACCGATCGCCGTCGCCCTACCCATACCAGTTTCCCAACCACCATAGCAATGCTGATTTCCCACGTGGAAGGTCCCCCAGCCCATGCGGGGGAAACTAAAAGCAGCAACCTCTGGAGGTAAAGTTGCATGACCGCGGAAAAATGAAACCCTCCAAGGGCGCAACGACTCGCGGAAGACGATAATTCCCGACATGCCCTCAGCCCATCGACCCGATCTAACCTGGACGTGACTGACTCCTGAACACGACGACAACCACACAACGCGAAGCGTACCCCACATGACCGAACCTGCCACTGAGAAGATGACAACCACAACGCACAGTGCCCGATAGGTCCAATTGGTCCTCCAATTGTTTTTCTCGCCTGGGTATTGCGAACTCGCAACAAAAACTCGTTAGAGGCGGGTTTGGCTATTTCGAACTATTGGATATATCGAACTAATCGTGGCGCATATTGCAGTTCACGATAACTGGGTTCAACTGTAGTACAGTGAAATCTCGGCATAACGAACTTCAGGGGGCAGCGGCAAATTGCCCGTTATTCTGGAAGGTCGTTGTAGTGAAAATCGCCAATTTTAGGACAGCAGTGTAGACCACTATAACGTAACCGCTTATAGTGCGGATACAATTCGGGTTTTCCTGGCCACTGGTAGGCCTCACATGGAACTAAGCGTACCGCTTATAATGCAGTGGTCCAAAACCCAATACATTTATAGCGAGGTTTTTTATAGTGGGTCCTCTGATCGACTGGCGAAGCTGTGGCACTGTTTTAGGGTCACAAAAAAAGAAAGAAAGAAGCTAGATTCAGCCATCTGAAGCAGCCTAGACTCATAGAGAAAATAAAAGAAATAGGCACTCTTTAGTTCGTGTGTCCCGTTTTCACTCCCGTGATACCCACAAGTGCCCTTGCTCTCAACACACCTCTGAAGATGGCCAGCCCTCCACCTCCGCACGCTCGGGTGTGGAAAGTCGTTGCCATTAGAACCGCATGCAGATAAGCAACCACCCTTTTCCCGTTTTGAACATCTGGAGATAGTAAGCCAGGTGACGCCAGAAGTTACCACAACCTGGATGTTGTGCTCATAAACACAACATCCAGGTTGTGGCAACCTTCAGCACAGCATTCAGCACAGCTAACACAAGTAGCGGATGGAAGAGGAAAAAAAAAAAAAAAAAAAAGCCAGCCCGTGTTCTTACCACATTGCCTTGCTTATAAGCTGGGCTTCTACACTGTCTGTGGCAGTGGCATCCGAAAATGATAGGCCAAAAAAAAAAAAAGTTCCTTTCTGCGTTTCATTTTTCTTCTCACACATGGCACCAGGCCTCGATAACCTTTGCGCATGTCCATGGCACCAGCCGCCTAAAACGGTCATCTTTACTTTCTTTTCTCTGCTCCTCCTTCACTCTTCTCTCATTGGCTCGCGGTTCCTGTGGAGCAAGGTGGAAGGCGTCCGTTTACTGCGCTTTGCCATGTCTTCTGCAAGCCTACAGCTCCGGCTGCCCCGATTACCCATTTCACTGAAATTCCCGAACCTCAAAATATGAGTTCGTAGAACTGAGGTACTGTTAATATGGCATGGAATTAAATGTAACGATCGTTATTTTGAAAAGTTCGCTATTCTGACGTTTGTAGTAGTCAAATAATTTTACATTAAAACTATAAGCAGTCAGCTTGGGATTTTTTTTAAATGTTCGCTAATCTGAGAAGTTTGTTAATGTGGTGCTCGTTGTACCGAGATTTGACTGTACCAGCATCTGTGGGCCCCAAGCATTCCCCTAATGCCAAAACTTTTAAGGCACATCTCTACCCTTCCCTTGTGTAGTATTGCTGCGCCACTCAGGAATGCGGACAATAACAAACGGGGTAACAAAAGGGGGCGTCTGTGAGATGGCAGCAGTCTCGGTCAACATACCGTATTTACTCGCGTAATGAATCCTCCCCCAACTTGTCTTCTTGATAATTTACTTTTTTGTGACTGAATAAAAAAATGCAGCGGGAATATGTTTTTATCTCCGCACGGTTGCTAATGCCCTAGATAATTGCAGTAATTTGATATCACCATACAGTACGTGCACAATTGCTAAAAACGCATTCCAACATAAAGAAATCTCAACAGTAGCAGGAAACAAGAGCTCGAATGCTGTGGCTCACAATTTAAAAATTGCACGCTTGCGGAGGAGTGCCACCTGCTGAACGCAAACAAACCTTCCTGCACCATAAAAACATTGCTGCGTGCAAACAAAGCACAAACCGTACTTCAACCTTCCTTCCGTGCTCTTTGCTGTTCCGGCTGGTTTCGGCGGCGTGTGAACAAAGCACTAAACGTACTCCGCACTCCTCTGCTCTTGTTGTTCCACGACTTCGCCATTACGCTCCCTGGTTTTGTTGTTTGGCTGTGTTCCAACCTTTTTTCGAGCTCCTGATGTGCGCTGTGCGATGGGCCAGCAGCACATGAGCTACAAGGCAGATTAAAACTGGAGGTGGTGGGGCATGGAAACCGGCACTTCAGTGTTGACCCAGTGCGTGTGCGCTACGGGCGAAAACGAGAGGTTTCTGGGCGGTGAACAGCGATTGCCACGTGTTTCGTGGTCCCAAAGACGGGAAGTTTCCCGGTGTCGGAAAAGAAATTTTGGAGGGCCTTGACGGCATGGAAGACAGTGCGTTGTGGGCCGAGAACAAATGTGAAGCCGCAAGCGACTTCAGTGAGGAGGACAGCTCCATGGCGAGTGAAGGGCCACTATAGCATGTTGGGAATAAAAAAGAAATTTGGTTACATAATTACCTACGTGTTTTTATGAAAATGGTAAGGCCCTGAGAGCGCTTTTCTTGGCAACTTTATTGCATAAAATTTCAACTCTTAAAAATCTCTTGCAATTTTTTCCCCCATAATGAACCCTCCCCCATAATTCATGCTGATTTTTCTGGTAAAAAAAGTGGGTTCATTACGTGAGTAAATATGGTACTACCTTTGCTTTTGGCACATGTGCTATACATGCTGATGTCACGAAACACACGAATGAGTAGGGAAATTTAAATTTTGGCTTAAACTGCTTAATTTCACAGTGAATGCAGCATTGCTTGCTGCCGGACAAGCGCTGAGGGTCCTATAAAAACCGCACATCTGTTGAATAAAACGAGCACGTATGTTGCCTTCACGGCCCCTTTAGATCTGAAAATGTGAATAAATTCGAAAACAGTCGTTTTGTGCACGAATGAAATTTGTCCTTGCAACTGCAATAAGAAAGCACATGTTTTTTCCCATTTGCATCCCCGTGAGTGTAGAAGTGAGGCCAGCTTTCCCCCTTGAGGGCCGCACGGTGGAACTTGCTGCCACCTGCTGGAGTTCCACCAGCCTTGGGTGGACTGGCTCAGTGGACAGTGTGCCCCAGTGGCTGCTACCGTATTTATTCGAAAATAGGTCGAGCACGAATATAGGTCGACCCCCTGAAAATTGAAGTCGCCGAAAAAAAAAATAATATATTCGATTATAGGTCGACCCATACTTTTAAGAAAAAAACTTGAGGAAACTTTTTTAAACTCCCATTTATTTACAACGCGGTCACCTCACTAGTTGGAGCCACACACTGCGTCGTCGTCGGAACTTGCGCCGCATGCGCCGCAGTTCATTACCCACCCCCGCCCCCGACTGGCTTTGAAGGCTGAACGGCCAATCCTGCCTCGCAGCGCTAACTGTTGAGCTTTGGTCTGAATATCGCACGCTCCTCTTCCACGTGCAGCCGGAGTTTTTTCTCGAGAGCATCGTGCCTCCCAATTGTAGGGCCACGAAACGCACGACGCAGTCCCCTACAAGCAAAAAGTTTTCCGCCATCCCCTGATCAGCTTTTCATTAACGTCTAACTCTCGCTGAGCGGCGCAGTTGTTCAAGTTCTCAGCAAACAGGA
Organism: Haemaphysalis longicornis; assembly: GCF_048455015.1. Lineage (NCBI taxonomy): Eukaryota > Metazoa > Arthropoda > Arachnida > Ixodida > Ixodidae > Haemaphysalis > Haemaphysalis longicornis. Next base: position 8,386,309 of record NW_027526295.1, read on the forward strand.
TCACCCGCCGCTTAAAGTCCGACGTGACATAGCGAAATGCGCACGAGAAAACGTTATGTGCGGAAATCACAACGAAGCAAACACAAAGAAAGCGCATGAAACGGAGAACGGGAGATAGTAGAGACAGCGAGCGAAGCAGGCAACGCCGTTCCGTTAACGAGGTGGCTACGCTAGGTGGCGAAAGTCACCTTTACCCCCACCTCGCGCTAGCCGCTACCGCGGCTCCGAAGACACCAAGCCAAGCCAATCTGGCTCTCTAGCCAGTACGTCAGCTCGCTCGTGTCCGGTTCGGCCGCAGGTAATGCGCGATAGCCGGCAGTGACTGTGGGTGGTTTTCTTACGCTGATTGTTTTGTTATTTTTTCCTTTATTTTCTTGCCTGTCTTTGTTCTAGATGCTCCGCGCTGCCGCCTCAAATTGAGGAGCGCCGGGCGCGACGGAGAAACGGATCGCTCGGTGCGCTCGCCATTTTTGATCACGACTATAGGTCGAGGTTCTTCGGTCACGATTATAGGTCGACCCTCAATTTTTAAGCACATTTTCGGAAAAAAAAGGTCGACCTATATTCGAATAAATACGGTACTTTGCGCAGCCTTTGAAAGGCACGTGTGCCAGACGAGGCGGCTAGCACGTGTCAGCGGTTGCATGCACAACCACACGACAGGATCAACTCATACGAGCTAGTACAGCCCCTGCCAGCTGCAGTCCCAGTGCCTAGTGCAAGCTGGGCACCAGCGTTTGGTGAGCTGCGATTTCCCTTGCCTTCTCACAGCACACGGCATTATGCTAGTGCACAGTTCAGTGTCCCCAACCGGGTGTTGGGGTCATCAAAAGGACCACTGAAACCTGCCCAGAGAACAAAACCTCACAGCTGGACCCCGCAGAAAAAAGCACAAACCTCCGTACAGCAAAGTGAGGTGCCCACCGTGGAGACCCCGGGACGTGGGAACACAGCATGCGCGTGACGCTGTGCATTCCAGCAAGCCTTATCTTTGACCCACACTGGCTGCCAAGATGGGCTGACGGCATCAAGAGCTGTAGCACCTGACCCCGCAGCCAGAGCATGCATAGGAAGCGAAGCACGCACTGCAACGGGCATGGTCCAGTGACCGTAAAATGTCACAATGAAAACCAGTGCAGACTACGAGGCTCTGTAGCCATGACGGCGAAGGAGACAGTAAGAGGCCAGCGGCCACCGCTCATTCGAGGCTTCTCCTGCGAGAAACACATGCTCCTGCCCTGCACCCACCTGGTTGAACTTGTTGATGGCCGGCTGCCTGGAGCCGATGGGAGTGGAGCCCGTCATGAGCATGTAGCTGTAGCCCTGCTCCTTCACAAAGCGCTCCAGGATGAGCAGCATCTGCAGGAGGGAGTCGCCCACCAAACTGTGATCAATGGCCACACGAGCAATTGACCGTGCAATTGAGCCAGCTTCGCGGAAGCTGGAACGGCAGCGGCTGGAAGCCGAGCGGTGGAACAGGGCGCGGTTACGTCGAAAAGACCCCCCCCGGCAAGGCTCGAGAGCGCATGTGGGCACCGCCATTCTGGCTACTGGTGCTGCCGTTCCTTCAGTCGGGGCCACTAGAAGGCATTGCAACGGAACGTGAGCCCACTTACTTATCGGGCATCGCCCTCGGACTTACTGTGTCGTGCACCTTGGAACTGTTGGCCGTGCTTCCGTGTGAACCAAAACCGCCCCGTCTATAACGCCCCACCTTCCTCCTGCCAACCAGCGTTTGGCTCTCTGCCTGCGTGGTCCTTGGCCCATTCATAACAGGTCACAACAGCAGACAGTGCCTGGTGTACTGTTTCCCAGTTCCAAAAGCAAGCTCTACGTCACAGCAGAACGTCCTTAGAAGTTCCGGCGGGGGGTAACAGGGGCTCAGTGAGCAGAGGAGGCTTGGCCTGCGACGGTGCCACCCACCTGCCGGCTCTGAGTGAACAGGAGCGCGCGGTGCCCCTGAGCGTGCCATAGCTTCAGCAGGGACTCCACAACGGCCATCTTGCCCGAGCGGCCCGGGAAGCCGTAGCGCATGTCAGCCGGCAGCGTGCTTGTGTCCGTGTCACCAAACACCTTGGGGCCCCCATCGTACAGGTCAGGGTGGTTGCAGATCTTGCGCAGGTTGGTCAGGCCCACAAACACCTGCCACAGAACAGCGGGAAGGGGGCTCAGCCTAAGACTGCCAGTTCCACTGCTCAACTTAGAGGGGCCACGATGACAGAATGCAAGCCCGACTCATTCAGAAGACTGCCTCGTTAGAATGACACTGACACCACATGAAATGAAAACTTCAGTCAAATAAGCTATATGTATAATTAGGAAACAAGAGAGCGGCCGCGCAACCTACCAGCACTTTCCCCACGCTAGGACCTATGGGCAGCTGTGCAATTGGCTGAGGCCGTCAAAAGCAAACGCATCTTAGGCAGGGGCTTGTGGAACGAGCTACTTGCGTAATGCACAGTCTTTTTATAGCAGAAAGAATGGCTGGGTAGACAATGGAAGTTGCAAAAGTTCACGTAAACACCGAAGCACCAGTGCATGCTAAACGCACTATGTATGCCGATTATAGCTGCACAGCCACCTGGCATAATGAGCTTACACTGGCCAACTGGCACAAGCGACACTGTCTTCTGTGACTCGGTTTGTCAAGCATACTCAATCTTTCACGAAATGAGTACTATCAACCCTAACAAACATCTCCAAGGCACAAATCTGGTCAAAAACAAACAGAGTGCGGACAATGGTCATAAGCAGTGTTGTGGCACCACCCTAGGCGACAAACGGTAAACGAGGCAAAAAAAACACGTCTGGCCATTCGCTGCAGTCATAGTCGTACTAACAATCGTTCAAGCATCTGCCCTGAACACGTAGTTGCTCACGTCACGAAATACCGTTTGATTTCTCAGTGACTAAAGCATCGTTGACTGCTGGACAAGCGCTGGGGGAACTATAAAACACCTAACCTTTCAAATCAACAACCCTTAATGTTTTCCTCATGACCCCTTTAAACTCAGCCTAAAATGTGCTGAGATGCCACGCGCCGCCCTAAACCAACCTAAAAGATACCAGGTCACCCGCACTTATGAAGAGAGTGCGTAGAATGGAGCCAAGCAGACATTTTGCAGTGAAAAGGAATTCACATGTCCTGCAAAAATGTTGGCACTGCTAGGGCTTGAACTCAGGTTGTACGCGCCAAAACATCAGCTCAACTGGAGTTCAACCCACCAGGCACCCGCACGTCCACTGAGCTCACTCGTCCATGAAAGTAAAGGGACACCAGAGGCGGAATCAAATTCTGTTTCAACTGGAAGAGTGCACGTTTCATAGCTCTCTCGGCTTTTGTTCGACGAGGAATGGGCAGACACAGCTGGCGTTCCTCCCATCTGTGCTTCCCTTTCGTTGCCTCCTGACGTTGCGTCACCAAGTCGAGCATCAGCGCTGGCCTCTTTGTTTTTCATGTCCAGGCCATGGCCGACTACCGCACCGCTTCTTTGCCCACAGCTGGGACTTTTGTGATTTTTCACCGACGGAGCGGGAAAAGCACTTGGGTGCTCGAGCGGCCAGTGTGGCTGCCTACTCCGGCGTCCCAGGCCCCACCAAGCCAGCTGCGAGGAAGGGGGGCCTGTGAAGAGATTTGAATGTCAGGCGCCGTTCAGGAGGGCACCTTCCCTTCCCCTCAGCTGGCGATCACAGCCCTCTCGGGTGGCGCAAACCTTTCACGGCAGCCGTGTCCAGCAGTTCCCCCCTGGCTCAAACCTAACAAGGGCAGAGCGACACACCCTTTGCAGATGGCCAGCGGCGGCTCGAGGCGAGCAGAAAAGCACGTCAGATCAGTGGGCCAACTACTCGCAGCGAGTTCATTTCACGGGCGATTATGTTCAAACCAGGTGCGCTTTACCGATTTTAAATAAAGCGGGGCTGTGCGAATTCTCGAATATTCGGATACGAATCGAATAGAGTGGATTTTCCGTGTGTGCCCAGCTCTGTGAACGCAAGATGTTGGTGCGCGCTCACGCTCTGCTGCTACACCATCTGCTTGGCAAGTTTCATCCAAATGCAGAGGCTGTAAGTTTTATCCTGCAGCTTGGGGTACTAATTTGCAATTGCTTCGATAAGATCTTTCCTTCATGCAGTCGCCGTCGAACATGGCAGATCCTTTGAATTCTGCAACTGGATTGTTGAATGGTAGGGCAGCTTCCCGTAAAGCAATCGCCGCTGCTTTTGTCGCGTCTGTGGCAGCTGATTTGACACCAAGTTCTGGCTTCTTTCCACGCAGTTGCTGCATGCCCACTTTTCGCTTCTAGACCAATTGGGACAGCGCAGGCTCGTGCACTTGCGTGAGCGGTCCTTCCGCTCACGCCTCACGCTCCCCACGTGCTCCCCAAGAAGTGCGTCATCATGGTCCGTGATTGCGGCTGTGCCGTGTTTTCGCGTCACGCTGTTCCCACCCGCAGAGTGCTCGCTTCCGAGTTACGAGGAGCAATCTAGCCGCTCCTCTGCGAGTCGGTTTTCAAATGTGTATTGTGTCCACTCGGGATTCGTGAAGTCTCGTAGTGGTTCGGCAACTGGACTGCTGCGAATGAAAGTTTGAAAATGCGTTCATCGGGCTGAAAGAGAACAGCATGGCTCCCAAACATGCGAAGTAGCTTGTTTTTGCACAAAAACCTACGAAACATCTAGGCTTGACAAAAAACTTAATTTTCAGTATTCGATTCGATGTTCGGCTTTTTTTCCGAATTGGATTTGATGTTCGATTCAGCAGTTACTCTTCGGTATTCGCACACACCTAAAGTGAAGTGTTACGCCTCCCGCCCCCCGCGCACGGAGAACGAAAGATTTACCAGATTCTGACGCGGACTTTCTTTCGCTGAAAGTAGCCTGGGAACTTGCATGCGTGCTACAATAGCGCTCCAAACCAAACTCAGCTTTCAAAGTTCTCCGCTTGAGTTTTAATGCCAGCAGGAGCTGGATAAACAATTCTATGAAGCACGAGAAGTTTTTGCTGCCACAGTTGAGGTACCTGATGTCATCTCTTTTCACTTGCACATAGAATAGAACTGATTTCTTTTTTTCCGAATTTTCATCAGTAAGCTTACCTGTGCGTTGCAATCGGGGCGCGTTAGAACCATTCAAATATCGTAGAAGGTCGTCAGGCAGGTCACTTAACTCTTTTGTGACCACGCCATAGGCCATCGTTCACCCGGCAAACTTCCCGCAAAAACTAAAAGCGGTGCTATTCGGACAAGTGAGGCCATCTTGCGTGTTCATTGGAAACCGCTTTTTCAGTTTCGTTGCCGTCTGTTTACATTTCGCGTGGGTAGACGGCATGGCGATTGAAATTTGAACTCGAGGTAGTTGGGCGACAATGGTGTCCTGTTTCACTGCGTGCTGTACAAAGGCGGACAGCGGTTTGAGGCACTTTGGCCCCCGCTGCTGCTGATTTTAAGTTACCCCAGCAGCAGTGATGACTGCAGTAACAGTGTGGATTCTCCAGATTTTAGTTCTGATGAAGAAGACTCTCCCATTCAACAGCCTCGGACTTCAACTGGTGCTTCCAGGGAAGGTTCGTTTTTGACACCACGCTGTATTTATAAACAAAACTTGCCTATTATATGTGATGACTGCACTATCACTGTCATGCGTAGGGTCTGGACAGCATGCAGCGAGGATATTTTCCTAAATTCACTGTGCCGTATCGCGTTATCGCCGTCAAGATAGACTTGTTTCGGTGGGGAAAGGGCGTGGTGTTGCAGTCGCTTGCCCAGACCTGACCCAAGATGTCCTCTATCTGAACCGACTCTTCCAGCAACGAGAGCCCTGCAGATGACCATCGCTGGCGACCATTTGTGCGAGTCGCTCTGCTTGTTCGCCCCTGGCATTCTCCGGAGGTGCCCTGCATTTTGCTGCTCCACAAGGCGCAAGAACCTCGTCTCCTTCTTCAGTCGTGATCGCTGCAATGTTGCCTGCATTGCCATTGATGCAACGAGCAATCCCCAACCATCAGCAACCTGTAACCGCCGAGGTGGCAGAAGAAGAGAACGCTGGTGGCGTGTGTTCGGCGAGCTTGCTCCTGTCAAGGTCCCAGTGCCGCCATCTGTGACAATATACACAGCTTCACACCCACTGTACATTGAGTGTTGCCTGTCCCAATTTTCACACCCCAAGCACGTTTCAGGAGAATCAGATTAACTCCAATTTCTCTCCAAACTATAAAAACCTGTAACCAACCCCCTTTTCTGTCTGCGGGGCAGACACGCTAGCTACCCTGCGTTGTGGCAAACTTTTGGGCTCGAGCGAACTCCAGTGATGGTTCATCTTAATTTCTACGGCTGTGGAGCCACATTCGAGTTTGCTCAAAACTCGCTTCAGAATGGAACGCACTGCTAAACATTCCCCCCCCCCACAGCAGCAAGCACTTCACAGAAATTGGGAAGAATGCATTCCACAAGAATTTACTGAGGGTGACTGCAGGCCTTTCCCAATTCCTTTGATTGATGACGCAGATTCTCTTCACGACGAGTTTACCCAGGCCCCATGACACACCAGTCGAACTCCCCTGTTTGCTACACTGACACTGTTGTGCCTTGTGGACGAACGCTGTGATGCTCCGAGAATGGTATGCTCAAAGATTGGCCCTCAAGTGGAGACTGACATGTGACGCATGCACGTGATAGTGTAAACAAGGACGTGTAAGCAAATCAATGATCACCCATTTTGTGAACAAACAAAAAGAACTTGGAGCTTTCAGAGGCTATCAATGCTCCTCACTGTCTTTATTATGCCTTAACCTTAAAAGAAACACCAAATTTAGATTATTTTCCAGAAAACCCTGATGTCCCCCTGTTACCTGGGTGATAAAGATCCCTAATTTTACTTGATTAGTGCTAAAAGACCCCTGCAATCCTTTTCTTGCAGGTACTTTTCTGGCCGTACATCGGCTCTTCATGTCACTCAGATACAGATGCAAAAATAACTATCAGGATCGGTGCCGAAATAAGGAAGTTGTTCACTTTTTACATCTACAAACACAAGCAAATGCGGCACTGCCTACGTCACACCCGAAGCCGCCGGTTATGACAGCGCAACGCGCACACCCTACGATTGGCTGAACTTGCAATATTTTGTACAGGTCACTTTATCGACCTAACGAGCCTAAATGATGCTGTAGGGCACATTTTAAAGGAAGCAGTGGCAAGGGCAGACACTTTCAGCGCTCGTGTGCCCTTCCAAGCCGTGTTACGATGAGCCGCTTTCTCTGCTCTCAGCACCGGCAAGCATACGGCAGACTCGGTGCTCTCAGTCCGGCCCAAGCGTCTCGACGTTCGGGGACGTGCTCTTCACTGGGAAGCACCATTCCATTCACCTAAAAGCAACACCACACCTTTTTCTTTTTTCGGTTTGTATTGAACAAGACTGGTCTGTAATGAACAAACGTCAGCCCAACCAGAATATCTGAAAAACGACAAGAACTGCACACACACACAGGTACTCGTTGATGCCCAGGCATGGTATGTGAAGTTCTTGCACCTTGCCCGTCACTCGAATGGAGGGTTGGTAGTTCGACCCCACCCGAGCCAAGGTTCTCCTTTTTTTTCTTCTTTTTTTGTGAGCATCTTCTGTTTTAAAATCCAGTATATGCGACTCTTTCTCAGCCTTCTGTGAATCTACAAGTGGAGCTTGTGACGAAGTGCCGCTGCTGTAGCAAGTCAAGAGCGGTCAATTTGCCGAATGCTACGCGTGTCAGGTACGAGGGATAATAATTTAATTACTCTAATTACTGCAATTTCATTACTGCCAAGTCTGATGATAACACGGGTAGAAGAATCGAAGTGATGAACAACACAGCTCATGTCAAAAAGCTTGTTAAAAAGCTTGTGTAGTATCGAAGTTTGATTCGTTTTAGCTTCTCATAAGTTTTGGAAATGCGAGCTGTGTTGTTCATCACTTCGATTGTTCTACCCATGTTATGTTATAATTTTATTCTTAGTGGTTTTATGCCCTTTTGGCTCTGATTTTATTTGTTCGTCCTTGATTTCAAGTGCGACATGTGTTGATGTGCACAGTCTAAGTAGTGTCTGTTATCTGGTGCATACTGTTTAGGTACCTTATTTTATCGAGCTGTTTTGTTTGTTGTTTTCGACACGTGGTTCTTGTTACACCTCATCGGGTGGTGTGGCTGCTGATAGGGAAGAGGGCAACGCCGGTGTGTTGTTATTTCACGCAAAATGCAGTTGGAGGCTGCGCTCGTCTTGTCCTCTCTCTCGTCTTTTGCGCAAACTTTTTCCTCCGCACTTCCCAGGGCAGGCAGCCAGGGCCCCAAAACTTCCGGAAAGCGGCGTTCCTTGCAGCCCTCATTGGTCCCGCAATACGCTGTCATCGGAGAGAGTGGGAAACCAGCAGCAGTGCCTCGGTTTTCCACGGAGAGAACAGCCGTCAATTTTACAGTATTTTTAAATTTAAAAATGGAATGATTATTTCATTTCTGCACAGATCCTGATAATTCTCTTTGTGTCTATCTCTGCACGACACAAACAACAGATGTAAAGTCTGAAAAATACCTCAAAGAAAAGCGTTGCAGGGGTCCTTTAACTCTTTCAGTACGGCGCCATAGGCCATCGGACGCCGGTGTCCGGTGATTTCAAACGTCCCGCGAAAGCTAAAAACCGCGCCTGTCGAACAACTAACGCCATCTGGCGTATTTATTGACAACTAATTTTTCGATTTTATTATATTTTGTTGATATTTCGCGTGCAGAGACCGCGCCAAGAGTGAAATTGGAACCCGCAATAGTGGCGAGTTGTGTGAAAATGGCGTCTATCAGACACGGAGTTCCGGTGATTTCAAACGTCCCGCGAAAGCTAAAAACCGCGCCTCTCGGACAACTAACGCCATCTGGCGTATTTATTGACAACTCATTTTTCGATTTTATTATATTTTGTTGATATTTCGCGTGCAGAGACCGCGCCAAGAGTGAAATTGGAACCCGCAATAGTGGCGAGTTGTGTGAAAATGGCGTCTATCAGACACGGAGTTCCGGTGATTTCAAACGTCCCGCGAAAGCTAAAAACGGCACCTGTCAGACAACTAACGCCATCTGGCGTATTTATTGACAACTCATTTTTCGATTTGATTATATTTTGTTGATATTTCGCGTGCAGAGACCGCGCCAAGAGTGAAATTTGAACCCGCGGTAGTGGCGAGTTGTGTGAAAACGGCGTCCCACTGTATTTATAAACAAAGCAGGCTTCCTATCTGACGACTGTGGCTTTACATTGATGTGTAAGGTCTGGACAACGTACGGTAGGGATATTTTGCCAAATGCGTCGCGTCATATCGGGTTATTACCTTCATGATAGCCTGGCACTTGTGTCAGATTACCGCTACGGAGCGATGTGCGACACTTCTCAAGAGTGCTGGATTTTTTTTCTAGTTTTTTACCACTCAAGTGAAAAGGATTTTGTGTCGGAACACAAAAAAGTGTGCTTCGATGCATGACCGACTTACACACGAATGGCTTTGAGGAGTGGCACAGCCGTCAGTTCCGCTAGTTTGAGGGGCCCACAAAAATACAAAACTTGGTGTACAGTGTTGATATATATATTGAATCATAGCGAAGAAATGTAGAAACAATTTGTATATCTTAGAATTCCTAAAATAATTTTTAGGCTCGTTACAATCGCCTATATACGTTGCGTGTATACTTTTTTGTGCGTTTTTTTTCTGATTATTTGACTAATAAACTGTAAGTAATTGTACCTTTCACAAAACTGCTCGTATGTGTTTGCAAGAGCAATCTATAAGCTACAATTACATGCATAGCAATGCTAAATGTGTCCACTAGCTCAAGAGAAAAAAATAGTTTTGTTAAGCACTCAAAATCGGCCGTTTTTCTGCCGTAACGAAAGAGTTAAGAAGCTCATGATACCACCGGAAAAAAATAAATTTAGTACATACATACATTTAACCAGAAAAAAAAAAACCTTTGGAATGTTTCCACAAAAAGCTCAATTCTCCACCAATTCTCAGCTTGAAAAATAGCACCTGATTTTTACCACCCCCCTCCCTCAACCTTAAAAAGTGTAAAAACTGTGAAAACGAAAAACCCTATGCATGTTTACTTCCACGAAACAAAGGCAACTTTCTCTGCACTTGCAGTACAGCAGAGCAGCGAAATCGGACATGGCACAGAAGCGTTGCCAGCGTGAGCCACTCCACTGCCAGGCTTGACAACTTGCGTCCACAGCCCGCACCCCTGCCACACACGGCACATGCGAATGCTGTTGGTTGACTGCTACGGAAGAACACCAAATGACGGTTACATGAAGGGCATCCGGCAAGCAAATGAGCAGCCCTGACTGCCGAGGTCCGTCACTGAAGGAGGAGATTCAATAACAGATTGTATAGTGCATGCACCAGCTCACCCACACCCACACCACACCGCTTTTGTGCTTTTATGTCCTATAACTGAACATGTGTATTTGGTAACTTGGTATTAGTTTTCTCTGATCTGCTTTTTTCTGTTTTGTTGTTGTTGTTAGTTGTGCTGACTGATGCATGTCAGTCACTATTTTTGTTTTTTTTTTTTTCTTTTCTTTCTTTTTTGTTGTCTTCCCTATATGTATTTGCCCCCCCTTATGTAATGCCTTCGGGCCCTTAAGGAACTAATAAATGAAATGAAATGAAAAAACCTACGAGTAAACCAGTAATTTTCACTTGCACATTGTGTTATAAGGAAAAAGAGGGCAAGGAGCCCCTTTGCAAAGCTCCGCCATGTCTGCTGCTACCCAGATATCGATTGGTTGCTTGTGGTGAGAGAGTCCCTGGATTAAAACGGGGCTACACTTTTCTCATCTGAAGAGTCGCGTTTTAAAAACATTGCGGTTGTTGCATTTACGTTATCACCTCCTAATTGTGTGGGTTTCCCGCTCATCACTGCTGTCATCATCAAATGTCATTTTCTCGCAGACCTGTGCAGCCAAATGTAACGCTGGAGGACATCGGACAGGGCAGGGTTGGCGTTGCTGCCACTGACCGCTTGTGAGGAACTAGGCAGCAGGTGGTGCTTGTGACTCTCTTGAAATTGTGGGACCCCTAGCAGAACAACTGGCAAATATCCCGACACCGTCTGCAAGCCACCGTTTGCACTAGGCAGCCTCAAAAACAACTGTGGGAGCAGATGCCACACTGACCTGCAGCCTGCCCGTAAGGATGTTGGCCACTTCCCCAGAGTCCAGGTACTGCTGGTACAGCTCTCGCTGGTGGTCCGTCAGCCGGCAGAACAGCACCTGCACAGGAGGCGCTTGCTACGCACAGGCCACACAAGACTCCCGGCAACGGTGGTGCTGGCCGCTTAATCGCAAAATTCTACTGCAAGCTGAGAGATTACAGAGGAAGCGGTGGCCCAGTATCGAAGGGCAGCACAAGACGAGGGACAGTCCCTGCACTTGGGTACTCCACCATGCACCAGCTCCCCCACACCCACACCTCAGCTGAAGCAGTGGCCGGCCGCTTTTTGGCAACTTCTCCACGCTGTCAGATCTCAAGTTGTGGTTGACTGTCTCGTCCTCTCAATGCCCGTGTGCAGTTAGCAGGCCTCTCGTGGCAGTGGTCACACGTTGTGCCACCACTGCCAATATTTCGTCACAAGGTTTGTGAACATTTCTTGCGTCCTTTCACTTGAAGAAGCGTCTTTCGTGGCTGGAGCCCCCACAGGCTGGTACTGGCAAACTGAGCACAGCTGCCTGGGAGGCCCCTCTGAAGGGGCAGCCCTTTGCGAAGAGAGAATTGCCAAATAGCTGAGCGGGGGGAAAGAGGCCAGCCCACCTGCTCGTTCTTGCTGGGCAGGCGGAGGTGGCTGCGGACGTCGTCCTTCATCCGGCGCAGCAGGTACGGCTTGATGGTGTCCCTCAGCACCGTGGCGCACTTGTACGCCGTCTGCACCTGCCGACAGCAAGAGGGCCCTTTCCACTCGGCCGCCATCAAGGGGAAGCCCCGACACCTGCTGCTGTACTGCCCATCTGAGACGGAGGCCAGAATGGCTGCTTGCAACTGCGGCCGGTCTTTCTTTGCAATGATCAAGCTTCTTCCTTTGTAATTTGCGATGTGTACTATTCAACATATTCGATTTGAAATTATTCGTCCAAATCACTATCTGCTTCGAATTCACTTGGAAACTCAAATTCACGGCTCGCCCGTCCCTGGCCTAGAGGAGACACCTTTTTCAGCTCCGCAAGGGACAGACGTCTCAACAGCCAAAAATCGGCCCAAAAGCCACTTAAAGATGCACAAAACCACCTGGGCAAGCCACTCACTCTTCGCTCCCCATTTCTTTGCTTTTTTTTAATTGTGCACTCTTACCTGTTATGAATGCCATTTTTTGGTGTGAAATTGTAGCAACCTCACTGCTGTTTTTGTGCGTGCTACCACATGTAGATACTGCCCACTCCCCGATGTATCTCCTATTGTTACAACAGTGTCTCATCTTTTGTTTTGTATTGTGAGGACATCCATCCACGAGGGATGGTGGTGTAGGTGGCACCCTCTGGGCGCGGTGCGGTGTGTGTGTGCGCGGGGGAACTCGGGACTCGGCGGGAAGTCGTGGAGTAGTCGAGGTCGTGGAGCGGTGGTTGTGTGAATAAACCCTGACAAGTGGGGGCTCGTCCGGGATGGAGCCTATAACGGACCAATTTGTGCAGTTGCTTTTGCAACAGACAAACGGATCCCCTATGGAAAGGGAGCGCGTCGCCGCGCAAGTGCGCGACGCGATAATGGCCGCCGCTGTGCCGGCCGCCTCGACGGCAAGCGTAAACATGGCGGCACCCTTTGTTCGCGCCGGTATCGCCGAAGCGCGGCCAGCGACCGTGACAGCACCCGCAGCGATGCCCAAGTTCGAAGGATTCCGTGATCTGCAGTCACCGCAGGAGTTCCTGGACAAGGTCGAAAACTTCTGCGTGGCTGCGGACATACCGACGGGAGACCGCGTCCGGCGGGTGATCGCGACGGCCTTGGAGGGGAGCGCAAAGCTTTGGTACCGCTTCGCGGGACCCTTTGAAAGCTGGGACGGCTTCGCCGAAGCTTTCAAGAAAGAGTTCGCGTCCATCGACGAGAAGCTTCGGCTGAAGCAGGAGCTGGACGAACGGACGCAGCACCCGCAAGAAAACCTGCGGGAGTTTATTTACGTCGTCGCCGCCTATTATGAAAGGATCGGCGAAAACGTGCCGGACTCGGAGAAAGTCGACCGAGTGCTGCGCCAAATGCACCCCGACCTACAAGATTTGGCAGCTGGGTCGACCTTCAAGGACTTGAAGGAGCTAGCGGCCGCGGCTGACGGCCTGATGGAACGTGCGCGGCGCCGGCAGCAGTATCGGCCCCCGCCGCCCAAGACCAACCAGGTCGCGCGCGACCTGGCCTATACGGCCCCTGGCGTCTCCAACGTCGCTACAATGAGCCAGCACGCCGTCTCCTTCGTGGGAGCAGGGGCGCCCGCGTGTGCGTGGCCGCTCCACCCCGCTGCCGTGCAGCCTTCGTACCACCGCGACAGGTGGCCCGCCATTCCGCCCAGCGGCGCACTGCCACAGCAACCAGCAGCGGGACGACAGCAAATTGTTTGCCGGCGATGCGGTGGCGTCGGCCACATCGCACGCAACTGTGCGACGGGACGCCCACAGGACCGTGGCGTTTGCTTCCTGTGCCGCCAGCCAGGGCACTTCCAGGCACAGTGCCCGGGAAACTGGCGCCAGTAGGCACAGGCCCGGTGAGTGTCTACGGCGCCGCAATGCAAGTTGCATCTACGGCCGGAAAGAAGGAGCCAATCCTGGAGGTGCGAATCGGGAACGGGACGTTCCGCGCGCTGCTCGACACAGGATCCAGTGTGAGCCTTCTGGGACCTCCGGCTATCAGCGCAGCGTGCTCAGCTGGAGCCAAAGGGAAGCGAGAAATGCGGACACTTCGCCTGGCATCAGGTTGGTCCCAAAGCACCACTTCCATCAGGTGCCAAATGGAGTGGGACGGCGGCTGTCGCGTACAGAGATTTTTGTGCCTTCCTGATTTGTGCCAGGATGTTGTGCTGGGCCGGGACTTCTTGACGGCCACGGGCATATCCTTGCACATTGGCCTCGGAGGGCGGACCGTGGGCATGGAGCCACAGCTGGTAGTGCCGTTTGCGAAGGCTGACAAAAGGGCCACCCCTGAACCATTGGAGGGTGCCTACTGCCTCGAATGGCTGTTCGAGCACCCTTCGGACACTGTGATGACCTGCAGCACGGCGGTGCACTCGGAACAGCAGTCAGACAGCCAAGGCAGATTTGAGGCTCTGCTAGAGGAGTATGGGGCACTATTTACCAAGTCTCCAGGTTGCACCAGCCTGGTCGAGCACTCCATTGACACAGGTGACAGTGCCCCTGTGCGCACGAAGCTGCGCCCAGTCAACCCCAAGAAAAAAGGCATCATGGACTCCTGCTTGGATGAAATGCTGGGTGCAGGCCTGATCAGACGCAGCAACAGCCGCTGGACAAGTGCACCGGTCCTGGTGGGCAAGAAGTCGGGGGGCTACCGCGTGGCCATAGATTACCGATCCCTGAACTCCCGAACCAAGGTCCCAGTGTACCCGATGCCACGCAGCGATTGGTTGTTGGCCCAGCTGGGTAACGCCAGATGGTTCACAAGTTTCGACCTCTCCCAAGGGTTCTTCCAGATCCCACTAAGGGAACAAGACATCGAGAAGACTGCGTTCATATGCCACAGGGGTACCTTCGAGTTCACAAGGATGCCGTTTGGTGTGGCAGGAGGGCCTGCCACATTCCAGGCCCTGATGGACAGAGTGCTCGACGGCATCAACCACCAGTGCGCCATGGCCTTCCTCGACGATGTGCTGGTGTACTCTCCAACGCTGGAGGACCATTTGGTGCATGTCCGTGAGGTGCTGGAGCGTATCAAGCAGGCAGGGCTCACAATCAACCCCGACAAGGTGCAACTCTGCAGACAGTCCCTCACGTTTTTGGGGCACGTCATCTCCCCCGGCGAGTGCCGACCAGACCCGGAAAAGGTACGTGCAGTCGCCGACTACCCACAACCTTCTAACGTCAAGCAGCTACAGGCATTCCTGGGCCTCACTGGCTACTACAGGAACTTTATTCCACAATTCTCGGTCCTCGCCAAACCATTGACCAACTTGCTGAAACGGAAACAAAAGTGGCAGTGGACCAGCAGTGAACAGCATTCATTCACAACTCTCCGAACAGCATTGGCAACGGGTGCAGTCCTCTGTTTGCCCGACCTAAATGCCCCATTTGTTGTTGAGACAGATGCCAGCAGTGCTGGCATAGCAGCAGTGCTACTGCAGCAGCAGGATGGCATTCTCAGGCCAGTTTCATTTATCAGCAGAGGGTTGTCAGATGCCGAGTTTAACTACACAGTGCAAGAGTGGGAATGTTTGGCAGTTGTATGGGCTGTGGACAAATTCCGGCCCTACTTGGAATTCACAGCATTTGAAATCCACTGTGACCACTCATCACTGGCCTGGATGTTTTCCACTGAGCAGGCATCTCCACGGGTGCGACGCTGGGTGCTGCGCCTTCAGGGGTTCCAGTGCAAAATCAAACACCGCCGTGGAAAGGCTAACATACCAGCCGATGCTTTAAGCCGGGCACCAGTTGAAGCAAGCCCTAATGATGTTGCTGAGGGTCTGCCCGAGACCCTGTTCCCACTTCAGTTGCACTCGGATGAAGGCTCAGTCAAGTTTGCCGACAACTGCCTGGTGACTGCCATTGAAGACCTGACTGTCGTGAATAGTGCGGAGAAACTGGCACAGGAACAGCAAAAGGACCCCCTTTTGCGGGACATAGCAAGGACTGTCCAAGGTGAATGCCTGCAGGAAGATAATGCCGAAAGCCGCCGTGTGGGGGATCTGGCATCCACGTCCCGCATTGAGTCGTCAGGACTTCTAGTGCAGAGCCGTGGCGACCGTACAGTTGCCTGGTTGCCTGCTCACCTTCGCGCCTTGGTCTTGCAAATGGGCCATGACCATCCAACAAGTGCCCACGCTGGGTTCTTCAAGACACTGCGACGCATCTCTGACAAGTATGTGTGGCTGGGCATGCGTGGTGATGTGTCCAAGTATGTCCGCTCTTGTCAGGTCTGCCAGAGGACAAAGGCAATCCGCCAGAAGCCACAGGGATTTATGGCCAGCCAGTGGCCAGCAGCACCAATGGAAGAGCTAAGTGTGGATCTGATTGGTCCACTGCATACCAGTCCACGCAGGAACAAGTACCTACTCGTCATCATTGACAAGTTTACGAAGTTTGTTGAGCTGTTCCCACTGAGAGCAGCAACCACCCAGCAGATAGCCAGCAGAATGCACGAGGTCTTTTGCAGGCATGGAGTGCCCACAGCTATTTCCAGCGACAATGGGAAGCCCTTCGTCAGCAGACTGTGGAAGAGCTTGCTTAGGCAGTGGGGCATTGCAGAACGCCACACTGTCCCGTACAGGCCAGCGGGGCAAATGGTAGAGCGGCACAATGGCACGATTAAGCAGTCGCTACGTGCGTACTGCAAGGATCACAAGAGCTGGGACCTCCACATCCCTGAAATTGCCTTTGCCATGCGCACTGCTGTGAGCGCGGCCACTGGCTACACACCGGCTCTCCTGTGCTACGGGAGGGAGCTGAAGACCCTGTGGCAGCCAGCGGAAGAGAAGCATGATGTCGAGCCGGCCGCATCAGCCCCTCATACCTTCGCCGCAGAACTCCAGAGCCACTTGGCACAGGTTTTGGCTGCTGCACAACAGCATCAACAACGCGCCTGGGACAGCCAGCAACACTATTACAACCAACGGCGCCGGGCCACTACCTTGAAAGAAGGCGACCTCGTGCTGCGCGACGTCCACATCCTCAGCGATGCTGCCAGGGGAGTCTCGTCAAAGCTCGCGCCGAGGCGTACAGGACCATTTCGGATCCACCAGCGTCTCGGCGCGAACACGTTCAAGCTGGTCCACCCAAGCACAGGCAGAGCCTGTGGCACTGCTCACGTGGACCAGCTACTCAAGTACCACCCCCCGTGGTCAGCGGCTGCTTCACAGTTCAAGGGGGGGGCAGGCTGTGAGGACATCCATCCACGAGGGATGGTGGTGTAGGTGGCACCCTCTGGGCGCGGTGCGGTGTGTGTGTGCGCGGGGGAACTCGGGACTCGGCGGGAAGTCGTGGAGTAGTCGAGGTCGTGGAGCGGTGGTTGTGTGAATAAACCCTGACAGTATTTGCCCCCTATAGCGTGCAAGTCATGGTGAGCAAATAAATGTTTACAGCCTCCCAAAAAAACACCTACACGGGGTGACCATATTCCTGGAGGCGGAAAACGGGACACACCATCGTGGGAGGCAGCCACGTTCAAAAAACAAAAGGTTGAGGTTGGCAGCAAACATTTTAATGAGAGGACTGCTGTCATATAAAAGTTACATTTTGCACTGAGCCCTCCTCCCGGCTGAGGGAACACTCGCACTCACAGCTCGGTTACGTGCTCATTTCAGAGGCCCCGCTTTGGGTTCTTCGTTGGTGTATTTCTAATTTTGTTAAAGGGGTCCTGAAATACCTTCCGCCGATGCATGGATGTACATGTACCCAAATAAAGCAATGTATTTGCAATCTCCTCCCGCAAGAATTTTGTTAAAGCGATGAGTATTAGCTGAGAAATCGTAAATCAAAAACCGCGCATTATCGTCGCTCCGCGTTTCCTCCTCCTTTCGACTTACTCTCCGCTGTTGACGGCGCGCGAGCCTTGCCTCCCATGATGCTGCGCTCCGCAGCGGTGACGTACTTCCGCTATTGCGCTGCTACGTCATCTGCTACGGGCAAGCTTTGTTGACACCATGAATCCCGCACTTCGCTCAAGGCTGGAAAACCGAACGAAAAATCTGGCCGCATGTGTGCGGCGGCCTGGCCTTGCCCTTTCGCGGTGTTCGTTGGTGCAGTTGCTATCGGTGGCACGTGACTTTTTATCGGCGGCGAACTCACAGCCGTACGGGGAAGATCGTGCGCTCGTTCCCTTTGATGCACCGACACTGTTTATCCAAAAAGTGCCGTATCAGATGTGCCGGGTCTTATTTTGCGGCGGTCGTAATTCCTGCCGGCGGCATGTGAAAAAGACATTTTAAATCGATACAGAACCCGTGCACAAAACCCTTCAATCATGTGACCAGTTCAGCTTGGGGCGACGCGTGGTGGAGAGCGGCAACGTTGGCAAAGCATGCTCCACCGCGGCTCTGAGCTTTCTAGCGCTGGAGCGAGCGCCACTTCTTTGAGAATCTCAAACATCGGTTGCCTTGACAACAAGGCACAAACCACTGTAGAACTCAGTTACAGTTGCGTGTTCCCGGTTCAGCTCGGGGCCCCACCTCGCGACATGTGGGCACTGCAGGCGTACCACCCACTCCCATTGGGAAGTGCGAGATGCGTTTGACATTACAGGAGGCGATGGTGTGTGTGTGTTGTGGACGTCTTTGTTTCGCGATGCAATGCGACGTTGTACTTCTGCGGGTGGATAGTGCTTCCCATGGTCTGGATTATCTTTCTCGAGCGACGTACGACTCAACCTCTCATGGGGTATGTGCACTGTGCGTGGCTGAAAGCCATCTCGGCTTGCGCGCCAGAGTTGAGTGACTTGCTGTTCGTCCCCGCAAACCGCGAGCGAGGTGAGTGCCGAATTTACGATGGGCAGGAGGAGGCAACCCATCGTCTGTCAATCGCGGTTCAGACTTGCAACGCATGTTGTGACGTTGTGTTCGTTCGAAACGCATCTCTGGATTGTTTTGAAGTGGAAAAAAATGTATCCGTCAAACCCGGGCATTCGGCTCAGGGCGTTCTCTGCGATTGCACGAAAGAAGTGCCACGGGGCTTCAACGCTTTCTTTATGGGACGTACTCCGGTAAGAGAATATCCATGTCGTGTTATGGCCGTGTTGCATTCAATAAGAACGGTTAAGCGTTTGTTTACACTTGTTTCGTTTGTCGTAAAATGTCCAAGCACTCCACTCCGCTGGCAGATCAGCCGGTGAGCCGACGCTGAGCAGACGACTCATCTCTTTGCCGGAAGTGCGTGAAAAAGCCGCCCAATAGCAGGATGTCTAGCTCATGACGAACATCTGGGAATCGATGATGTAGACATGTGAAGATGGCGGCGTCCAAAAACACGAAGGAAAGGGTGAGAAAAAAGCGACAAACTTTGCAACAAAAGTGTGAGCTTTCCGCTGCGCGTAAAAGAGTAATACTTGGCACAGATGGCGTTGACGACCCAATCTAACGATTGCGCTAGTTCATTTAGTGTGCTCAAAACGCCTTTCAGGGCCCCTTTAAGCCCAACTTCATCCCACAAGACTCACTCGTGAAATTCTTCACACTATGCAGAAAGCTCAGCCGCACAAGCGACACAGCAGGTTGATGTCCACGTCGAGTTCACAATGTGAAAAAAAAAAAGCGTCACGCTAGAACTGTGGCTCCAGGAAAACACAGGGCCAGTTCCGCGACGCAAGAAATCGCAGCGCAGCGTACGTGCCTTGTTGCCGTCTCTTTGGACACTTGCACCCATCTCTCAGGGGCCGAAATGCCCAAAAAGCTCCAAACTTCTGGTTTCTTTTCA
This sequence comes from Haemaphysalis longicornis, assembly GCF_048455015.1. Classification (NCBI taxonomy): domain Eukaryota; kingdom Metazoa; phylum Arthropoda; class Arachnida; order Ixodida; family Ixodidae; genus Haemaphysalis; species Haemaphysalis longicornis. The sequence continues at coordinate 8,405,931 of NW_027526295.1, forward strand.
ATGCATGGTCAACTGGTAAAGTAATTCCTCTTCAAAGTCATTTTCGGCTAGAAACTTCTAGGCGTTCTCTGGCAAGAATAGATGTAAAGTTTACTGTCTGGACAAATATTTGAGAGCACTTAAGGTCATGTTTGTAATGTATACTTGTAGCGAGTCGGCACACTTTTGGTCTGATCAACTTGCTTGGCACCAATATCGAAACTATGCATTCCTGCAAAAACGGGACATGACTGTTCGTTGGGACTCCCGTATTTTTGTCCCAATAAACAGGCAGAAGTGGACCTCAAAACCAGAAATGTCCCCGCCAAGACCTCACATAAAAAGAATTTACAAAGCCATTGCACTTTGGACTGCATAAACATAGCCATTTTCACCTCTGCTTCCACACTTGGTGCCTCGCTTTCTGAGGACAAATTTTTTCCCCCCACAAGGCCAAACTGCCAGTAGCAATATTTCAGGATGCCTTTGTCAGATCTGCGTGTTTACTGCTCAATGCCAAAGCTTACAAAGTGAATAGTGCGGCAGGACCGCCACAATACAGTGTTTGCTCGCATAAAATTAGTCTAAACAATTACCGAGTCATTTAACAAAAACACACACTTATTATTTCCTCAGATGATACGGGTGCAGCTTCCCTAATGGCACAGTTGTTGCCCTTCATGGTCCTTCCAGAGGATTCATAACAAAATGTTCGGGGAAAGACGATTGGCAAAATGTGCTGTGTGGTCCCCAACATACACGGAACCATATTTACTCCGACGCTGAGGTTGGGAAAATCTTGCTCTGGCATCTTGCTCTGGCATCCAGATGAGACGGGTGTGGAGAATAATGCTTCATGTGGCAAATGTTGAGGAAATAAAAGGGAACAGAGCGAGCAAGAGCAAGCCACACCAAGGAGAGCAAGTGCACTAGGACAACGTGCGCTTGCGCACAGAAAAGGGGGTACTTATAATCGCGAAAACATGGTGAGCCACAAGGGAGAGACCTGATTGCGTATTCGTGCTCAGGATGTCGAGACATGCTGTAAAAAATAAAATCCTTTAAAATCATTTTTTTAAATCCATGGGCTTTAAAAAAGAAAATTCAAACGAGCCAAAAATGCCCTCATGACCATTGTAGCCTCTTACAAGAAGGCGCTCACTTCACCAGTTGACCATGCATTGAAAAGAAACCAGAAGTTTGGAGCTTTTTGGGCATTTCGGCCCCTGAGAGATGGGTGCAAGTGTTCAAAGAGACGGTAACAAGGCACGTACACTGCGATGCGATTTCTTGCGTTGGGAACTGACCCTGCATCACCGCAAATTGCCATGCCACCTTTTAGTATACCGTATTTACTCACGTAATGAACCCCCTTTTTTTACCAGAAAAATCGGCATGAATTTGGGGGGAGGGTTCATTATGGGGGAAAAAATTGCGAGAGATTTTTAAAAGTTGAAATTTTATGCAATAAAGTTGCCAAGAGAAGCGCTCTCAGGGCCTTACCATTTTCATAAAAACACGTAGGTAATTATGTAACCAAATTACTTTTTTATTCCCAACATGCTATAGTGGCCCTTCACTCGCCATGGAGCTGTCCTCCTCACTGAAGTCGCTTGTGGCTTCACATTTGTTCTCGGCCCACAGCGCACTGTCTTCCATGCCATCAAGGCCCTCCAAAATTTCTTTTCCGACACCGGGAAACTTCCCGTCTTTGGGACCACGAAACACGTGGCAATCGCTGTTCACCGCCCAGAAACCTCTCGTTTTCGCCCGTAGCGCACACGCACTGGGTCAACACTGAAGTGCCGGTTTCCATGCCCCACCACCTCCAGTTTTAATCTGCCTGTGTAGCTCATGTGCTGGCCCATTGCACAGCGCACATCAGGAGCTCGAAAAAAGGTTGGAACACAGCCAAACAACAAACCACGGAGCGTAATGGCAAAGTCGTGGAACAACAAGAGCAGAGGAGTGCGGAGTACGTTTAGTGCTTTGTTCGCACGCCGCCGAAACCAGCCGGAACCGCAAAGAGCACGGAAGGAGTGTGGAGTACGGTTTGTGCTTTGTTCGCACGCAGCAACATTTTTATGGCGCAAGAAGGTTTGTTTTGCGTTCAGCAGGTGGCGCTCCCCCGCAAGCGTGCAATTTTTAAATTGTGAGCCCCAGCATTCCAGCTCTTGTCTCCTGCTACTGTTGAGATGTCTTTTGTTGAGAAAAAGAATCGTAAGACTGAAACGCCAAAGAGGGCAGAAAGGCAGAAAGGTGAACTGCGAGTGCAGGAGCGACAACAACAATGTGCCCGCCTACTTGGCCAGTCACTTGGTAGTTCTGTCCGGGGCAGCAAGACGAGACTGCCAGGAATGAGACTAATGACTTGTCTTATGTGAGGCGCTTTTTAACAAGCTGGCACCGTGAGTCATTTTGACTTCAACCCACCAGATAAGGCTGACGGCTTGGAGAAGTAGAGAACTTCTGGGAATTTGAAAAGAAAAAACGATGATGAAAAGGCTTGGCACATTCAGAGCCTCGAAAGGCTGAATTTGGACATTAGCAGCTTTGCACATCCCAGGTGTTGAATGGTTTGTGATCCTAGGAATCAGAGCGGAAGAAGAGAAGAGGAGGGCGTACCTGCACGTCGGAGGCGTTGGCATAGCCGCCCTGGGTGATGGGCACGGCAAACTCCTGCATGAAGACCGGCAGGGTGCCCAGCCTGCCCGGGAAGACAAAGTCCAGCAGGGACCAGAGCTCGCGCAGGCTGTTCTGGATGGGCGACCCCGACAGGATCAGCCGGTGGGTGGTGCGGAACTGCAGGCAGGCATCGCGCTGTCCGACACTGGCACACAATACGCGGCTCCTGGAAGGGGCACTCACCCACTCACATTCCTAGGGAACATGCCACCGACGGGCTCATAAAAAAGCATCGTGTACGACAGGAAACGTTTCACGCGTCCACACAGATGTTCCCAACGGCCTGGTTTGCTTCTTTTACAAATGTATCCCTCCCTTACTGAGATTGAAGAAGAAACGCAGTTTGGTTTATCCAGTTTTCTCTAGATGGCACCAGCTGTCTAGCAAGCAAACGTTTTAGAGATGACACATTTCTAAAACCCGTTGTGAACATTATTATGTATTGCGAAGCTTTTCCCATCCGTGCCCAACGGCTCTAAAGTGCGTGGGTCGTGAAGTGGTGGGCCCCACGGGAGGGCCCCTGAAAGGAGTTCCCTACAGGATAGTCACTGAAGCATGCTTGACGAGTTGCAAGTTTCCATTCTCCTTGAGGAAATCACTAAATGTTTGCTTCCATCCAAACTACTTCAACGAAGCTTCAGAAGCAAAAACCCCCATTCCCATGCCCCTAGGGACCCTCACTTTGCTGCGTTGTTCAAAGTAGCAGCGTAGGTACACAGTCGAACGACACCATACAGATGGCATTCCCTGAAAAGTTTAGCTGTCAATTTCTTCGCTCGGCCACACTGCAAATGGCCACGGACGTGGCACGGCTTGTTCCACTGCGCACGCACGCCGCAGAAACTGGCCGGCATCGCCTGCTCCCTTTCAACCAGACTCTCAACGGTGGTGTCAACAGAGATATTGTTCTTAATCCCACTCACGTTGGGGTACAGTCTGCTTGGCACAGACAAGTAGCGTTATCCTGCGGATCCCCATGTAACCAGTGGAGAAGTAAAGAAAGGTTGCCGGCATGGGTGCTTCGCACAACCTAATGTAACAATCTACTGGATATAACGACAAACAACTATGCCACCATCCACTTTTGTATGCTCGAGTGTCACAATATCGGATGCAGCGATTGAATCCAGTCACAGTGCGCACCGAAAATTCGAGCTGCCGCCGGCTCTTTGCGCAGATGGCATCCCTCAGAAAACGCGTACACTGCGCCGCCTACAAGAAGGCAAGAGGAGGGGAAGAGCAGTTTTCTTTCCGAACCCCCCTCTCAGCGCCACCACTTTGGCACCGTCCCCGCATCTGCTGGCGAACTCGCGCTGCCGGTGCCGGCGTCGCTCTCTCATGCGTTTGCCTATGTTCGCCTGCTCACCGGTTGTGTCACGTCCGCACCGCATTGAATTTCACTGGGTGCCTCTTCAACTGCCTCCGTTTTTTCGCGGAAGGGAATTCAGGGCTGATGTTTTGGAAACGTCCCAGTGCCTAACTGAAGAGGCAAACTATGCGCGGATACGTGCTGCCGACAGCGGTGAAAGCGACAACTCTGACGACGCAGTTGCACAGCCTATTCAAATAGTGACTTCACAGAAATCCCAACACATGATAGTCCCGCAGGGAGTACGTTTGCACCAAGGACCTTTCACTCAGCTAGGCTCCAGTGCAGCCAGGTGAAGCCCCTACAGATTGCTCTTGAAAAAGATGTGCTCCAGCTTTGCGTGAAGCAAACAAACCTGACTGACTATGGCATCTTTTCTTCAAATAAGCAGTAGTACAACCTTGCTCGCATGCAAATAAAATGTTCTGAGCTCTATTTGACCTTTTTTTCCCAGCAAACCACTCATAACTATTATCGGTTATAACGATGTGTTTTCCTTGGCACTTCGATATTGCTTACAAGTGAACCACTCTATACTCCTTATGGGCCGCTCACCGTTGCCAATCCGCCGGGCCCCTGCCGTAGGTGCTAGCGCCTCGATGACCTGCTGGACGGCCCAGTGCTGATATTCCGGGTTTTTGCTCCCTGCGGCTACTTCCAGTCGCGGTGGGATCCTTCCTGACTAGGCCTCTTCCGGGTGTTTGGTGCAACCACCCAGCATGTGCGTGCAGCTTGCCGTCTCTCCTCGGCAGCCTTTGCACGTGTCGGTCTCTCAGGGTACATGCGTTGCACCAGTAACGGGCTGGGTAGCGAGCCAGTCTGCAGCTGTCTAAATAAAACGTCTTGTTCTCGAATCAACCTCGGCCACGGGGCGGGAGAGTTCTGCGAGCCAAGCAGAAGGCCTTCGTTATTTCGCTGTACTCGGTCATTCGATCTTTCGTGCTGAACCACGTCGGGCGGTCTGCCGAGGTGCGGTCCGTGAGTGCTCGCGCCTCGGTATATGTGCCGTCCCATTGTGGTTGTTGCGGTACGACGCTTAGCAGTCATGAAAAATTAGTCATTGCTCGGCGAACCGAAGGCACTTCGACCGTGCCTATCTTGGCCTGCGCCCCCCCGTCTTGATGCTCTTTCGTTTACCTAATCCGGTATACACACCAAGATTGGTGTGCTGTCAAATAATACGCGCGTGGTGGAGAAGAAAGGAAGACACCAATTTGAGCACATTTAATTGAGGATAAGGTGAACGAAACAGAAAAACAGCAAAAGATTAGATACACATGATGACCGCGAGAATCAAAGTCTTCAGTCTAAGAAAATATTGTTCTCGGAATGGCTTAGTACGTGTTCACGCAATATTGTTCACGTGCATCACAAACACTGTTGACAAAGGTGCGCGCTCTACCACAACAGCACGTGTGTGAAATTGTTCATCCCAGAACCTGGAGAGGATTCCAGACACTTTTGAGCAGAAAGAGTTGGTGCTATATGGCACGACGTATGTCTCAGGGACTGCAGGCGCACACCTACAATTTCACAATTTTTCTTGACAAAGGCTTTTTCTGAAGAAACTTCACGTTAGCATGCGTGTTGGTTTTCCCTTGTGCATAGTTGGCGAAAAGTGGCTTGACGAGCTTTCGTGCGCTTAGCTCCAGCAGAACCTTGCGGTGGTCCGAATCAATGTTGCCGCAGCTCAAGACGGGCAGGCTCATGAGCTCCTGTACGGACCTCTTCACGCATTTCAAGAGAGAGAGAGAGAGAAAACATCTTTATTTGTCCTGCAAACGCGACGCGGCCTCACGTCGTGTCAGCCGGCCAATCGGCTTCCGTCACCTACTCATGCCTACCCCCGGGTGGGGGTGACACTTTCGGGCGTTGAAGCTCGAGGGCGTCCGACACTTGCTGGACGGCCATGTGTTGTATGACGTAGTCTTTGCACGCCGCCGCACTGACAAGGTACGGCGGGAACGTCTCTGCAGCACTGGCCTCGCTCGGGTGTCTTCTGCAGTCCCACAGGATGTGGGCCGCCGTGGCCCTGTCCTTCTTGCACATCACACACACATCACTGGGGTACACCTCCGGGCATATGTGTTTAGCTATTACTGGAGTCATCAGCGCACGTGTTTGCAGCTGCCTAAACACCACTGCTTCGCGTCGCGTCAGCTTAGGGTGGGGTGGGGGTAGCGTCCGGCGGTTAGTCCGGTACCACATTTCAAGAGGCTTCTTTACTGACCGTCTTTGGGAAACTACGTAGTCAGCAAATCTGCGCAGGCCTACAAGAACTTTGACAAGTTCCTGCGTCGGGTAGTAAAGAACGCCGCGGTCTTGGTGCGTTATGAGGCCATGGTCTGGAGCACTGCTGTTCGGTGCTTGAAGCATTGCGACGCACTCAGCTCAGGCTACGCGCTCGCTTGCCGCGTGAACAATAAAACCTCCTATCATTGCCAGGCTGGCAACGTCGGGGTTAGAGAAAATTGGCCCGTCTGACAGCAAGTGCTCCCACAGACGCGTTGCTGCTCTGTTCAAAATAAGGTCTGTGGTTGGTGTGCTCATACAGCGTGCCTGCTGAACTGGGAGAAGCTGCGTTGACGTGAATGTCGCCAAACCCTGCACGGTGCTGCCACTGGAAGCGACTACGATTCCGGTTTTTAGCATTTTTTCGAGATCGCATGTTGTGCTCCTGACATCCAAGGCATCATCACATCCTGCACTGCGCCTCAAGAATCCAAATATGGCCTCTATAGGGTCACTCGACATCTTGTGAGTGAGAACAAATTTAAATTTCTTCTCAGTCAGCAGGAGTCGTATGCCGCCAACATTTGACTGTGTTGTAAAGAGTAAGGCGTGGCACGTTTCCTTGCTGAAGAAGTTTTCAGCTTCGCTTGCCTCCCGCAGATCTTCCACATAATCGATAAAATAATTTTCCAGCCAATCGAGCCCCTCGTCGTCTACATATCAGTGACTGGGCGGCAATCAATGTTGTTGCAATGAACGTACTGCTGGCAATTGCTCACGTCCATCAAAGTAAACCATTTCTGCATCACTTCCAGGAAGTGGATAGTAGGACCTGCGGATGCGAATTCCACATCTGTAGTGTGCCCTGCCTGCTCTTTGAAATATTTCAAGGCTCCAACTACTGCGGCTGACAGCAACTGCACGGCTAGCTTAACGCTCATCTTCTCAATGCTTGAGGGGTACAGGTGCTTTCTCGCGAGGAACCTGATTGGCTTTACTATTGAGTTCTGCATTTTGTAGATCTTGTTTAGGTATACTGATGATATTTCTTTTTCTCTGCCAACATCTTTTGCCAGGAACTGGGACCTTACATTTTTGATGATGTGGCTCTGATCAAAAGCCAAAAAGATGTTCTTCGTGGCATCCGCGGGGTGCGGAGCGGATATGTGCAGCGCTCCGTCCCACAGAACTTCCATGGCTGTCACGTTAACCTTGCGATTGTCCGTGACAAGGCGGACGACATCGAAGCCGATCTCCGACGTTATCTGTATCACGTGGCGCGTGACCTCTGCTAGCTGCTCCCCTGTGCACCCCTTGGTGAAAAAATACCCCACAGGTATTTTGTATCGTCCGTGGAGGCTGCACAGCAAAAAACACAGGACAGAGTTTGCCAGGCACTGATCCTGCGAGCTTTCGACAAGGTGTTGCAGCTTGTCGACGTTGCCAATGAAAGCGTCCCGTTGTTTGTGGTACTATTGCAACTTCTGGCGTATTCGCATTTCGTCTATGGTCAGCGAACAAACTTTTGATTGTGGCATTCCAAGGGCCTGCATTTCTGTTTCAAGGCAGCAACCAACTAGCTGAGTGAACCCAACTTCTCCCGAAACTGCGCCCATGTACTTCTGGATGGTCTTGTTGCAGGGCAACTTCAGGAGGTCTTCGGAGCGCAAGTACTCATGTGCCTTCGTGGATAAATTTCGCAGTATGGTGCTGTGTCTCAATGTGGTTTTTGACCACTGTGGTTTTTTCTTCTGGTAGTTCCTGACCAGGTCAACGATCAGGAGTGCCTTTGCATTGCCCTTTTCGGCATCGGACGTCGCTTCTAAAAATGCACTAACGTGCGTGGCTTCTTTCAGCTTCAGCAGTTCTTCTTTATACGAATCCACTGTCCTTCTCAGTCTCTCGTTTTTTGTTTTGAGTGCCCGCTCTCTCTCGCGCCATCGCTTGCAGTGGACAAAGTACGTCGAGGGGTAGAGTTTGAATGGTGTCTGTGTCTTGAGTGAACGCTTAGCATAAACCACTCCCATTCGTGTCGCATTGAACGTACCGGGACCCTCGGCTGTTGCACCCAATTCCACTTGCTGAAGTTGGACGAGATTGTTTGTGAGATCACTGCCTTGAATGTTGCTGTCGTCGTCACTGTGTTCATGGTTCAGCCTCGGAGACTTGGCTGGCCCATCGTTTGTGCCTCCTAGCTGTCCGCGTGCCAAAGAAACGCCTGAGGGAGTACGTTTATGCTTTCGCGCTGTGCCTTGAGTCGTGCTTTCGAGTTGTGGAACGGACGTCACCAGTTCACCGAACACAGTTGCCAGTGGCGTATTTTCCGGTTGTGGAAGGCACGGAACCAGTTTGCCAGGTACGGTTGGCACAGTCGGGCTCACAGACACACTGGCCACTGCGGTGCTCTCGACATTTTCCGCAATGTTCCCAGCCGGTTCACCGAACACACGGGGCACTGCACCGGGCTTGAGAAGCCGCCTCGTGAAGTCTTTCTTGAAGTCAGTTTGACGAAAGTGCCGGCTACATACAACCGAGCAGTCCCTGATTGCAGTGCTGGAAAAGGCGTCTCGTAATTATTGCATGCAGCCACTTTTCTCGCAAGGAGATATCGGCTGGCACTTCGAGAAATGACGCTCCCTGTTGCTCCCGTCGGCAGCTCGATGAGCAGCCTGGTACACAACAGCCCCGCATTACTGCTCAAATCAAATGGAACACTGGCTCTGCAAGCTCTGCAACAACAGGCGGCGAAAAACCTCCCGCAAACCAACACAAAGCTGGTGCTCTAAGCAGACGATACTATATCGCTATTCGTGTGAAGCTTTGTTTCACGTGAAAAAATGAGTTTCAAGAAAGTGGAATTCATTTTATTTAGCAATTTGTTGTCTCGCAACAGCGATAAAGAAACCGCTTAAGTGTTGTCGTCTGCATATAGGAGCGGTGACAAAGCGCGGTCGGCAAGCTGTCGTCTCCTCGCGAAACGGGCCGCTCTGCCCCCGGCGGCCACGGGCCGGCGTGTTTACAGGAGCCTTCGTACCGAAGGGGGACAGCAAAATCAGAGGGTAGGGCAGCGAGTTCGCGGCTCACGTTCCAGGCATAGTTCTTCTAGGAGGCGTTGCCCCAGCGATGGCCCCTCAAGTGGCTACTGGGTCGTCTAGTAATGGCTACAATACTTTCTTTTCTGGGTGGCGCTAGCTGCGCGCCACTTCCCTCAATTTCACTCGGAAATCCTCGAATCCAAGCCGACCCTGGAGTATCAGTATTTCGGCTTAGATTGGAACAAACACTACGGCACCTGCTTGCAGGCCAGGGTGACCTGGGCGTCAGGGTTGCGGATCTTGTGCCCCTCGTCCAGGATGATGTAGTGCCAGTCGTGCTTGTGCAGGGCCTGCTTAGCCACGCACGCGTACGACGTCACCAGCACCCCTCGATCCTTCACCATCTGCTGCACCAGGCTCTCCTGCACACACGGGCGGTGCGTTTCTTCATACGCTTGAGCAGATAACCCTTGACATGGGCCTCAGACACGCAAGATTGGCCAGCTGGCAATTTGGCAAAAGAATTTGGCAAAAGAACGTGAAATTTAGCAGGGAAACTAGCTACAAACTGTACAAACAGCCAGTAGGTCTGAGTTCTGCTGCAATGGTTGCCAGACAACTGAAGCGGTCACGACACAGCTCACGTGGATAGAAAACTGTTTTTTGGCAACGAATAAAGGATGCATTATTTTTAAAATATCGGGTTTGCAGCTTTACAGAACAGTAAACACAAAGAACGTTGAACGCGTTGAACTCTCGAATGTTATTTGACGTGACGTCACTCTAGTTGCGCTGCCGACCGACGACGTGCGTATGGTAGCTTGCGATGCGCCTCAGAAGGACAATTTCAGAGGCGCCTCCTAAATTCCAGAAGCAATGAATTGTGAAAATATTTGGGATTTATGTTCTTCAAAGGCCGATGAAGCAGACAAAATTAAGCAAAGACAAATGCATTTTCTCTTTGCAACCCCTTTAACCTAGAAGAAGAGGGCAGAGCAGCCCAGACCCGGCTGCTGCACAGCACGGGGCCCCTGATCCTTGCAGATGCAGTGACTCGCCCGCAATGGGAAGCACACAACAAAGATTGGATAGTGCTGTGCTCTACCCTGTGCTCCCCTGTTTTGCTGGACAGCAAGTTGGCTGAAATAGATGCGGTCAGCAAACGCACTGGGCATCTATGCACTTTGCTCTCTGTTGCCGCAACTGAACGCCCACCATCCGTTACCCTCCACACGTAAAACCTGGCTAGCAAACGGCACTCTGCGGAACGCTGGAGCACATCGCAAAGTGCGCCCAGCGCACACCGGTTCCATGTGTGGGGCCCCACTACTTGCACAGTTTTCTCGGGAAACTTTGTTCGTGTGTCACTCAAAGGCGCCCGAAGCACCTGTCGGTTTGTTGGTGGTACAGCATAGCCTCGTTGCAGTAGACCATGATTTCAGCCTGCTCCAAAAGAAATATGAACCATTTAAATACTGTTACATCCATGGAATCACAGGTGAAGTCTGCTAGAACAAGCGCATGGACGGACTTTTCAACCGTTAAAAACACAACAGAAACAATAGGAGTCATCTCTCAAGACTCAGTTCCAGCCGACGCAAGTCGGTACTGCAGGCCAACAAACCTAGACTTTTCGGCGGTTTCATCCCCCTGAGACGTGTCAAACATGTCGCACAATCACACGCACGAGTCTCTTTACATTTGCTGTGCTCCTGCTGCATGGCACCCTACCCACCTTGCCCTTTCACTTCTTCCACCCCCCCTACCACTTCCATAGCCTTCCCAGGAACATAAGCAAAGTGCAAGTACAGGTCTTGTTGCTAAGCCGCCTATACGGTATGCAAGCTTACGCATTCTTCTTTAGGTTATGGTACCTTTCCCATATAAGCATCTGACCTGTTGCACTAACAGTTAAATTTTAAATCCTATCAGCTGACTGCCACGACACCACACTTACACATATTGCAAGTGAATGACTTCATGCACTTGACAGTGATAGCTTTTGGCAAGCAAAAATTTCCCTTTCACTGAAGCACACTTATTTTTATTTGTTTTAAATTGTTTCTGTTTGATCACCATTGTAAATTAGAAATACAAACACTGCAAGTGAATAGGCCTGCACTTAAAAAGTCTGTTGAAGAAGTCCCACAATGGACTTTTCAAACTAGTCTGCTATATCCAAATGTAACAGCATCCCCTGTAGAAGTTTAATCAATAGCACAGGTGGGAATACAGGTACAGTTGAACCTCGTTATAAGAGACATGGATGTAAGAGACAAATGGGTATAAGAGACACTATTCACCCACATGGTTGGCTGCCCTATCTTTCTCATTAAATTGACCTCTTTTATAACAGACATCGGATGTAGAAGATTGGTTATAAGTAGGCTTGTGCGAATAGTGATATTTTAGTTCGAAGCGAATTCGAAGCGAATAGTCCTAGTGGTCGAATACTTTCGAAGCGAATTCGAATAGCTGTCAGGTGTCACTGAGACATTCCGGTAAAAACGTTCTACAGTAAAATCTCGATGATACGAATATCGCGGGACCGCGAAAAATATTCGTATCATCCGAAATTCGTATGAACCAACACAGGCCAAGAAATTGAGCACTTAAAAAAGTTTTCGTTTAATTCTTTTCTTACTTTCGCATGGAGAAATCCGTGACGTTTTTCTGCTTGTTCTTAACCTCCATGTCGCCGAGCGGTAATTTCTGGACTTTCGTCTATTCACTCGCGGTGCCCAAGCTCACTACAGGAGCGTTTTTGCACGCGATTCATGCGCGTCGGTGTTGCACGCGCGATTTTAACGCCCGCCTCGGCGATTCCGCGCTCGCGGTCGCCTGTGCCCCTGTCAGAAAATGACGCGCGTGGCAGTGGGAGGAGCCTGGCGCCAATGGGAAGGCGTGCACCTCAGGGCGGCAGTTTCGAAGCGCTCGAGACAGCTGGCTGGCTCCACAGGAGACGTTTAGGCTTAGCACCTCGGCAGATATTTCATAGGCGCTTTCACTCGCGGCGCGGATGATTTTTTATAGCACCATTTTCGCCCACATTGTTAGCTCGTTTACCGCACAAGAAACTTCGTGTGTGCTTTGAGCGGTATCTTAAGTAGAGGTTAGAAGCGGTGGCTCGAGCGCCCCGCACCACTTCGCTACCAAAGGTGCCGCCTGGTTGCCGCGGCCGGCCGGCAGCGTGCGGGTGGTTTCGCGGCGGCGTCAGCGCGCCTGTGGAGTCCGCGGCGCGTTTTCGCGAACAGAAAACAACAGCTCGGCCGTTCCTAGAGAAAGAGCCCGTACGTCACCGTCTCTCGCTCGTTCGTCAGTCGGGCGCCTCGCCGGCTCGTTTGTATCATCCGCCGGGCCGCGCAGGCCCGTTCGCGAGAGCCGAAATTTTTCCCATTGTTGCAGTGGGAACAATTTCATTGTTTGAATCAAGAAAACAGGAGTCTCGACTACCCTGCCGAACATGCGCGAAGGCTGCGACGAAGCGACAACGCTTTGAATGTGGCTTAGCTTGTCTTGGCTCCACATGTAGTCAAGATGTAGGACTGATGTCGATGGCACTGCGGCTTGCCTAACGAAACCGAAACTTGAACGAAGTTTTGATATTCGTTTATCCCGAATACTTCGAAATATCGGAAATTTTAAATTCGAGTCGAAGCGAATTCGAATACTGTAATATTCGTTCGAATATTCGAAGCGCCCGAATATTCGCACAAGCCTAGTTATAAGGGACAAGTCATCCTTGAAGTTTAACCAATATTCTCGCTTGTAACAGACATTTTAACTTCAGATGCAGTGCCACCGGTCACTAATTGCAGTTGCTTTCATTCTGGAAACACAGGTGGACGACAGACGCCTGCAGTTGCTATTTATTATAACTTCAGCAAACACACAGTGGTTCAGTCAGCTATGAAATGACGATGAGAAGCCCTGCCAATGGAAATGCAACTTACAGAAGTGGTTGAAGCTTACTGCCATCCATTGGATGGAGCGCAATCGCACATGCGGGCTCTCCCACTCGCGTAGCTCCAAATCAAGAAGCATCGCAGATGTTCAATCCTGGAAGCGTAATGAATAGCCTGAGCACACAGTGGAAGAAGCTGTGCGCTCTGGCTATTCATCAGGCCTGTGAACTCAACATCTACGATTCATCTTCCACAAACAAGGAATGGAAAAAAAGCTCGTAGAATTGGTTGTAAAAAACAGTGTAAATACAGTCATGAAGCAAACAAAGATTCAGAACCGTTTCATAAATTCGTGGGGCCAAACATAAATTACCTAGAATGAATCTTTTGCAACATGTTTTAGTGTTCTTTTGAGCTTATTTTAGTCATATAGTGCCTGCATTGAAATAGGGGTTGATCAGTAAGTGAAAACATGGTACCCTGCTTATAAGAGACATCTCATATAAGAGACAGAAACTGCTCCCCGGTACGTGTCTCTTATAAAGGGGTTCAACTGTAAACCTCATTGTAACGAAGTTGGTAAAATTTACTTCGCTGCGTTGAAATTCATGGTTATAATGAAGTTTTCACCGCGTGAAGCAGTTCCTGCAAACAAAAACCTGGCGCGCATACGCACCTGGCACACTGTTTCTGTCGGAGCTTAATCGTCTACACGGGCACCAGCGTGAACCGCATGGAGCGATTTTTCCCCGCAAACACGCGCCCCGCAAGCCCCAGGCGCGCTGACACAGCCGCGGAGACCACCCGCGCGATGCGGGTAGCTCCTGCAGCGACCGCTTTAAACCGCTCGCTGAAACTTCACTCGAGGGGCAAACGAGAGGGGCAATGAAGAGAAAAAGCGGATAACGTGGGTAAAACTTTCACCGTAAAACATCATATGCGCCGCTTACGAGAGCGTCCATCAAATTCGAACTAACAAATCGATTAGGAGCTATAACAGAGGTAACTTTGATGGCATCAATAATGAATTATCAGCCTTTTACGAAAAATGCATACCCGGTCACCTCCAGCGCACCATTCAAGAAAACTGGTTGCTGTTAAAGAATTAACTTAATGGTCTTATCAATAAATTTATACCTGTTCTCACCGTGAGAAACCGAAGCACGGTTTCTTGATTTACTCAGCAGCTCCGACGGTTGAACAACAAAAAAAAGCACTTATATAAACAGGTTGTCCAAACAGATACCTCTACCTCTTGGACGAAATACAAAAAATCCCATAAAGAATATCAGTCGCTCTTAAAATCTACCTGCCGCCATTTCCTTAACAATCATTTATCATCTATATTTGCAAATAATCCACGCAGATTCTGGCGTGTTGTTAACCCCAAATGTTATCCTGATATAGTCCTAAGCAATAACCATGGCGCGTCAGTTCCCACATCTCTATGCGCAGAGGTCTTAAACCAGGCGTTTTCCTCAGTTTTTACCAGAGAAGACATTTCATCCGCACCCATATTGCATAGCTTTGACACTACAGTCATGCCGGAAATTGTCATCAGTTAGGCAGGTATTCTGTCCCTTTTACAGAAACTAAAAATTTCTTCCACCTCAGATGATATTGGCTTCAATAATAAAATTCTCAAATCTATATCATTCAGCATCACCCCCTTCTTATGTGCTCTGTTTTCACAGTCTTTGTCTACCGGAACTCTACCTCAAGATTGGCTAACAGCTAAAGTCTTCCCCCTCTTCAAATCGGGTGACCGTTCCTCACCGCTAAATTACAGGCCCATTTCCTTAACTAGTACCATTTGCAAACTCATGGAGCATATCATACACGCTCAAGTCATGAACTATTTGGAACGTCACAGTATCATTTTCAATTTTCAGCACGGTTTTCGCAAGGGATTTTCATGTGACACCCAACTTGCCGGTTTTCTTCATGATCTTCACAAATCTATGGATGCTAGCTGCCAGGTCGACGCAATTTTCTTAGATTTCGCTAAAGCTTTTGACCGCGTTCCTCACCACAGATTACTACTAAAACTAGAACAACTTAACATTCACCCTAACGTTCTTGCATGGATCAAAGCTTTTCTTTCCTCTAGGTCTCAATTCACCTTTGCTATGAATGCTTGTTCTTCCTCTTTACCGGTAACATCTGGTGTACCCCAAGGAAGTGTTCTTGGTCCTCTACTCTTCCTGGTTTATATTAATGATCTACCGAATTTTTTATCTTCACACGTTCGACTTTTTGCGGATGACTGCATAATATACCGTAACATTTCTTCTGATTCTGACCGCTTAGCTCTGCAATCTGACCCAAAATTAATCATTGGTGTTCAACTTGGCTTATGTCGTTAAATGTTTCTTGCCAGCGAGAAAGACTCAGCTAAGTTTCTTGCCACCTCAGTTTCTTGCCACCGAGAAAGACATTGCCACATTTCCACAGACATTGACACAGAAAGACATTGACATTGACATTGAAAGACTCAGCTAAGTTTTTAGAGCTCATGCGCACTGCGGTGACTAACTCAATTTTTTTTGCTTTTGTTGTTTTGTTTTTGTTTCTCTTTTTAACTATTCTATAACGCCATGCAATTGCTGCCCGTATTCATGTTTTGCATTTTGTTGCGGTTGTCAGGTTGCATTGTATCTTGTAGTACTGCTTTTTCATTTGTTGCTGTTTTCACACCATGTTGTACTGCCCTACCCCCACCCCCCCATATAATACCCTCTTCTAGAGGGCCTTTAGGGGTAACCTGAATAAATAAATAAATATCCTGCACGGTGGTGAGCCTAATTGTCTCTGGCGGAGACAGCCGGCATCCCCGAGCGCTTTGAAGCTCCTGCCATAGGGTGGTGCCTCTTCATTGGCAATACTGGTCAGGCTCCTCGCACTGTTGTGTGAAATGCGAGTTGCTTTCTGACTGAGGCAGGAGAGCCGCCGCCGCCGCTGTGCAATCACGTATGCGGGCGTGAAAAAAATGCGCGTGCAAGGCTCACAAATATTCGCAAATGCGTGCTGGAACGATGGAACCCAACAAGCGTGAGCGAACCCAGACGAAGGGTAAAGCGGTGGCACCATACGCAGTTTGTAGGCAAGGAGCTCCCTCACAGACTCTGTGGCTCGCTGCATCCGCGGCATTGGACGGCCCGTGTCACCATTCGCATTTTATTGAGACCCCGTTTTGGCACTTGCGTCTCCCAAGATACCGTATTTTCTCGCGTATAACCCGCACCCCTAACTTTGAACTCCCAAAAAAAAAAAGAAAAAAAATCCTCGCGTATAACCCGCATGCTTACCTGAAAAAAAAAACTCGTTTAGGAAGTCACAATTGCACAGTCACAATCTCGTTTACAGGAGAACTTTATTTCGAAACGATCGCCGCAACGTTGTCAGCGCCGATTCCGTTTCACTCAATCATCGCCAGACTCGCCACTGTCGCTGCTGCCATCCGAGGCTGCTGCCAGTCGTCTTCGATGCCATCTAAGCAATTGCTGATGGCGCACTTCTTGAAACTTTTGCGCACCATGTCGGCCGGAATCGCCCCCCACGCATCCACGATCCACTGGCACAGCAGCGCAATGTCTGGCCTCCGCACGCGTCCCGTCGGTGTGAGGGCGTAAAGGCCGTCGGCCATCCACTCAGCATACAGCCGCTTCACGTGGGCCTTGAACGGTTTATTTAGGCACACGTCCAGTGGCTGGAGCATGGAAGTCATGCCACCGGGTATGATCACGAGGTCCGTGCGGTTGTCAGCGAGGCGCGCTTTCACTGCGTCAGTGCAGTGGCCTCGGAACGAGTCCAGCACCAGCATGGACCGCCGTGCCAACATGGCGCCTGGCCTTTTTTCCCAGACCGTGCGAAGCCAGTCAACGACGAGGTCACTGTTCATCCACCCATTGTCTTCCGCCCGTACAACAATCCCTGGTGGCAGTGGAGTAGTGGGTAGCGTTTTGCGCTTGAAGATTACATACGGGCGGAGTTTTGTGCCGTCCGCCAAAGCGCACAACATTACTGTACAGCGTAGTTTGGTGTTTCCGCCCGTCAGCACGCTTACAGATTTCGAGCCCTTTTTCTGCAGAGTGGTGTCCATGGGCATCTCGAAGTAGACGGGCGTTTGATCGGCATTTCCCACCTGGGACAGCAAGTACCGTATTTATTCGAATCTAGGCCGGCCCCAATTCTAAGCCGACCCCCGAAAGTCAGATGGCGCGAAAAAAAAAAAAAAACTTACCTCGAATGTAGGCCGAACAAAAAGGCGAGGTCAGCGTTCACAAAAAGAAAACACGTTTATTGAACATGAAGGTGCGGTGCTGGAACTCCATTAGTTTCTCTTCAAAATCACCGGGCAACTTCTGGGCGATTAAGGTTCGACAACGGAGGCTAAAGCCGAAGTGCTTCATGAATTTCTGTAGCCAGCCCCGACTGGCTTTGAGGTGTGCCCGCGATAAGCCTCGTTCCCTTAAAAGCTCCCCCCTTGCTTTTGCCTGGAGCACTTCCGTCGTTACTGGAAGGGCAGCTGCTCGCTGCGTCTGAACGAAGTCAGCCAATGCCATCTCCATTTCATGGTGACGGCATTCTCGTGGTCCGGTGATGGCAACCTCGTTGCGGCGCACGCAAATATCCTCTCCCGTTGCGTCCTCCAACGACGGACATTTTTTTCATCCACGCCGAAGTCCCGCCCGGCTTGAACGTTCAACGACAACTCCGCAGCTAAAACAGCCTTTCTTTTAAAAGCGGCACTATAATCGCTATAATGGCACCGCTTCTTTTTGCGCTGTCAAAACCAAACGCTACACCGCACGCAGGCCACTATCTGCACAATTCAAAATGGCGGCCTATGGCCCTTAATGGCTACTGGCTCGTCTGGTAATGGCTACAATACTTTCTTTTCTGGGTGGCGCTAGCTGTGCACCACTTCACTTGGAAATTGGCGCGTATTTCAAAATCCTCGAATCCAAGCCGACCCTGGAGTTTGATATATCAGTATTTCAAAAAAACTATCGGCTTAGATTCGAATAAGTACGGTAGTTGTGCTCCTTCCTGAGCCCGATCACGTAACGCTGATAGTTCAACAGCTTCTCCTCGTAGGCGTTGGGAAGCCGCTGGCACATGGTCGTTCGCCGCCGCATCGAAAATCCGTGCCTGGCCATGAATCGCTGGAGCCATCCACGGCTCGCACAAAACTCGCGTGGGATGTTCATCTCCCGGGCCAACCTCAGAGCTTCCATCTGCGCCATCTCCGTCGACACAGCGTGGCCACGACTCCTCCGCTCCTCAATGAATTTGACAAGCTGCGCCTCAAGAAGGGGGTACGCGCCAGGCTTCGGGCCGCGAAATGCTCGCTTCTCCTTGTGTGCACTTTCGAGAGAGGCCTTTTTCTTTCGCCAGTCACGAATGCAGGACTCGTCGACGTCGTGCTTTCTCGCAGCAGCTCTGTTGCCGATTTCCTCCGCAGCAGCTACGATCTTCAGTTTCTCCTTCGCGGTGAAAGATTGCCGCCGAGACCCACTCATGGTACCTCACCAGACAAGGCTGACCAACGGTGCAAACCAGCCGCGCCTGACTTGGGGGCCCAACAACTTCGCAACAAGGCGCACGCAAATCACAGCAACAGACGCTGTTGACCAAAGCAAACAAAGCATGCGAAAAGTCCGAATAAACACGCTATGGAGGGGATCTGTCTATGGCCTGTGTTGGCTTCTTATTGGCTTTGCACCAGACGATGACGATGGGGATGCGGACTGCATTGCAGGCCGTGCATTGCCGTGAAGCCGACCTCTGTCCCAGAATATTCGCAGATAACCCGCACCCCCACTTTTCGAACAAATTTTTTCAATTTTTGGTGCGGGTTATATGCGAGAAAATACGGTATACTTCTACAACTAAAATTCCATGCCCAGTTCTCCATGAAACTTCATTACACTGAAATTTCGGTAAACGGGACTTTGTGACACAGAGGGTGAGAGTACATGGTGTGCATACACTTGAAGTTGCAAAAAATTCCGTGGTTCGTCACATCGAGGTTTAACTGTACCAACCGAACATCACAAATCAGCACAATGCATCCGAGGTGGCACTGCAGTGCCGCAATGCACTCGAGGCCTTCGGCAGCGGCCACGCTCGACGCAGCCATGCTTAATGCAGGAGGAGCGCAGGGGGGCGGGAGGGAGGGAGGAGTGCCCACCCTGTTCTTGCCGGCGAAGGAGCCCGACTCGTGCAGGACGGCCACCCGGAGGGGGGGGCACCACCGGTGGAACTCCCGCACCCACTGGTGCAGCACCGTCGCCGGGCACACCAGCAGCACGGGCCCCAGGCCGCGGAAGCTGTCGACATACAGGGGGAGTTTTCTGTCACTGAGCAACAAGCAAAGACGTTTCAGCTGCCGTTCACAAGAGAATGAGAGCGACACAAATGGAGCGAGTCTCCGCTCAAGAAGTGGTCACGAATCACAAGTGCAGCGAGGAAGGAGCAGCTGGTGCCAAGTCAAGTCTGTCTACAATCCCTTTCGCACAGGGAGACTGACGTTAACCCACCGCGTTGGCTCAGTGGCTAAGGCGTTGCACTGCTGAGCACAAGGACTGCTGGCCGTGGCGGCCACTTTTCTGATGGAGGCGAAAAGCAAAAACACCCCTGTGTACGAGATATCGGTGCCCGTTAAAGATCCCCAGGAGGTCAAAATTGATCCAGAGCCCCCCACTACGCTGCGGCTCATCGCCTGCGTTGCGTCGGCGCGTTAAACCCTACAATCAATCAATCAGAGACTGATATTCGGCCAAGTGCAATACTCGATACAACTTCCAGTCACGCAGCACCAATCGAAAACGTGGAAAGCATTCCAAACCATTCCAATGTTCTTCCAAGTGCGAACACACAGGAAGTCATGTCTAGAGACTGGTTATTAGGCAAATGCCCAATTTGTTCCTAGCGCTCCTATTGTGCCATTTTGATATACGACCAAGAATTAGAGGTTAGGAAGGGTTTGGGTGGCTTTTTTATACTGCCTATAAATGCTAATTTTAGAGCTTCTGCCTAAATGCCTATAATCGCCCATTTCCCAAAGTTTGCACAAATGTGGACACTATTTAGCCTCAAGATTTGCTTTCAACTGCACTTTGAGGTCGTTATTCATGTTACTGGGCAGCACTGGTGCTCTGTACACTATGGGGTTTAACCGAGTCCTCTTGTTCAACCAACTCCCGGAAATCAACAGCTAGCAGCAGTCAAACTGGTGCTTATTTTCATTGACAAGAGGGACAGTTCTAGAAAAAAAAGAAAAAAGAAAACCTCGGCCCGCTTGCTCGAAGCTCAATAAGACCACCTTATTCGCAGTCTAATCTTATTGGCAGCCTTATTTGGGGTCTTACGTTCCCTAGGGTATAAGACGCCTTTCAGAAACTTCCAAGACAGCGAATAAGACCCGAAATAAGAACGCAATAAGACAGTGAATAAGACTGCTCCGAGCATCATAAAGGTCGACCTCCATACGGTGAAAAACGAGTGCAGAATCCGTAGAGGTGGCGAACAACGCCGTGCGGCGGCCGTTCGACCGTCTGCTTCAAACAAACAAATACCTGTTCCGCCGTCGGGAGAGAAGGTGGAAAGGGCTAGACATGGGCCAGACAACACCGGCGCCGAAAGCCGCAAGGCCTATCTGCTTTGAAGTGGCAGCGACGGCTGCCAGACGGCTGTCTGCGCAGGCCCACTGTGCGCCCATTTTGAGTGGAAGCTGTGTCATTGGCTGCTAAAGGGACGCATTCTCTCACAGCGGACACCAACAGCAGCTCAACAGAGCCAGAGGCACTCCATCCCACGGTCGGCACTGCTCCTCCACGCTGGACTGGGACGGCGTCGAACCACACACCTTTTATTCCCCTGCCAAACAATTTGTGCCTGCTGCTTGACTGCTTCGCCGACTTGCTCAACCTTTGCGAACTGGTACGCCAATTGTCACGGCACTTGGCTCAGTTGAGCCACAACTGGACCCGAACACTATGGCTAGTCTGCCATCCGGGCCAGTTTTCCCTTACAACTGTGCGCTGCCACGGAGGTAAAAAAACGCGCAAAAAACAGCCCCCCAGTTGACGCAGCGCCCTCTCACCTCACTCACCGCGTTTGCCACTGAGGCATTTTTAAGAGTCAGCGAACAGTGAGCAAGGGGCTGTGGTTTGCGCGCACCTGTCGCCCAGGGTGCGCAGGCGGCTGTGCCGCAGGCCGGCCAGGAAGGCGATGGTCTGCACGGTCTTGCCCAGGCCCATCTCGTCGCCCACGATGCCCCCGCAGTTCTGCCGATGCAGCTCCCACAGCCACCGCACGCCCGTCTGCTGGTACCTGCGCAGGGGTGGGGCGTGTGCAAGGGAATGACCACAGGGCAGCACGTTCCCTTTCCCGCCCTCACCAGTCCGGGCCCCAGCGCAAAGCAGCTCAGCCCAGTTGGCTTCATAACCTGCCTCAACCAGGACCCAACACGATATACCGACACGCCTTTGGGGCCACAAAACAGTCAAAAAATCCTTTTCTGGAAAATGGCATTTGTGGTATCCACGGCTATTTTTCTATCAGTCGGCAAATTTCCTCATCCTAAGGCACCATATTTTACTGTAAATAGCATTTTAACTCTTTCGTTACCACACCTATTCAAATCGATCACCGGTGATCGATGATTTATATTGCCTATTTCAACATGTTGTAGTTGTTTCTCGTACACCTAATGCGGCCAGTGGTTAGTCTAGGCACTGCCCTTTTAGAATCAGTTTAAATTTTCCCGCTCTGGCGACATTGAGATTTTTAACGGCATTTTTTGGGAGCTGAGGTGCGTGTATTTTTGAGGAAGGGGGCGTGGCTGCTGCACTTGAGAAAAAAGGATGCAGATCGTGGTTAAGCTGCACTACCATAATATTTTTTTGTCAAAAGGCTCCTGGCAAGTCAAATACCAATAATGCGGTCAGCTTTGTAATCCGACAGCGTCGAGAGGTGATAATTACTTGAAAATGGCCCCAGCTATTCACTAATGATCTCTGGTTCGGGCAAAGGGCAGCTTTATTCTCCCAAAGCTTATTTCTGATGGTCCACCGCATGTCTAGCAAGTGTGCCTGTCATTTTCAACCAGTTTCCAGCAGTTTCGGTTTCGGTTTTGCATTGCGAAATTCATATTTGGCGCTACTACGCAGTAACCCAACTACAAGCTCATTCGCCATGGCGCCTCCGTTGCCCGCTACTGCTCCTCAAAACAAGCATGCCGCTCGCGCTTCCACTTTATCTACGCCTTGCTTCTGCGATAAGAGCTTCCGCTGAAAGTCAAACGATAACACCAAGTCGTCGGGTATCAGTTCAGACGAGGAGAACACTTCCAATTGGCCTTAAAAACCGCCAGCTGTTCACCGGCCAGTTTCGGTTTCATACGAGGGTATTTACAGAGGTCTAGTGTCGCTTCTTAGTAGTACTGTCTATTCTGACGAAGTCTCCAACAGCCTTGTATTTGTTTCTTTTCAAGATGGTTAGGTGGCGCTGCAATGTAGTAGGCTCGTAGAGCTAAACTCGCTTCACAGCCCGACGGCGCCTTGGTGAAAGTTTGGGGGGCACGATTCTAGCGCATCGTACCTTATTCCTGCAAGCAGGGCTACCATAGTGAGTCAGAACATGATAATAAACCGCAAATAAAAGTTCTGGCTGATAAGTGATCATCAGAACGTCAACAAGCATCCACCAAAGAGTTTGGTTCTCAACTCCAAGTGGATTTTTTTCACATCGCTTGCTTGCCTTCAATATTGTGCCGGTCATAATCATTGTCAAGGTGTTTTTACATCACGTGGAGGCTACTTTAGGCCTTTAATAATGTCAAACCACCAGATTTCTTCTAGAGAACTATCCAAAATAGCAAAATTTGAAATAGTGGTTGGGCTTCACCACATTGCACGGGCACCACGCGGGCTAACATTTTCTTTTATATCTGACAAATTGTACTGCGCAACTCAATTTTTTTTTCTATGACAGGTTTTCTAAATGTCTACCTACAAAATGCATATTCTAAATTTTTTCTACTACTGGTCGTTTATTCTACACAACTTCCTTTTTCTTATTTTCTTCAACGCGTGGACAAAAATTTCGAATTCGATAATTTTTTTCGCAATCATTATTTAGGAAAACCTTATTAAAACTGGTTTCGTTGGAAAGCGCGTGGAATAATCTGCATTTTATGTCACTGCAATGTGTGCCTAACCAATATGTATAGCACAAAAAAAATGTTTTGTTAGAACCTTCAAAATTGGTCAATTTCCCGCGGTAACGAAAGAGTTAAAGTGCACTCTACAGCTCAGTTCGCACGGAATTCAATGGTGAAACAGAACTTTTTTTCTAACGCTACGCTAGCATTTTGCCCTTGGATATCTCGGCACCCAGAGCAGGTACAGCTGCTCATACCTAAAGGTGTGGAGCATACAATGCTGGAAACATTTTTCAAGTGGAGGCTTTGGAAAATGATTATTTTGTTCAATTGACACCACCTCTGAGCCATTTCTGGCACAGCACAGGAGGAGTGAAGTTCAGTGTGTTGTAAAATGATCAAAAATTGCTGAACCAAAAAAATTCTTCCGACATTGTATTCTTTAGCCATTTGTCTGCCTAGCCACGGGGTAGTCCTCATTCTGTATGGAGTGGTTATAATTGCAATTGGGACCCAAAATAATGGCAATTAATCATGAATTACCTAAAAACATGATCGACTTGCAAAAATTATAATTGCAGATTTCAAATCAGCACAAAGAACTCCATAATGCTGTGCAGTTTCATTAAAATTGGTTCACAAAATAAAAAAAATAGCTCAAAGACCCGTCTGCCCTCTTTAACCTTGAGGTTTGCCAGGTGTAGAAATCGCCACCAGCTCATGGGCGAAGCCAAATCGGCTGCTACAAGGGTTTCAAGGGCCACCTGGTACCCGCGTGGAAAAAGCTGCCCTCCACCAAACATGGCCCATGCAGGATGGGATGAGAATTTCCAATGCCCCAACATTTGCACAGTCCGCTTGCTCTTCCACTCCACTTTCCACTCAGTGGCCTTCTGAGGGGGGGAAGTGTTGCCACTAGTACATGCACAAGCCATGTGCCAAACGCTATTTCTGGTTCCAAACGCGGGTTTGGTGAACGCCCGATCCCCTCCTGCCCTTTAGGTGCCCACTGATCGAGCACAGCCCCTGCTGTGTTGTTTCAGGGTCAGGGCTTCGGGGCTGAAAAGACTACTTTTACACTAGCACGTGCTCCGATCTTTTTTTAGGTTGTGCGATACGCCATGAATATACGGAACCACGGCGAATTTAGGTGGGGGTAATGACGTTTCTTGTGGAAGAGATTGTTTTGACATATGCTTCTTGACCAAAGCTTCCGCTACCGATATCTGTATGTGCATGGGATAACCAGCATTCGAGAGCCTCAAAGACTGCTTGTTCAAACTATCGACCATTGGGTGGGGGCACGACTTATGTAGGGCATTGCGGAAGCAGAGCTTCACAATGCCTCTTTTAACAAGTTTAGAGTGAGCTGAATGGAATCGGGGAAGAGGTTGACCCTGCTAGGCTGGTACGCCCAGCAGGTGCGGTTCGGATGAAAGGTGAAAGCTATGTCTAAAAATCATAGAGAGTTGTTAGATGGCAACTCATGGGTTAGAGAGAGAGGCTTAAAACGTTCCTTGATAAAATTGAGAGTAAAAAGAGCATGTGATTCGCAGATTACGTGCGGATCATGATTGCAGAACTTCTAATGCAAACATTCAGGCAAAAGAGTTGTGTCAGTGCAGTCAAAAATTCGAGCCTGAGGTGTATTTCGCTCTGCTTGTTACAACATTTCAACGACAGTATATATCGGGAATGCGGTCTATAGGACTTTATTTTTGTCTTTACATTATGCGAATTCTGTTCTCTCGTGGCGTTAGCGTACAGTGCAGCGACCACGCCATACTCGAACTGAATTAGAATCCTGCTTTTCTATAAATCTCGACGTAAGTGCGAACCCCCTGACACAATGCACGAATCGTACAGCTTACGTAATACAGGTGGAAGATACAACACACGTTTATAACTTGCACAACTGATGTGCATGTATCCTATCACGACTGACATGCAGACGAGAAAAAGATGGATTGCAGCAATCAAGAGAGACGAAGGACAATATTTTACAAGTAAACAATATTTTACAGCAACAACACGTAAGGGTATTCATTGTTAGTAACAAGTCCTGCATTAGTTTGCTGCTATTCGTCATCGCAGACAACGGTTATTCGACGCTGAAATTGTAGGATCTCTAGGGTCCGTCAGTCACCAAATAACAGCCGAGTTCTTCAAACAAAGGAAGAGCAGCAAGGGAATTTTCCCACCAGTTGTGGGAGAAACCACTTCACGAGAAGAGCATGCCATCATTATGCCGCGGCAGACATTAGCTGCTCTGCGTTTGCTGCCTTTTGGCGGTTTTCGCTTCCCTCATGATGGCGGTTCACAGTGTTGCCGGAACGCCTTACTGCTCCTCCGCTAGCGCTCGGGCCATTTTGCAAAGGGTCTATGAAGCAGCACTACTGCGCCCCCAAGCGGGCTTTCAATTGTAAACAGCACGTTTGCGATGGGGAGTATGCAAGGCCACACTGGTACAAGCCACGAAAACCCAGTCACATGACCGGGTCTTCTCTCTGTGGCTTTCAAGGAGAAGGGTAAAATTCCAGGTTTTCTCAATTTTTAATTTCCAGGGTTTTGTTTGCCCTTTGTGCCAAACTTTGCCCGCTGTGTGAGCAGTAACACAGCAAATTGTGGTATTGGGCTAGTTGGTGATTCATCTTAACAATACAGCGCGACAGAAACAAAGACTTAAGCGAGGCACACAGGACGAGCGCTGTTCAGCGCTCGTCGTGTGTGCTTCGTTTAAGTCTTTGTTTCTGTCACGCAGTATTGTTAAGACAGTAACACAGACACTGGCCTCCTATCCAAGAGCGACACGGAAGGCGGGCAGAGGGGCCCCCACCTGTAGAGCTGCTCCCAGATGTCCCTCGGAACGCGGAACTCGTCCTCCAGCTCCACCGAACTCTCCTCCTCCTCCTCCGAGCCTTCCTGCTCCACGATCCGCCGGTGCTTCTCCACCAGCCTCTGCCGACGGTGCTCCCTGCACGACAGCCCCAGTGCAAACTGAGCATGGCTCCTTCACGGGGCCACCTTGCAGTCCCAGAGCTGGACTTCTTCTTCCCTGCCCACCACTGATGCCAGACGTAAAAGCGTCAAGCCAAGGCGGCAAGTATCTGTCGACAGTGGCCCGCAAAAAGATAATTAAGGAAACTGGTGTTTGCAGTTTCTTTCCTTTGCAAGTAAGTGCGTGCTCGGTTTTTGCGAGAGAAGTAAAAAAAAATGCTGAAAATGGCCGCAGCAGGCGGTGTGCCAGCCTCCCATGGGTGGACCAGGAGCGGCAGAACAGCGCCTTCTTTGGACGACATTTGCAGCCACACCAGCGGATGACACGCAGCCAATGTTTACACAGCCCCACCACAGTACAGTGCTACTGCAGAAACTCTGAACAGAGTGCACACTGGTTTAGGCGGCAAAATTCACCAGTTTGTCACGGGAAAATGCTCTGTGTGTGCATTTTCGAGGACCTTAACAACACCAATGTTCACAGGAAGATGGAGGTTTCCAATTGATAAGAAATCGTGGGAATACGGCAGCATGCAAGACAGTACATAGCCCCAGTGTCTCATCATCATTTTCCCAGCTTACAGGGACAGGCACTTTCAGTGTGTCACAAAACGCACGCTTTCATTCGCTAAAGAGGATCAACCAACTCACTTGCTCCTTTTGTCCCCTCAGGTTCGGCCAATACTGCTGCTGCCTGCCCCCTGCAAAAGCTGGTACAATCTTCATCTAAGGCTGCCACTGAAAATCACGTTTGTCCCTTATGACTCCATCTATGCTCGACTACCTGCATTCTTGTTTTCTGCAATTGATGTTTTTTCTTCTCACTTTACGCTAATAACCACTCCCAGGGTTCGCACAGGCTTCAAAAGCAAAAATTCAAGGACTTTCCAGGACCAGAAAACATATTTTCAAGGCCCCCATCTAATGTTTTATCTGGGATTATGGATAACTTTTTCAACACAATGGAAAACTTCGTTATTGGCCAATTCCTAAGCACATTAATGCACATTTAGATAGGCGCTAACGGGTTCGTGAATGCTCCCCCAGCTTTATTTTTTATTTCACAGTTGGCATTTAGAGGTCTTCTTTTTTTCTTGGTGTTTTGCTGAGGCTGTTTGATTTCAAAACTTCATAATGTTGCCTGCATCTTCTGCTTTGTCAGCAAGAGTATGAGCTGAAATTAAATCAGCAAGTGTTGCTGCAAGGCAGGATGAACTACCGTATAATGCGGAATATAGGTCGAGATTTTTTACAGAAAAATTTGCCGAAAAGTCACCCCTCGACCTATATTGCAGTCATTTGGCAGCTGTCATCTGGCGACCGGGCAGCCCATCGAGCCCATCCAAACCCCAAAGGCACCATCGCCACCACCATCAATCGGACGCGACGCCATCTTTGTTTTGTTGCTTCTGTCGCTGTCGGCGAGTGTGTGCGTGCTATTTTCTTCTTGCTCAAAATGAGTTTAGGCACTTGGTGCCAGTTCACAGCAGCATTTAAAGAAAGGGTGGGGGTTTTCCCAGGCCAATGACGCGTCTGCCTTGCGCCAGTTCGGTATCACCAAGAAGTGTTGCTAGCGGCGTTACCTGAAGGGGCAGCTCTCGCTATGCAACGCTCGGACGACCTCGCTTCATGGGCGCTGCTCTGATCACCTGTGCTGCTGTACAAAGGGGCAGATTTTGCCCGCTAGCGTCGTGCGATGTCTCTACGAATGGATACCCCAAGATGTTTGCTTACCGCCTGCACAGACTGGCTATCGCTACGGTCTGCACACGAGTGTCCCATGATTTGCACTCGCTTCACGATGACATGGTCTTGCGAGTGTTTAAGAAGTGCTGCATAAGCAATTCCCTGGACTGCACCGAGGACGACCTGCTGTGTCGGCGACAGCGAGCCAGAAGCAGTCGTCCGACGATACTTCAGACAGTTTTAAATTAGTAATCTGAGACGAAACAAGTTATAGTCTCAATAAAACAATGGTTGGTACCTAATTATTTTTTTTTGCATTTTTCGGCTACAAGGTAAGGGGGTCGACCTATATTCCGCCTCGACCTATATTCCGCATTATACGGTATGTACACGTCTACCATTTGCACATAAAAGCAAACGCAGATGGAGCGTATGATGCACAGCAAACATGCAATGAGCGGCCGTCCGCAGACTAAATGGAACATGCAAAATAGAGACGAGAAGCTGGCTTTCACTGGATTGTATCGTGACATGGATTCTATTGAGGAATGCTGCTCCCAATGTTGCCTCGTAAAAATGACAATCCACCAAACTCGTAATTTCACGCAATACACTGAAACTTGATTGTTACAATGCTTCTTTACATTTTTACACCTAAAATCCACAACAAACATTTTAAATTCTTGTGAAAAGACAGGGCCATTGATTCTCTCAGGAAAAATCAAGGGTTTTCAAGGACCATTTAAAAATTCCAGGACTTTCCAGGCCTTGAAATTGACACTTCTAAATTCAAGGGTTTTCAAGGTTTTCAAGGACCTGTGCGAACCCTGCACTCCCTTCTGTAACACCCTCAGGGCATTGAAATCAACAAATAAATAAATGAAAGAAATTAACCCGGCCATCCTGGTCCAAAACTGCAAAGAAAAACAGAAACTGTGCAAGAAAAAAATCACAGCACTGCATTCTGCTGGCAGCTCCTTTGTCTGCATCGGCCTGGCAGCTTGGCTCGTCCCCTCTAGCCCTCCCTTGCCCTCAGTACATGCAGCTTTTTCGCTCCAGCCCTCAGATCACCCACCAGTTGCTGGATAAGGTTGCGGTGGTGCTGCAGGTGTCGCTGCTTTTTCTCGCCATTATTCCGCAGCTGTGTGGGGCTCAACATCAAACTTTTCACAATGGAAGCCCCTAGATGCCAGACAAAAAGCTTTTGCCACCATCTCGTGGCTTTTCGACAAGATACGTAGCTCACACAGCTCCTGTCGAACCCCTGTCATCACCATCTGATGGAGGCACGTAATCACTAAAGTCGTCATCGCTTCCGCCAAGTGCACTACACACCATAGAGTGCACGTGATGGAGCAAGTGGCCATGCTTCTCAGCAAACAGCACGCACGTGAAAGCGCTCTGGGATCCAGAAGGCCCGTGTTCAACACTGCGCTGCAGCTCAGTGCACAAAGGAGAAAGCTATGACGGACAGAGTTCACCTAAGAGAAATGCGCATGTACTATCGCAGTGAGAAAAACCACAAAACTCAACTTCTAACACCCAAGTCAGGTGAAACGCAACAGTGGACCGCTACGGCCGTGTTGCGCTTTCAGGCAGGGCCTGACAATGGACCACAAAGGGTTAAAAATTAATAACATGGAATCGAACGATTCTCAGGGGTCTGTAAGAATTTCAGAACTTTCAAAGCCTCGCAAACGGGCTTTTCAAGGACCCACATAAACCCTGTCAAAGACATCCAAGGGAAAACTTGGGGGCCCGTTCGCAACGCCGCCCTTCGACTAGTCGCAAAGTTTCCTCCAGCTGTGCGAATGAGTGCCCGGGTCGGAGGGGTCCAACAACAAAAGGCCTGGGCCAAAGCCAACTGGGAGGTCGGAGTGGCAAGTCTGCCTGCAGCGCGCTTTGGGCAGGGCGTCATGCCACACCAGGGCACGGTCATACTGCACGCTTGGTGTGCACTTGAAAAGCCCCCAAAAGCGAGGCAGGCCCCACATTTCAGCCCAACACACACACTTGTACTTTGCCCCTACTTTGCAGTGACCCTGATAATGTTTGTCCTCACAGGGCCAACATGGCAGCTCAGTGAGTGCGTCCACTGATGCATTCACCTATGCCCCTGTGCAGGTTAGGGAGCCAGGCGGGAGGGGCGTAACGTCCAGACGCTACCCATAAACGCACATACTGCCGCACTGGGTTTGTTCGTTTATGTTCTGCTTTTACCACCCGGCTGCGCCGGTCTGTGTTATCTGTGTGCGCATGTTCCATTCTTTCTTTCTATGCTGCATGCGATATCTCTTCTGATAGGGCGAGCGTTCCGAACTAACGTGAACAGCCTAGAATAATCTTTTGCTTTGGATGAACACGTGTGCATGCTAAGTGACATTAACATTGATGCTCTTCACCCTACAATGCCGTTAGTAGCAGATTATCTTGATATTCTAAGTGCGGCATGAAAGACTTCATTCGTAAACCAACACGCGAGGAATTTTTATCGGGACAGCTGGCAACGTCCTGCATTGACCACATTAACATCCGGGCAGGTGACCTTGTGGCACAATCAGCTATCGTAGAAACCAAGCTTGCAGACCATTACTTCATCTGTTGTAGTCTAACACAATTGTGTAGACCACTTTCGGAAGCCCCTGCTGGGAAGGTTATCTCGGTTACCGATCCCAGGAGTAGGTCAGTACGATTGGGCTCACTTTTTAAGCACCGTGCCTCCTCCCCAGATTTGCAAAAATTTGGTTGAGGTTTTTGATGCTTGCAGAGAAAAAGCTACGCGTGAATACAAGATTACACCTCGAAACCCCGAAAACAACTGGATGTCAGCTGAAATACTCGCCGCAATTAAAGAAAGGGATTTACTTTGGGCACAAGCAAGGCGCTCTCCTAACTGTGTTGAGCTGCAAAGCAAACTTAAAATGTGCAGGAACAAAGTAAACGTGATGATCCAGCTTGCTTAACGCACTCAGCTTCGAAATGAATTCAATGTAGCCCACTCAAACATCAAGAAAACGCGGTCATTAATAAACAATAGTAAAGGCACAGAAAAACATGGCAGTAACGCTGCCTCTATTCTAGCTGCTTTTCCGGGTAATGCTCAAAGCTTAGCTGACGATTTCAACAACTTTTTTTTCCCCGAGTTTCTGCTATTGCAAGGCCAGATGCGCAGGGCTGCACGCTATCAAACAGTTTGTTGCAATCTGCTTATCTGCCTTTCATCTGCAAAGATACAGTGCTCCAAAAATTGCAGTTTTTTTTGCTTTTTTATTTTTATTTTTTTATGTATTTTTCTGCCACCATGCGACGGTTTTCGGCGGAAAAACTTTGCAAACGCACAGGATAGAAAACGTAGAAACCGAATATGTGGCTTTAAAAAAGACGAAATGTTGGTCATTTTTCCAAAGCTGAAAGCCCATCCCCCCCCCTTCCCTTAATTAAACTAATCAATCCAAATTTTCTATAACAGCCGATTATTCGAACCCTTTCGATTATTCTAAATGTTTCGAATACATAGTTGTCGAAGCGAATACGAATATAAGATATTTATTATTCGAGTAATATTTGAAATTTTCGAATATTCGCACGCCCCTAATAAAAAAACCCTGATCAAAACAGGTTTGCGAATCTATAACCGAATTTCTGCCAAAAGTACAATTGGGTTGTAGTATTGAGCCTCAATAATTCATCCTGTGCAGACAAAATTAACTGGGAGTGCAGCAACGCCTTCACGTAAGTCGCAACATTTTCTTTGTTTTCTTTTGCTTTTCCTCAACATGCAGGCAAGGCAATTTCAAGAGCGCAGTGAATCACGTCACTATGATCACGAAAGGATCATGACTTGAGTGAGCCCTAATTGTCGCATCGACAGCGCCTCTCCCTGGTACGCATGCGAGCAGGTGTGGCTAGTGGTGCCGTCCCCACAACAAACAAGCTGGCCCATCAGAAAAGAAAGCATGCTGGCGGGTCCTCTGCACTGTGCTTGCTGTAGCTCAGGGTGCAGCAGCAGACTCACTTGAGGCGCTTGACGTAGGCGGCGTAGTTGCCGTCGTCCACCAGCCTCTTCGGGCGCTTGGTTCCGCCCCCTGCCCGGCCGCTGGCGGCAGGCCGCTTCTTCTGGCTGCGGCTGCTGGGCCCTCCTCCTGCACGGGGGGGGGGGGGCCTCTGCTCGAACCCCTTCGCTCGACGACACACCCCAGCCTCGGCAGCCCGTCTCTGGGCGCCAGGGCCCTGGGCTCGAGCCCCAGTCCCAAGCGTGCTCAGTTAGCATCCTGCATTGCACCAGGGGTGTACCTGCCGCCACGGAGCACTCTTCCAGTCCCAAGTAAATACGCGCCCAGTGTGAATCACAAAGACTCCAAGGAAGCGGCACTGGTTCCCCCCGCCTGGCAGGCACAGGTGTAAAAACCAGGGCCCCGCTGTTGCGACCTTGCAGTCCTTCTGCTGGGTGAGCAATCGATCCCACACCCCTTTTCACGTCCCAGAAGAGAAATGCCACAGAGGCGGCAGCCACGATGCAGGGTTCTTTCACAAGTCTGCTGCACTGAACTTGTGCCCCGCAGAGAACTTGAACAGTACATGCGTGTTCCGATGCAGAAAGCCAGTGACATGCACAGACAAGCATTGTGTTGGCCCAGAAAGCAAACGCAATGCTTTGCCTCCGTGGTATTCTCTCTGGAACCGGCAAACCACATCAAGATAATAAAGAAAGCTGTACCTCAGTGACGACAGGATGAAACTCTCTCCCCATGGACTAAGAGAGCGGGAAGGAAGCATGCTGGGAACACGCATAAGACAGCTGGGCTGGCAAGGAAACACACCCGGAAGCAAAACAGAGGGCACAGTTTGTGGCCAAAGTATCGTCACGGTGAGGAAGAAGTGGAGCGGAGGTGCTTGCGCAGGGTGCATCTGTGCAGCAGCTGCCCTGCCGGCTATGCAGTGCCAGCGTCCCTTCGTGCCAGCAGTGGCTGAGCCCCGCCCCTCCGTCCTCCTCCGTCTCTCGCTCACTTCCAATCTCACCTCCTGTGTTTGCCATGTCTGCTGCACTGCCGCTGTCCTCGAGTGCACTTACTCCATGGCATCCACAACTCTGCCTCCTCAACCCGAAAGTAAACCTTTTCTTGCCTGCATTCGCCTTGCTTTACACCAAACTACCCAACTAACCAGAGCTCAACTCTGTTCACCCCTCCTGTTTTTCATCCCTCCGCTGTTCATCCTTTCCCGCAATAAAGGTGCAACATACAGAAGTGGTTAAAGCCTACCACGAAGCGTACAAGTGAGACCGCACATGGGGAGGTCTGCGCAAGCCAAGAATACCTGCAATGAGCTCCCAATCAAGAAGCATCGTAGATCTGGAGTGCTGCACGCGTGGTCAATGAATAGCCAGAGCACGCATCGGAAGAAGCTGCACGCTCTGGCTGTTCATCCGGCTTGCAGACTCAACATCTACGATGCTTCTTCCTCTGCAGACAGTGAAAGAAGAGAAAGCTTGAAGAAGCTGTCGTAAAAAACCCTAAACCCTGTTAATACAGCCATAAAGCAAGCAAAGATTCAGAACTATTTTAAATTTTGGGGCCAAACAAATTATAATAAACCTTTTTTAACATGCTGCAGCATTCTTTCGTGCTTATTTTAGTCTTGGGGAGCCTACATTGAACTAGGGGTTGATCAGTAGGCGAAAACATGGTACCCTGCTTATAAGAGACCTCTCATAAGAGACAGAAACTGCTTCCCAGTACATGTCTCTTATAAAAGGGTTCAACAGCATGCGACATGCCGAAAAGTAAAATCTAGTCGTAAGTCGGCGCTTGCGGTTGTCCTTTTTCTTCATCTTGCACATCATCTGTTTTGCGCTGTTCCCCTCTCGGTTACCACATTTGCACAGTTCTAACAAGCACCTTTTTTAATGAAAATAGGCGTTCAAACACACCTGCACGTTACTACTGGACTCAAAACTCAAAAACCTCAAAACCAAAGCCGCCAACTCAAACCTGAAACGAAGGGGCTCAATGAATGATGGCGGCTTTGTCTAAACGCAGAGTAATCATCTTCGCGGAAACGCAAGGGAATTACACAGCTTCCCGTGCATCAGTGCAATTGACGAAAACAAAGGAATTGCATGTTTAAAGGGGCACTGACACAAAAATTTTTCATCGTTTTTTTGTTGCGATAAGTAGCTAATGCCCTACTTATCACGTGTGAAAACCTCATATGCTTCAGCGTGTGACGGTTGTTTGATTAGAGACATTGTTAATGCGGCCAGTCGCAGTTCCGGTTTCAGCGGGTGCTGTGAAACGCGGGATTTTGTATAAACAAAGCTGTCCACGTGACCGTCGGACGGATGTCACAGAGCAGAGCTGCCGTAGCACTGTCGAATCCGCGTCGCCGGCAGTTTCTGCGAATGCCCCCACATACTGATCTCGTGAGGCGCTTAATTAAAAAGCGACCGTGGATGTGACGCAGGCGCTGCGAGTGCAAATTGCTGTTGCAGCTAGAGAACGACACACAATACTTGGGGAAGCAGGTGGGCAGACGCACGCTGAGAGCAGCCGGCCCGTCTACCTTCAGGTATGCCTAAGATGTGTTAGGCTTAACACAGCGGCGGATATTCGATTGCCACTCCCGTCACTGTCGTAAGTGGTGCAGGTGATGACTTTTAAAGCAATTCACAATCGCATCATTACCTTCTTTCTCATATGTGCTGCTTTGTTTGGGATTTGAGTCCCATTTCGCGCAGCGATAACAATCTATCGCTCGAGCTACCTGCGCTGGCCTGCGCAACGACCGTGTGGCTCGCTCAGTGTGCTA
This sequence comes from Haemaphysalis longicornis, assembly GCF_048455015.1. Classification (NCBI taxonomy): domain Eukaryota; kingdom Metazoa; phylum Arthropoda; class Arachnida; order Ixodida; family Ixodidae; genus Haemaphysalis; species Haemaphysalis longicornis. The sequence continues at coordinate 8,440,797 of NW_027526295.1, forward strand.
TTCGTGCCTTTGGCGTGTTTTCGCGTCCAGTGTAACAAAAAGCAACAAAAATAGAGTGGCTGGAATCGCTGTAGAACTTCGGTCGTGGCCAGCTGCCCGGTGAGCCAACGAAATCCCGGCGCCTCCACCGCCAACGATCGGGTCGTTCGTTGCTCGAGAGCAAGGGCTTCGACCTCTGATCGGAGCAGCGAGCCGGCGAGAACGCCAGCAGTGCGGAAGCGGCCAACACCGACTCGCGACGTGTTTGGATGTGGTTTATTTACTCTACATCCCGGGAATGTCACATGTGTGAGGTCCTCCAATGGCTGCTCGGTGGCATTTCGCACACTTTAAAATTGATTTTAAATATGTTCTAGGCTGTATTTGCCGCTGATATTTTGCAGATGATCTATCCATTCACTCCAATCAATCTTTGAAGTTATCTCACCTTCAAAATTTTGTGTCAGCACTCGTTTAAATGCAAAGCCTCAGGGAAGGGCGGAAGCTGCACACAGCGTGTGCCGATTTATGTTCAATTAAAGGTTTTGCGCAATTATGCGGCGTCTGCTAGGGGCCTTATTTCGTGTGCACGGTAGAATCGGCACCAAGTTATTTCTGTGGTTTCCGGGTGTTGAATTCTATTGCGTGTTACAATCGGGGGGTGCGCAAGAATCGTGCAAGTACGGAAGGCCACTTGCCCAAGCCTTCCTGTCCCTCACCTTTGGGGGCTTCCTCCTCCTCGCTGGCTTCCTCCTCCTCCTCCTCGGGTCGGTACTCGTCGTCCGATCCTCCTCCTCCTCCTCCTCCCCCCTCCTCCTCCTCCTCCTCCTCTTCCTCCACCTGCTGCTGCCCCCTGCGGGAGGTGGAGGGCTGCTGTTCCGGAGCTGCTGTCCCGAAGGGCGTCATCTGCCCCGTCCGAATCAGCATCTCCTCCTCCGTCTCCTCCTCTTTGCAGACGGCCCCTGCAGAAGCAGCAGCAGCAGCAGGCTTGCCTGGCTCAGGCAGCCACACTCCCCACAGCAGCCCCTGTGCTGCTGGGCCCTTGACCACAGAGCAGAGGCTTGGCAGAGTGCGCCCTGCTTCCACAATGAACACGTCCCCGAGCGGAGTGTCCCCACGGGCGCCCACCTTTGAACCAGTTTGCAAATAACTGGGGGCCAGTCACAGTACCCCTCAATAGCAAGCAGCACAATGGCCAGGCGGAAGAATTGCGAAAGAGAAAGCTCAACTAGTTGGACGGGACCGCTTTAGGCAAAGTACAACAAGACAACAGACAAGAAGCAGACAATGCTTTCTATCAACCGTTGATTTCTGAACAGACACATCGTCCGTAACTGATCCTTCCTTTGTAAAGTCGAGGCAAACGTTACCGTCGTGTGCTTTGCGCATGCATTACAAAGGAAGGATCGAATATAAGACGTGTTGTTTTGAAATGAACAGTGCTCTCAGATTGCTTGTTTCTTGTGCGTCATCCTGTTCCACTTTGAATTACGAGCAGAAAACTGGTCAAGCAGGTAAGAGTTGATCATAAAAAAACTGAGCAACAAAGAGCGAAATGCAAACACTTATGAAGAGTAAACGGATGCCTTGACCAGAGAATTACAGCGTAAAAAGGTAGCAGCGAGCATGGCGGCGCTCTGCAAAGCGTATTTCACCTTCTCTTCATTGATACAGCAACATGCCAGTGATTCACACAGTGCTCTACAGTTTATTGGTAAGCGTTGTTGTTCAACCAGAAACCAGAAGCTAGTGTGAATGCGTTTCCTGATTGGAAGGCCACCAGCGTAAATATTCCCAAGCAACACCCCCCATCACCCACAACGACGGTGATTAGGTGTGCGTGTGGCAGGGATGTGAAGGTCGTGAAAAGCAACACAGAGAGGAAGCATTTGCTTTGGCGCACTGTTGCCCTGCAGGCACAATGGGAACCACAAGGAGGCCACTGTATTCTTGTTATGTCTGTACTATTACTGTTTTGCCCCCACCCCCCCTTATGTTATACCCTCCCCCCCCCACCTTAAAGAGGCCATGCAGACAAAACACAAGTTTGGTTCATTCGAAAGATTGCAGAATCATACTGGCACCATTTTTAATGCACACTTCCCTGAAACAAGCTGCAGAATTAGGAAAAAAGGGAACGGCCGTGCGACCCACTGGCTCATTTTCTGCAACAGAACGGCCGGAAAAAGCAAACGCAAATTAGGCAGGGCTTATAACCTTGTTGAACAAGCCAGACTTTCTTATCACATATTTTTGTACTTACACATATTTAGTTTTGGTGTAATGCACATTGTCTTCTCTCTTTTTTTTATATACTCTTGTTTGTTTTATATCTCATGCATATTGTGTACGGCAGATCACTCATGTTTCAAGCCTGGCATTGTTTTGCCTTTGTTACTTATATTTTTGTGGCCATGTTGTGAGCAGCTGCGTTCTGCAAACTCACTGTGAGTGCTTCCGATATGCCGCGCTTTCCCCTGTATGCCTTGTTGGGGGCACAGACCACTGTCAAGCCTTTTCTGGGCCTTTTGACCGTACCCCTAAGCGTCCCAGGATGTTTGAATAAACTGATTTGGTTTGATTCAGGGGCAAAAACGGGTCCAGTTGGTGCCCCCTAGACTTGGCCATAGCTATTGGCGCAACCAAACCAAAGGCACGCATAGCCGCTTACTTAGTAAACGCGCACAGTCAAAGTTTCTGCTGCTTCTTCCAGGGCCTGAAGACTCCTGGGAGATAGACCTGCCTAAGCAGCAGCCTAACCTAAAAGGAGGGCATAGGAGGGGACACTTTTCAAGTTTGTGCGACCACCTCAGCCCCTGTTTCTCCAAGGGGTTGCCAGAGCGCAGTAAGCTGTGTGCGAGACCAATTTCTGGCTGGTGTTATGGTATGTGTATGCTCGAAAAGAGAGGCATGTCGTTCGGGGCTGGCCTTTTGCCGTGCCTATTTCTGCTGAGGAGCTCCCGTTGTAAGCAGCCTCCCTGGCGGCCTCTGCTTACCAGATTTGTTAAATTTATCCTTAAGGAGTTTCATTCCTTTATTTTGCGGCACAATGTTTTATAAAACAACCTAAATAACTGTTGAGTATGGTTTAAAATCTTTTCGGTGGCGCTGGCTGCGACAGGAGTTCTCTGGGGAACGTCTGTGCGCCATGCAATCTTTTTCATCGCAAAAGGGACCCGCACTGTCCATTGGTTTTTGCCCCGCACAACACAGCCGGACTGGGCAAGTGTGACCCTCCAGCGTTTGCCACAGCTGCCACCGCACACCTCCCAGCTAACAGCCGGTGGGCGAAAGGCTCGGGCCCCTGCGGGCGAGCCCCCTTTGCGGCTGCTCACCCGCGCTGTGGGGCCCCTCCGGGTGCTCGCCGTCCTTCAGCTGGGCCTCCAGGTCCCGCTCCCGAGACGCCAGCTCCTCCAGCTCCGCCTGGGGTGGGGGCAATGCGCCCAGGTCGCAAGGCAGGGTCGACCGCACCTCCCGTGTGCGGGAAGCACAAGTGGGCAAACACCGAGCGCCCTCCTTCTGTGCTTGTGCCCCTCGTACGCGCCCACTCGCCCAAACCCCTACCCTGCACAAGTGGACAGCTCCAGGGGACTCAGCTGGAGCCGTCATGGCAGCATCGCAAATACATTCCTGCATGCATGAGCAACTTCAAACCACATCCGTGGCAGCCCAGCTCTCCTTCCTCCCCGTGCAAAATGCGTCTTGCATGTTGCAGCCACTGAATTCCGTCGCTCGGAAAGGCAGGCACAGCACCATTTGCACAAGGGGTTCGAAAACGGCCAATTTCCATGTGTCCCCGCAGGCAGCCACGTCAGCTGCTTACAGTTTTTCCTGGACCTCTCCTGCCCACTCGTGTGGACGCCTTCAAAAGAAAATAGCGCAGCAAAAACAAGGACGGAAGAGAGAAGAGACCGACCTGTGCCTCGGCCTGTGCATCGCGGCCCCTGAAGATGGCCGCCGGGATGTAGTGGCTCCGCGCCAGCTCTGCCGAGCTCTTGCCCAGACGGCCCAGCCGCTGCCGCAACTCCCTGCACAAGGGGAACCGGCCACAGCTCTCGGACACAGGGTGGCTTTGCTGAAGGGCCATGGCTGGGAACAGAAACTCAACTCGGCTGCATTTTTGCCCTGGATACATTAAACAGGTCCCTCATGCTTCCTTCATGACTTACGGCAGCAGTTGCAAGTGCTTCCGCAGCCTGCCAACTTGCCCCCGTGCTGTCTGCCCCCGCGCAGGGGGGCCAACCACAGGCCAGTTTCGGGTGCATGGGGCCAGTGGTGAGAAGTGCTCCCCTTGTTTCTAGCATAGCCCGCCCAGAAGCTCAAAAGTTGCCCATGGCTGCAAATGCCACTCAAACTTGTACCATCGACAGAACAGCATCACTCCAAACGATCTATTTCAGGCACGACAAGCAAGAAAAACTAATTCTGTGCGCTGTTGGCCTGTGAGGAAGGACAACCAGCGGTGCGTGATGCTAGAATTAATGCTTAGCCGCTCATTGGGATAGTTTCCATCGAGCAAGTCGCAGCCACCTTCTGTCACAACCACAGCCCCTCCACCGATGGCCATGCATTGACAGCAGACTCGTCACGTTTACAACTTCACTGGGAACTAACCAACCACGACAAGTCAGCATAGTAGTCTCGGTGGCTAGGTGTGGTAAAACCACAGCTGATGGTTTGTGCTTTACCATTCGTGCTGCGTTCACTCCGTCTCTGCCCATGCCTTGGTCCAGCCTTAGCAGTGCAAGTCTGTGGTTAACCAGTGAAGCTGTTACGTGCAGTTGGTGCTCACTCGTGTCTCCTCAGTGCCCCAGGGCCCCACCCCCTCAGCCCCAGCCAGGGCACTGACCCGATGCGCTTGCGGACGGCAGCGCGCTCCTTGTCCAGCGCCCGGCGCCGCTGCTCGGCTTCCTGCTGCTGCACTGCCCGCTGCACCTGCTCCAGCACACCCTGCTCCAGGTCCGCCTGGCTGCACACGGAGACGCCCAGGCCCCGGAGCTCCCCGGGGGCCTCCATGCCTGCTGCAGCCGCTGAAAGGGGTGGCCAGCCAAGACGTAAACGCTTTCAGCTTCAGCTTTCTGACGGAAGCCTCACTCACTCGGTGGCTGAGTGCACCACGCCTCTGAGCGGAGGCTGAGAGATACACTTTCCGTCAGTGAACCCCTGCACCACGAATCTGCCCCCCCGACCAGGTGAGATTCATCCGGTCTCAAGTTGCTCGTTTTTGACCGGCCGTTAGAAAGCCACAGGGACTAGGCAGGACAGCTGCGTCCTAACGTCCACCAACAGTATGGTTATGCCCATTCGAACGGCACAGGTTATGAATGAGCCTCCTGGAGAGGCTTATACCGCTGTCACATGGGCACTTTCAATCGCGACTGAGTTGATCCGGATCGAGCTCGATCCGGATCGGGCTGCTGTTACACTGCAGTTTCAATCGCGATCGAGCTCAATCCCACTCGAACTCAGTCCTGGTTTCTCAAGCGCGATCAAGGCTTCCAAGCGCGATCGAACGAAAGCGGCGATACTCTCGTCCCCACTCAGCAACGGCACAGAAGGTTACGTCAACTAACGCCGCAAATTGTGTCAAATAACTTGACCGAAATAACCGTTCGGTAAGATTTACACAGTTACGTATACCTACGACCACGCGAAGTTACCAGACGCCGGCCGCAAGTACATTGTTAATGCCATCTGGCGTACACGAGCACAACCGGTGCAACTTCTCGATCGCGATTGAAACGGGCCATGTAGCAGCGGCAGTGCGTCGAGCGCGCTCGAAAACTCGATCGCGATTCAGTTTAACAGCGATTGAAAGTGCCCGTGTGACAGGGGTATTACTGATGGCAACCCCTGTACCCCCCCAAGACACAGCTAACATTCCCCTCCAGCAAGCAAGGCTCTAGAGGCAGGCAGCTGATGTGGGCGGTCCGAAAGGCAGGTTGTACGAGGGTGGTGCGAATGGTGCAAACGGCTGTCGACCACCTCGGGGAGCCCACCACAGGCCAGTCAGTACACGAGGACCCCGAGCTGCTGGTGCGCAGCTCTACTCAACCAGGGGGGGGGGCACCGAATCCTCGTCCCCCCCGAGAGCAATGAAAATGGCCCCACTGACTGGCGTCCACATGTGCCCACCAGAGAAAGCTGCCCTCCGGAGGTCCTCCAAAGATTCTTCCCACCGTGCATGTGAAAAATGCCTCCTGGGCGAGCCAATCGGGGAGCCCCTCTGCTGCCCTTGCCCAGCTCTGCACACAGCAGCCGTGGCATGCTGCAATGGCCTCGGGCAAGCAGAGAGAGCCAGAGTTACTCAACATAGCACACCCCTTGTGACACCCCTTCATGTGTCAAAAACCAGTCCGCTGGGGGCAGGGCACTTAGCCTGCCAGAAAGCCAGAAAGCCAGAAAGTTCGCAAGTCATGAAAGGAAGAACTGTGGAAATCATCATTGCTTGCTCACTTGAACAGCATGCTTAATTTTATTGCGTTGCATTACTAGGCAAATGTCTACCAAAGCTCAATTTTTGTCCCCTAGGTGTCTTGCACCAGTACACGCTTCAACAAGGTACAGGTGCTTGCCAGGGGCATAGCCATCCGGGGTGTCCTGACGCCCTCCGACATTTTCCGAGCGGTGTCTTTCCCTCATCTCGGCCTTTTTTGCCAACACTGCTCACAATCCACATCGTAAACAAACAAAAATTAAATAACGTTTGCGTGCAGGCTATCTTTCCTTCTGCACTTTTTTTTTTTTCTGTTTTGTCGGCAGTGCATAACCCGCCCTTGACAAATATTTCTGGCTACGACACTGGTGCTTGCACCACCCAGATTCTGACACGGAGTTTCGCAAGTGGTGCATGTTGAAGAACTCCAGAGAAAGCTCGCCATGGCCCCACTGCAGAATCCCCTTGCCAGCTTCAAGCCTGACTCTGCACGCGCAGAACTCCGGCCTACGGACACAGGGAAACCTCCGTAACCTTTGCAGCGGCTCACAATGTGGACTGCAGAAACCCTGTCCCGGTTGGAAACCCCCGCCCGGCTTCCCAAGCACTCCTAGAACTGAAGGACGACCAACCTCCAGCTTCAGTGCAATGTTTTTTGTATGGTTGGTTTTTTTGTTGCTGTACTGCAAGAATGTGTTAACTAATGCCGACTCCCCACACAGCTTTCACGAGTCCAACTGAGAGATGATGATTGTAGGATTACTTCACTCTGGAGTCACAGGAGGTAGTGATGGCCACGACGCTGCCTACGACCATAAATACAGCCGTGCACTATGTATCCACCATAGGTCTCAGATGTTTGCCACAGAAGTCAGCGCTTCTACTCTATCAGCCAACGCGTGGACGACGGAAAAGCCCCACCGAAACCCCAAACTATTCCCATAGTTAAAGGCATCAGGTATCGTGGTCTTTAACACTAGGCAAATAGGCTCAACAGTGAAGCCATAAAATCACGAGAGTACAGCGCCCATCATTCAAGGATTGACAACCGGTATTAGGAGCGGTAGCCACAGGGGGCGATTTTTGTGTCCAATGGGACGAGCAATGCAGCGGGGATCCGCAAAGGCTCGTCCCAATCGCTCCCCGAGGCAGCCACATGAGAGAGATCGAGCACGCGACAGCGAAACGCAATCCCAATATTGCGGCCAAGCACCGCAAGGTTTTTTTACGCGTGCATTTGTCACAAAAACCAGTAAGCGGATGGCGGTACTTTTCTAGGCAGCCCTGCCTTCGCCTCGTTCTCTCCCTAAGCCGGAAGTTGTGCCCCTAACCAGTCGCTGAGGCCACTTCCGGGAGGTGAGCGACTTTTTCTGGTGACCCAGAACTGAGTGATTCGATGAGTGATTTGGTCCCCGGTGAAAAGTAGTTCGTCGCTCCCACAATCACTCGCAAAATCACTCCATGTGGTTAGAGCTTTACAGATTGAAGGAGGCAGACCTCATAAGATTAGAGAAGGCTTATTTCGTTAGTCATATAGTATATGTTGCTGAATTTACGAGCCACTGAAAAGACGAAACTGGAAGAAATCATTAGGGGGGCACACAAGCAAGCTCTTGGGCTTCCTACCTGTACGGCTAACAAGGGAATCTTCAACACACTGGAAGAAGTTATGGAAGCCCACAGAGTCACTTTTATAGGCATTAACCACACGTACCAACAAGCCACCAAGGTCGACATCTGCAGGAAGTACGTGGATGGGTGAAAATATTTGTTACCCCAAAATATGCACCTGGAACACAGCGAGGGAAAATGACAAGAGCGAGCCATTAAGAGAAGAATCTCGGGACATGAGCTATGTGGATGCGGCAGATAATGACTCGTGCGATACGATGTCCATAGCTGCTCTAGATGCCTAAGGTAAATCAATCGTATGCGAAACGGTTGAAATCACAAAATCCGAGACAGCTGAGGAATCGGCCATTGCACTGGCCTCCACATCAGCTAAATTCATAATCAGTGACTCTAAAATTGCAGTTTATTAACAGGCGCATATTGCTCAAGGGAAGACGCATTTTGGTAAATTTAAGACCTGAGAGAAGTCCGAATTTCATGGGCACCTGCACACTCTTCCCTAAGTAACAAGGCCGCTCACAACACAGCTAAAAGACTCGCATGCCGAGCCAACAAGCAGCTTCTTCTGAGGTCGGGAAGAGACTGCATGGTCTCATACAGGGAAACCATTACAGAATTGGACGACCCCCCCCCCTTTAGCAAATATGGATCCAAGCATACCTGTCACCCAACAAGGCCATAAAATCTCAAATGATGAGCCGTAGGAGCTCCACTCAGACCCAGACGTCCAGTTGGCTGAAAATGTTGCCAGGGCCCAGGGGCTGCTGCTGGCCGCCATTTAGGACGAGGACTAGTCCTCCTCACAAACAACTGAACAAAAACAAACTTCTCTCATTCAGTGAACTCGTCGTAGCTGCTACCGCGTTGTATTTAAAGGGACCACGAGGACGACCTGAAACATTTCTTTACAGGCTATTTTATGTTTGCGCGAATTTCAAGCAAGTGTGTTGAGGTCTGTAGCGAGCCCAGACTAGCCACAGTTATTGGCCCAACAGTTTGTAATGTGCACCTCTCTGCAGAGTTGATGAGGGTGGAAGCTTGGGCCAGTGAGTGATACAAACGTGTATCCTTCCTGCCATCCTTTAAGATGTGCTATTGTGTAGACAATACACACCCAGGAAAACAAAACAGCACCGATTCACCCAACTGGTTGACCGACTGACAAAAGCAGCCATCAATTGCAATGGTTTTCTAGGCCAAACTCGGTGTTTACAAAAAATGTTAACTTTGTTTTACGCAGAGGAAGGTTAACAACAAACGCCAGCAGCACAAACATTATGCCGCACCAAGTCGGTGGTTCAAAATTTGTGCCTCCAGATTTATTCCCCAGTACAGGCATTAAGTTTTCCAGCCAAACCAAATTCCGGTGTGTAACGAGTCCTTGTGGTTCTTTTAACACATCTAAATGGGACATCTGTCACAACATTAACAAGACACTCAAGAACACCAACTACTTTATCGAGGATCTGAAAAAATCTCGACTACGGAAATCGCAATCATAGCCTGCTGGCCATGCCACTATTCACTTCTCCTGGCCACGAAATTTGTAAGCAGTGAAAGTGTCGTGTCCCACTACAAGTCCACAAGGACGAATTTAAGAGCACGAACACCCATGATGAGGCAAAGGTGTTTGCGACAAGTCATTTTCCGCTGCGTGGTTATTCATGCAGCATTTCTGTACCGGCACACCTGTGCAGATTTCTTCAGCGCCAAGAATCGGGGCAGGGGAAGCGATCCCGGGCCGCTAAAAACCGGATGGCCTGGACAGCATGAAAATCGCTGAGGGAACGGACGGAACTCGTCGCCACTTCCCACTTGGGACGACGCTTTAGCATGTCTCGAGCCAGCCTACACTGGAATCACCGACTTTCGTTACGTTCTCTTCGAAACTCCCAGAACCAGAAACAACGACCAGTGTTGCAATGTTTGAGCGCACTCTGGTCGAGTGGGCTCCGCTGTTCGCACATCAAATTGGTGATGTGCGAGTCCCCTCGCCAAGGAGAACGTACCTTGCGGTTCCTCGGGCTCACCCATCTCGGCAAGCAGTCTGTCGCACTGGGAGTCCAACGTATGTATGTATGTACCTGTCGCGCTACTGTCAACAGGCGCGCACGTGGAACGGAGTCAGTTGTTGACGACCGCTTGAAAGCCCATCCATGCCCAAAACATGAAGAACATCGCCACTGGCACAGTGAGGGGCACCAACAAAGTGTAGTACACAAGGCTCTCATCCATGTCGCCGCAAAGGAAAACGCTCACGACAGCTTCACCGCGGGCGGCACAACGACGACAACCTTAGGTCGCTTGTGGCTCATGATGATGACGATGATGGCTTGGTGGTTTCGCCAGTTTCGCAGCTTCCCATACTCGCCCTGTGTTCGGCGTGGCCGGAACGGTCGTCGCCGAAACTAACGGCGCTGCCGTCGAGCCTTGCTTCATAGCTCGCGCGTCGTCTGCTAGAATGGGAAGGCGCCGACGTACCCCAGTGCGTGCGGAGTGCATCTGATAGGCCCTTCCCAGGTCGCACAACTCAAGACGCACCTTTGTATTTATCAAATGGGTGTCCATGTGGAAGCGTTAGATCGCAAACAGACAAACTACAGAAAAGAGTGCACAAGACGAGCGCTGACTCGCAACTGTCTCATTAGTTTCCATTGCTTTTTCTTGCGTCCTGGAGATCGTTCGTCACTAAAATGACCGCTAAATGGGCGTTCACCAACGAAACATAACTTACAAAATTTGCAAATACGTGCGTCTAATGTGCGTTTGCGTTGTGGTTAATGTGAGCGCTTTTTTTCGCATGATCTAACAGGATTACGAGGCGAGATAAGGCTCGGGAACCGAATATTCACAAAACCGAGGGTATGATATGTGGTGTTGAGCATAGTATACGCTCGCTTCTCCCACTCCTTGTTTTACTTTCTTCTCAATGCATTAGGTGGCAGGCTGGCTGGCGCACTTTCGTACAGATTTCCACCTTACTTCCCAGAATCGAGTGTCACGCAGTGTACGTTGTTACCTGTATTTGTAGCTGAACACTCGCTATTTCAGTGCCAGCCCCCAAAAATCACGTTAAAGCTTATACGATTTTACTGAGTACAATTCTCCACAAAGAAAACTCCGCAACGGACATCGATGACGTGGCACTACACGATTTTTCAGGTACTCTGTAAATATTACTTAAGCATTAAAAAACACCGGCTGACGTTAACACTGCCACATTTTTAACTATCGGTGTCAGCATTTATTTTACGCAGGTGGTAAAATGGGAAAGGGAGGAGGGATGGTTTGTAGCTTGGGCAGTTGGGTGGGTGAATAAGTTTTGCTGATAAAATGACCACCACAAACGTGGGAGTTCCACTTCTGCATTCAGGCTCCCATGCTGTCACAATGTCGCTCAACAAAAACGAAGGCACAAAGCTCACGGTTACCAAAAGAAAGTATAAACTACCGCAACATTTCTACGGCTACACGGTAATCCGGATCCATCTCGTACGCAAGTGCCTTTCTCTTCAAAGCACACGAATCGAGGTGTCCCAGCGCTAAGGCTGGAGTGGAAGCAGTAGTCATTGAAGCCAGCGAAGATCATTTAAAGTGGTACAAATGAATACTAATATTCGTAATAGTTTGATTCCTACTCAGATCACTGGGAGCCATGCGCAGAGCGCTGCCAAAAGCGCTCATGTCAGTGTAGCCCGTTCCCAAACTTAGAATCTTCAAATAAGTTTATGTAGCCGTTAGTGCATTTAAGAAGAAATGAGTACTAATAATAGTAGTTTTATTCGTACTCAGAACGGGTGGAGCCAAGCGTAGATCGCTGCACAAAGCGCTCATACCATTGTAGCCGATACCCAACTTTAGAAGCGTCCGACAAGTTTGCGTAGCCGTTACTGCATCTAAGAACCCAACAAATCTGTCTAGACTTCGTGTCATCTCACATGTCCGCCCACAACACCACCAAAACATTCAAAGCAACGAAGCAAACACGACAAAAACAACAGGAGGCTGTGTAGTCCAATGCACCGGCTCATTCCACTGACGAGGGGAGCGCCGAGTGGTGGCGCCACCCATCCTACTGCCCGGTCCCTATTGGGTGAGAAGCTATTGGCGGTGAGATGTTTGAGTGGCGCCCCCTGTCTCTGACGTCGGCATAGGGATTCACGCCGCTGTCGTCTGCTACACTCCGCTTGTAAGGAAAGCAGTGTCTGTGCTAGAAATCGCCCGCTTTGATGCTTTAGTGGATTAAGCGTATTTCAAAGCGTAATTCAGTTATTTTGCCAGCTTCTGACACATCTGAAGTTCAAGCTGTATCGCCCACAAGTTTGCAAGACGCTAGGAAAGAGAGAGAATCTTTTCTTGGAGCATCGGTCAGAAGATTTTGTGTAACTCGTCCTTTCTGGCTTATTCGCGATGTTCAGCGCTCAGAGCTCCTCGATAAGTATTCAAAATGCGTAGGGTTGCCTACAGTATTTTTGAGATGCTCTCATATGAAGACTCAACAGGATTTTCGTTCGGGGGGGGGGGGGGGGGGGTAAAAGCGCGGTAGTTTGCAAGCGCCCTTAAAGGCTATGAAGATAAAATACATGTTTGGTTCATTAAAAAGTCTGCCGTGTCCCGATAACAATGATACCAGTTTTATCGCAAACTTCAAAGGAATAATCGCTATTGGCGGTGAGATGTTTGAGTGGCGCCCCCTGGCTATGACGTCGGCTTAGGGACTCGCGCCGCTGTCGTCTGCTACACTCCGCTTGTGAGAGGCAGCAGTGCCTGTGCTAGAAATCGCCCGCTTTGTTGCTGTAGTGCGTTGAAAAGAGTATTTCTAGTGACTCAGTTATTTTGCAAGCTTCAGACGCATCTGAATAATATCAAGCTGTATCCCCCCAAGTTTGCAACACACGAGGAGATAGAGAACAACTTTCTTCAGATCATCGGCCAGAAGATCGTGTGTAACTCGTCCTTTCTAGCTTATTCGCGAGGATCAGCGATCAGAGCTCCTCGATAAGTATTCAAAATGCGTAGGCTTCCCTGCAGTATTTTGTAGATGATCTTATGAAGACTCAACAGTCTAATGCTACGTACCAAGCAGCGGCCCCTACACGCGCATCGCACAGCAGGAAATAAAGCGGCTTTCTTATATTTCTTCGTTGTTGTTGTCTTGTATCAGATTAATGTTTCTTGCTTGTTTTTCTGCCCAACACATTAATTTTTCTGCGCCGTCACAAATGTCTTATTAGGAGGTTTTGGGACGTTTGGGAGGCTCACAAAGATCGTGTGTATATTTCCTTCATGTTGTATGGCATACATTCCCTTCTTCACAAATTGGCCTTCATTACGGCTGCGTGCAAGAAGGTGCATATCCGCAGCGTGCTTTGTTTATTCACATGCAAATACAATGAGAAGGTTGGTGCTACGCCACCGCGATCGCGCCCTAAACAACGTTGTTCACAGTACTCGAAAGCGACTTTTGTGCTCTGCATTTCTATCGTAATCATATCGTTATCATAACGAAGTGACTCTCAACCCGAACAATGGTGACATGATTACGGTGTTGAAGGCATGATATACTCGCTAACTAACGCAATAAATAGTATACCTGCATATATTACAAGAATAGAAACCGAGGAATAATAATTCCAAGTAGCTCTTTATTGTTTTCCAACCCTTCCAGGCGCAAAGAACAAATCCTATTCTACTCGGGATGGCGTTCTATGAATTGAAGGAAATTATTTTTACTCTCTTGTCCTGGACTGAGGACCGAGCCCACTAACCGGCTCGATTTATTTGTTAAATAAAGTTTTTTCCTCCTCCTCCTACTCCTCCTCCTCTTGAGTGCAGTTTTCCGAATATCGGGAAGATATGGTTGTGGAAAATGTACCGAAATATCCCTCCAGGTCTGAACAAACATAGTGTTACTGTATATTTAACGTAGACGTGACTCGTTTTGCTCAATAAACGTACATACTGGTTAGATGCCTGGTATAAAATCAGCACGCGCCTGTATACACAGTGGGTTATTTGGAACTCAACCTACAGTTTTTGCAGCCCATAGTGCATGTCGGCAAACTTTCATGCTTTGACAACGTAAAGTGATGTGACACAGCACGTTCGAGCATTCGGCATGGTTGCAAAAACTGTTTTACCTTACATATTGTTACGAGGAATGATCACCCGGAATCGTAATGCCTTCTGCTAAAGCCAACAGCCTTGAAGGCCTAGAATTTGTTTTGGGCTTCCATTTTCGCTGTTGTCGGTTATTAGCAGCTGACTGTTCCTTTTGTTCGAAAGATTGCTTAATTGAGAAGCTAACGCCTAGCTCCGACTCTTCGCGCTCCGGACAGGACCGGCTTCGCAAGGAATGGGGCGACGCCGGCAATGTTTCTTCCGTAGCGGTATCCAAAACTATACTTTAACTGACACCAGGAGCTAGTGTATGCGATTTTAAGCCTATTACTATGATAAAAGTTACCCGCACGCCAATTCTGGTGCGCACAAGCATCAGACGTTGACCCGTTGACTGAGCGCAAAGAAACAGCAGGGAGAGCGAGCCTGAGTGAAGCAGACGACAAATGCGAGAATCGGCGTCACGGAGGCGCGCGCTTCGCAGCGCCGCCAGTGTTCGCGCTCACCGCCAATATTAAATTAAACGTTTGAAGCAATGGCGAATCCCCGCCCATTTCATCGCGATTTCACTGTGACAGTTCAGGAGCTTGTTTGTACGATTGGCGCCCAAGGACTTAAGTCACCGCCAATAAGGAACATGATTGCGCGATTGTAGAGGGCCATTGATCTTATCATTTGAATTCTAACGTGCAGTTAACACACTCATAACTACGTTTTAGTGCTGGCCTATATATATACCACTACTGCCGATATCACTTCACTGCAGCGCTAAATTTGAAAATGTTTGACATTTGCTGCATTGCTTCGGTTGAAAAAACGCCTGTGATTGGAATGGAGCTGTGCGAGTTACCAAAGGCTAGTTGCTATTCAATTGAACAAAGTTGTATTTTGTCTTTAAAAGGCCCTTTAAGGTTCTCTCATGATATTGGTGCTGATTATGATTGTATTTTGGCCAGCTGAAGTTGTAAACTGGGCGGAAATCCGCAGACCGCGTGGTACAAATCTCTTCCCGTGATACGGGACGTACATTGCACGCACGGGAACCTTGTGCAGACATTGCATTAAACGGTCATAGTTTCATGCAATTACTTACTTTATTTCAACGTGTGGAGTATGATCGTATGATGAGTGTGACATCCGCAATAAAATGACGTAGGCCGTAAGAATGAGATTTTTTTATTTAGTTATTCTTGTCCAAGATGTAAAATAAAATGTTTTGCATTCAACGCCCGTACAGTAGCGGGCAGTATAAGGCCAATGTAGCTCATTCTGTGCAGTATACATCGAATCTATGCACTTGCGTTATGTGTAGCGCAGGTCTTATATCTTTCAAAAACGAGAGGCTATGAATTATACATACAAGAAGCATTATGTCTCTAGCAATAATTTTAACAAATATCAACCATAAACACACAGACATCACGCGCAATAACAGCGCTGTTAGGGCGAAAATTACACGAACATGGCAGGAGCAGTCCACACGCAAAGCGGAATAATTCAGCCATAGGCATTTGTCAAGTCATGCCAGTTTAAATTTGAACTTCTGTTTTGAGTCTCAACGTCAACGCAGTCCATTTCGAAGCTTCAACCAGGTCTCCAGGCGGACATGAGAATCTTGTGCTTTGTAACATAATGGACCTGGTATACATTTCGGCGCAGCCCAAATGTAGAGTCTGCTGTAATGAGCTTGGTGTTCTCAAATAGTTGCATTATTACCTGTCAAGTTTTCAATGCTTCGTGCATAAATGCCCTATAGTCTGCCTGAAGGCGTGTACTATCCAGTAACTTTTCCGGAGCAGTAGTTACCACTCCCAGATGAGGTAGAGCAAGTCATTGCAATGTTCACCATTCGATGCTGTATCGAACTTTATATTTAGCAAGAAGAAATAGTAACGCAAAGACGACGATGTCTGACCATACTCTTGCGGTTAGGCATGTTCTGTGCAATCTGAGCAAAATATTGCTGTTTTGAATTTCGTCGTGAGATCTGAGGAAAGAGTTATAATGCGGTCCAACCATTTTGGTTTCAAACTTTAATGAAAGGACATACTTTTTTAGCTGACGCGTGCGCTGCCATTTTATAGCCGAGTACACACTGCCGGTTTTAAAGCTAAACGATAAAAAAGTATCATTGCATGAGCATGGTGGGCGGCTCTGGAATGTATAGGGCGCACAGGAGTTCTGCAGTTTTCGTTAGAGACGCGGGAAATGAAAATTATGTTGGGAATCTCCTTGGTCCACCAGAAAACGGAGGATTGGGCAGCTGTGCAGAGCCAGCATAACCTTCGGGCATGGTGCGATGCCCGAAACAAGTCAGCATTTTGTTTCCTGGAGTGCACCAAGAAAACATGCGTATTGGCATGGCCCCGCATACAGAAAGACCAAAGACTACCATGCTTCAGCATGAAGCGAACAGTAATGACACAGTTTCCTTGGTTGACAGCGACCGTGATGTTGAAACTGAAGTACACTCTAACTGAAGCATGGTTTCAGGCTACGACAGGATAGAATGGCAAAAAATTGCAAAGTTGCAAAAATTGCAAAGTAATTCCTCGGTCAATTTCGGTTACTTAAGAAATGCTGACGATTGCTCAAAATGTCCTTCATGCAACATTTTAGAATGTATGCGTAGCAGTTGTGGATTCAGGAAGAAAGACAACCGCGCGCACCCGTATGGGGGGGGGGGGGGGGGAGGAAGGAAGGAAGGCGGAGGGCGGAGGTGTGCTTATGCTCTTGGGAGGGCCTGCGGTCTGTAGCCCGTTTATATAATTAGGAAATTCTGTTGTCTTGCACGACCGATTGAGCCTTGAACGAACGATACTCCTGCGTCCACAGAACTTCAAAGACGGCCAGGAAGAGTTAAAGGAAAATCCTACTAGAAAGGCACGTTCGTTTCTTCGCCAGCAGTAGGTCCTTCACTTGCGCTGTGCACGCTGCTATGGGTTTAAAATTGGGTGTAGCAGTGGATGCACGTGTAGATATGAAACGCTGTAACAAAAGTTCCGATAACGCGCACACAATGTGACAGTGTTTCGCGGTCTCTGGCATTGATCCGCTCAATGCATTCCGACAGCTCATCATCGTCAGCTCCAACAGCGAGTATGGCCGGTATCAGCTCTGGCTTTCTCAGCGCGTCCGTAACATCCAAGCGCAACTCTTTTGCAAGCTCCAACAACTGCGGTTTTTTCAACACCTTCAAATTCATTGAAGGTCTAGAGTACTGCTTTCCCACTGTTCCAAAAATATTTTGCCCGAATAACCCAAGCGGCAAAAACACACGCTCTACCAGCTATCCTCAGAAGCCTGGTAAAACTCAGTGAAGAAAAGTCCCCGCACTCACCCTTGACCGCCGTGAATTCTGCGAAGTCCGAAGCCGCCTCGACGTCCATGGTGTTGGATCTTGCACCGCTGGCTCTAGGTGTTACGAAGTTGTCATCCGACCGCTGACAACCAATTGTTACGTACGGGTAGGCATACCCGAGCCGAGCTTCGTCGCCTCCGACATACGTGTGGTAGCGTGATTTGAAGCGAGCGGTAAGCTAATGTTGCAGCCGTGAAGAAGTCCAGAAGCCGTAGGCAAAACGTAACTTGTTGACTTCATAGCGAGAGATGAGCCGAAGACAAAGAACAATGCCCCGACGGGCGAGGTTACAGTACAGGATTCGAGCAGAGTGACAGCATTGATTCACTGCTCAAACACGAATGAACTACAGCGCTTGGAGGGGTCATATTTATACCCAAAGCGCTAACGGTAGAAACAAGCGATCCCTCTAGATTGTGCACCCAACACTAACGGCACACACATACACAACGCTCTTTCCAGAGTTCGCGAGCAGTCGGTAGTAGCGGCGCACGCTGAGTCCGAGATGGGAGAGAGGAGGTCTCCGCAGCGGTCGCGGTGCCTCTGTGTCCTTGAGACAGGTCTCTGCGTGTTGCGTCGGCACGCCATCGACGGTTAATTGCGCCGATATATAGGCGCCAGAGATCCAGGCTTGTCACAGCTTGCTTGAATTTTCGGCGGCAAGTGTGAGTCACTGACAGGGAAGGCCTGCTTGAAAGGCGCAAGTAGTGGAGCCATCACTGCACAGCCGAGGAGTCTTGAAGCAAAGACCAGCGGCGGGCTGAGTCGTAACAGCGCGTACTCTAATTTCGAGCAGTACAATATTCCGAGACAGTGCGGTGCGCCCAGCTCTACTGATAGCCGGCGACCCTTCGAATGACCTCACAGCGAGCGCAACTCTTCCGACAACAACGCACCCATGCCTCGCGCGCACTAATGCGGTAGTTACGCCTGACAACATACAGATACGGTGGTTTCACAAGGTACCTGCGGCGCCGCTCGGAGTTGAAAACCTTTCCATGGCACGGAACAATTCTATCGGCCAGATGCGTATCCTGGCCTTCCCAGACAAACCGGGATAGGTGGAAAGCATTCTCGCGGCAGCGCTATTCACCTGTCGTACGCCGCGTAAGCTCAGCCGGCATGAAAGCGAGCACAAGCTACGTCCCACTGCGTGGTTATTCTTCTGCCTTTGACCTTCGAGAAAGCACGTTCCGCTGAAGGGCGGGCGAATTTACGCGCTTGTAGGAAGAGAAACACAGTAGCGACTTGCCGATTTTTTTACTCGAGCCTTGGTATCAAAAACAGCCAAATCCTAGCGATGTAACGTTTCCAGAAGGAACGCCGTTCCTGCCGTTCCTTCATAAGCCTAACAAGTTACCGTTACAGTTCCACCGACCCTTAATGGAACGGTGTCGTTACTTCGTTCCTCCAAAAAGGCACTAGTTCCAGGAACGCCGTTCCGTACAACACTGGGATGTAGTGAGCGGCAGTGAGAGGCGCCTAGCTGGTCGCCCTCGCAAGCATAGCCCGCGTTGTCCGTCTAAGGACAATATTTGTCAGAAAAAGAAAATTTTCAAAGCCTCCAAAGCGATACCGTCGTAACAACGCTGGCAAAATGCAAGTGCTTTTATATATATATATGTATATATATATAAGGTTAGTAGAGACAGAGACAAACGAGAAAGACGTAGAAAATAAAAATAAGTTTACTGACGTTTCAGGGAGAGGACTTCCTTTCTTTATGTTCTGTCCTATATATATATATATATATATATATATATATATATATATATATATATATATATATATATATATATATATATATATATATATATATATGTATATTTATTTATATATATAGGACGGCAAAGAAGGAATGGCAGTCACAAAAAAATACCTTAACATAAATACCCGAGAAAGTGCTGGGGAAACAGCCCCGCCGGTAGCGTAGTGGTTATCGCACCAGACCGGTATTCTGGAGGTCGTGGGTTCGGATCCCACCCGGCGGGCATTTTTTCACCACTTTCTTTTCGACTAAAAAAATTCTTCATCTCTTTCTAGGACCCACCACAACCTCCCCTTTGCTTTCCGAGGTTTTCTTGACTGCCATTCCTTATTTTCTGTCTTATTTCACGGAGCCCCTCATTTCCCATTTTCTGATTCGCTACATGCTTAGCGAGGGCCTCTGTTGTGGCAGTCTTGGTGCCAAAGGGAGCTTAAGAGGGTTCAACGCTGGTCGACCACTCTCGACATGTCGTAGACATCCGAGTCACGGCCCGGGGGTTAAAAAGAAGGTCGCCTTCACCCCGAGTAGTCCGAGTGGCGCTGGCTAGTGCAGGGCACAAAAATACCTTAACATAAATACCCGAGAAAGTGCTGGGAAAACAGCCCGCCGGTAGCGTAGTGGTTATCGCACCAGACCGGTATTCTGGAGGTCGTGGGTTCGGATCCCACCCGGCGGGCATTTTTTCACCACTTTCTTTTCGACTCAAAAAATTCTTCATCTCTTTCTATGACCCACCACAACCTCCCCTTTGCTTTCCGAGGTTTTCTTGACTGCCATTCCTTATTTTTCCCATTTTCTGATTCGCTATATATATATATATATATATATATATATATATATATATATATATATATATACAGTCGAACACGGATATATCGAACTCCAAGGGGATCGCGAAATAGTTCGATATATGAAAAATTCGATATAGAAAATATGGGCTCTGAGACCTCACCTATGGCGGAAGATCACTTACCGATCGTCGCATTCAAGAATGGCAACTAATTCCGCATTCACGACGCAACAGGACGTTTTAATTCCGTGAAAAAAAAATCGCTGATCTTGGCCTGCTTCTTCGTCCTGGAAATGAAATTAAAGACGCTGGTCTCGATCTTTTCGAGGCTGCACAACTACAAAATTCCAGCAGTACGCTGCGCCTACGCACACAATGCACAACACGCACGCAAAAGACGAACAGCGCGCACGTACCACAAAAACTTTGAAGGTAACAATTCCAAGGCTCTCTGAACGGACTCCAACAAAGCGCTCGCGATCGTCATCTCCGAGAGAAGCAGTGATCTCCGAAAGGTGCGGAACAACTCGCCAAACAGCCGCAACAGCAGCAAAATGCAAAAGAAGGAGGAGGCCGTCAGCGCCTTCGTTCCCTCTGCCCTTTCCCGAGACGACATCGGGGGAAGACAGACCAAGAGAGAGAGAGAAAAAATTCTTTTTCGGCAAGCAGGGGAACGTACGCAGCCGAAAAAAAAAAAAAAAAAAAAAAACAACGTGCGCAGTCGGGGCATCCTTACCTCACACTGTCACATTTTCCGAGCGTTCGGGCTTGTGTGCCTAGAGAGATGTAGCATACCGTGCTCCGTTCGCTAACGCTACGGCGGCCGGTAGGGGGGCTCGACTGGGCAAGCGCAAATTCGTTCCGGTAGGGGGGATTAGTTCCGCGAGCCAGTCCTCAACCTCAATCAGGGGTGCAGCGACCGCCGAAGAGCACCTTCCAGCTCGCGCGGCGTTCGATATACCCGATGTCGGGGAAAAATGCGGTTCGATATAAACGTACGAATTCCTATACTTTTACACATAATTTTCAAGGGGATAATTTATGAGTTCGATATAGACAATAATTCGATATACCCGTGTGCGATATATCCGTGTTCGACTGTATATATATATATATATATATATATATATATATATAGTAAAAGTAAAGAGTCGGATACACAGCAAGTGTATCCGACTCTTTACTTATACTATTTCTGCGCGCTTTGTGAGTTTATCTTTCTCTAGATTTATATATATATATATATATATATATATATATATATATATATATATAGCGAATCAGAATAGGAAATGAGGGGCTCGTTGAAAATAGGACAGCAATAAGAATTGGCAGTCAAGAAAACCTCGGAAAGCAAAGGGCAGGATGTAGTTGGTCAAGATAAAGAATTTGTTAAATAAAAAAGTGGAGGAAAAGTGCCCGCCAGGTGGGATCCGAACCCACGACCTCCAGGAGGTCGTGGGTTCAAAAAAATGCCCGCCAGGTGGGATCCGAACCCACGAACTCCAGAACGTCGTGGGTTCGGATCCGTCCCACGACCTCCTGGAGGTCGGGGGTTCGGATCCCACGTGGCGGGCATTTCTTCTCCACTTTTATTTACCAAATTCTTTACCTTGACCAACTACATCCTCCCCTTTGCTTTCCGAGGTTTTCTTGACTGCCAATTCTTATTGCTGTCTTATATATATTGATTGATTGTAGGGTTTAACGCGCCGACGCAACGCAGGCGATGAGGCGCGCCGTAGTGGAGGGCTCCGGATTAATTTTGACCACCTGGGGATCTTTAACGTGCGCCGAAATCTCGTACACACGGGCGTTTTTGCTTTTCACCTCCATCAGAAAAGCGGCCGGTGCGGCCGGGAATCGAACCCGCGACCTCGTGCTCAGCAGCACAACGCCTTAGCCACTGAGCCACCGCGGCGGGTTGTCTTATATATATATATATATATATATATATATATATATGATGACCTACCTTTCTGTATATATATATATATATATATATATATATATATATATATATATATATATATATATATATATATATATATATATATATATATATATATTGTAACGTAGTATTTTGGTTACATACTGCCGCTACTGTAGCATGAAGATTGGAAGGAAAAAGTCGAGACGTCGAAGAAGTTTTAAGGTTAACTTGTTTACTTTACTGATGACATGGGTTACATTTAGCACATACGAACTTGAAACAATTACACTTATTACATAGATGAAAAAGACAGTCAATAGATTCAGAGTACTTAGCGGGACATAGCTGGCGGGCGAAGGGCTCCCGGCGGGAGGGCACGTCGACGGCGGCAGAGTTTCTGACGTGAGCTGGTGCAGGCCGCCCTCTCGCCCTCAATCGCCAGAGGGGCCGCGTTATATTTGCTTTGGGGGGACGCATTGGGGGAAAAAGCGCATCCTAGCGTGTGCGGACCGGGTGGAAAAAGGCTAAGGCACACCCGCAGCCAATCAGGAAGACGCTTCTTAGCTCCAATCAGACATGTCCCCGCCAAAGTGAAAAGGACCAAAAACACAGACACAAGGTTCCGACTCGAAGGCGCCCGTTTCTGGCAAAAGAATTACTGGGGAGAATAAAGTAAAGGTATACAAACTCGAAAAGGAGAAAAGACAGGCGGCCGTTTGAACGAGACCGAGGGTCGGAGAACATAGCGGCCCGCGTAGGCGCGCAACGGGGGTCGGAGACGCCAGTGCGCGCGTGTAACACAAGATTCGCCGATGGTCCCCTTCGAGAGCTGCGTCTCCCCGGTCGGCCGACGGGCCGACACACACACTCCGCCTGCGTTTCTTAGAAAAGCTGGGCCTCGGTGGCCGAAGAGGGATGCTAAAAAATATAAAAAGCAAACGGGACGGGGGGCTTCGCGACACCTTCCCCGACGGAAAAAAGAGTGCCCTCACTCGTGCACAAAGTTTAAAACATAAGAACACATTTTCGCCAACTGACAGTGATACTGAAATGACATGGCATACGAACTCAAGAAGAAGAAACACCGACTCAAACACAGGAGTTGACAAACTATCTCCGCTGAATCAGTCAATGCACACGCGGTCACTTAGTGGAGTTCCGTTCTTCACTTCACGCGCGCACAGTCTTTTGTGCAGCACAGACGAAAACATTTCATTTGCGTGCAACACTAAGAAAATAACAACACATCCACCGTGAATAACATAGAAATAGCACGCACACTCTAAAACTCATACACTAAAAGATCGAAAAACCAGCTCCGTTAGCCGGTCCGCATACTCAGTTCTGGGGAGCTTGACGCGAAACAAAATGTGTCCTCGGACCACAGGTTGCATAAACCATAGCACCAAATAAATCAAACCGCTAGCCAACGAAAAGTAATCCTCAAATAAAACCCAGAAAAACTGTTACGACAATCGCTACTCCAGTAAATGCCTTACAGAAACGATTACAAACAATTCAAAAGAAGGCACTACAAGACAGAAATAAAATTATATACAGGAGCTCACTCTATTGGAGTTATATCTCACCAACAAGTGGAAGCCTACGGGCACTAGCAACCGTTGGGCACTTAACCCGGCACATTTCTGTATTCAATTGTACTCTTTCGAAAACAGCCCAACTCGTCAGCGATGACAAAATGCACCCAAAGTAGATCGAAGTGCCTGTTCAATCATTAGCAAACAACACAGAGGAACGGCTACGAAAACTAGTTGCAAGAAAACTGCTAGAAACCAACACAACAAAACGGTTAAAAAAATGACTTCCGAGAAAAACTGCCAACCATCTAAACATAAAAGCTACAAAAGTCAAAACTTGGTGGTCGCGCACTTGAAGTATGATACCAAATAAACATTGGCGCCTCACGAAGCCTTTCAGAACCCATAAGACGCTCCTAACCGCTCAATACTCCGATACAAACAATAAAAGCGAAGAAAAAAAAAACATTCATACTTGTTCAGGAACACGAGCGGAAATGATACAGGTAAAACATGATAAATTAACAAAGAAGCCTTCAAAACTAAATATTCGCTATCGTACATGCTTACAAAGAAAGGAGTCAAATCTCAGTAGTGGTGAGAAACTTCCGCCAACCCGACGCATTCGCAGAACGCACACCTGCGAGCTCTCCCCGTCCGCGGCATCCCGGGCACCCCTGCTGGTGTCTTTGTTTGTACTTCGAGTAGCGTCGTGCAGCGGAAACATCTCTCAACTCCTCGTTTCCCTCAGACCCCAAACCCCGAAGTGGCTGCCGTATTTGCTTCAAGACAAAACCTAACTTCGGTGGAAAGGAGCCGAGGAAACGGATATCAGCAGTCTCTAATATAGCGAGATCTGCGCCAAAATCAGCCTTTTCATAGGCGCATGGGGGTCTTCTTCGGGGCTCCTTCGCTGGGAGAGCCGAACGCCTGTGCCGTTAAGATTCTGACTACAAAGCTGTCCAACCCCCGCGCGAAGAGCCCACACACCTCCACCACTTTTGTAACGTAGTATTTTGGTTACATACTGCCGCTACTGTAGCATGAAGATTGGAAGGAAAAAGTCGAGACGTCGAAGAAGTTTTAAGGTTAACTTGTTTACTTTACTGATGACATGGGTTACATTTAGCACATACGAACTTGAAACAATTACACTTATTACATAGATGAAAAAGACAGTCAATAGATTCAGAGTACTTAGCGGGACATAGCTGGCGGGCGAAGGGCTCCCGGCGGGAGGGCACGTCGACGGCGGCAGAGTTTCTGACGTGAGCTGGTGCAGGCCGCTGTCTCGCCCTCAATCGCCAGAGGGGCCGCGTTATATTTGCTTTGGGGGGACGCATTGGGGGAAAAAGCGCATCCTAGCGTGTGCGGACCGGGTGGAAAAAGGCTAAGGCACACCCGCAGCCAATAAGGAAGACGCTTCTTAGCTCCAATCAGACATGTCCCCGCCAAAGTGAAAAGGACCAAAAACACAGACACAAGGTTCCGACTCGAAGGCGCCCGTTTCTGGCAAAAGAATTACTGGGGAGAATAAAGTAAAGGTATACAAACTCGAAAAGGAGAAAAGACAGGCGGCCGTTTGAACGAGACCGAGGGTCGGAGAACATAGCGGCCCGCGTAGGCGCGCAACGGGGGTCGGAGACGCCAGTGCGCGCGTGTAACACAAGATTCGCCGATGGTCCCCTTCGAGAGCTGCGTCTCCCCGGTCGGCCGACGGGCCGACACACACACTCCGCCTGCGTTTCTTAGAAAAGCTGGGCCTCGGTGGCCGAAGAGGGATGCTAAAAAATATAAAAAGCAAACGGGACGGGGGGCTTCGCGACAATATATATATATATATATATATATATATAGAAATAAGGATTGGCAGTCAAGAAGACCTCGGAAAGCAAAGGGGAGGTTGTGGTAGGCCATTGAATCAGATCAAGAATTTGGAAAGAAAGAAAGAAAGCGAAGAAAAAATGCCCGCCAGGTGGGATCCGAACCCACGACCTCCAGAATACCGGTCTGGTGCGATAACCACTACGCTACCGGCGGGGCGATTTTCTCCCCCGCTTTCTGGGGTATTTATGTCAATGTAATTTTTGTTCCTGTGCTTGGGGGTGGT
Source organism: Haemaphysalis longicornis (assembly GCF_048455015.1). Taxonomy (NCBI): domain Eukaryota; kingdom Metazoa; phylum Arthropoda; class Arachnida; order Ixodida; family Ixodidae; genus Haemaphysalis; species Haemaphysalis longicornis. The sequence continues at coordinate 8,466,464 of NW_027526295.1, forward strand.
AGCCAGCGCCACTCTGACTTCTCGGGGTGAAGGGGACCTTCTTTTTAATCCCCGCGCCGTGACTCGAGTGTCTACGACATGTCGAGAGTGGTCAACCAGCGTTGAACCCTCTTAAGCTCCCTATGGCACCAAGACTGCCAGAGCAGAGGCCCTCGCTATGCATGTAGCGAATCAGAATAGGAAATGAGGGACTCGTAGAAATAACACAGAAATAAGGATTGGCAGTCAAGAAGACCTCGGAAAGCAAAGGGGAGGTTGTGGTAGGCCATTGAATCAGATCAAGAATTTGGAAAGAAAGAAAGAAAGCGAAGAAAAAATGCCCGCCAGGTGGGATCCGAACCCACGACCTCCAGAATACCGGTCTGGTGCGATAACCACTACGCTACCGGCGGGGCGATTTTCTCCCCCGCTTTCTGGGGTATTTATGTCAATGTAATTTTTGTTCCTGTGCTTGGGGGTGGTAGCCAGCGCCACTCTGACTTCTCGGGGTGAAGGGGACCTTCTTTTTAATCCCCGCGCCGAGTCACGGCGCGGGGATTAAAAAGAAGGTCCCCTTCACCCCGAGAAGTCAGAGTGGCGCTGGCTACCACCCCCAAGCACAGGAACAAAAATTACATTGACATAAATACCCCAGAAAGCGGGGGAGAAAATCGCCCCGCCGGTAGCGTAGTGGTTATCGCACCAGACCGGTATTCTGGAGGTCGTGGGTTCGGATCCCACCTGGCGGGCATTTTTTCTTCGCTTTCTTTCTTTCTTTCCAAATTCTTGATCTGATTCAATGGCCTACCACAACCTCCCCTTTGCTTTCCGAGGTCTTCTTGACTGCCAATCCTTATTTCTGTGTTATTTCTACGAGTCCCTCATTTCCTATTCTGATTCGCTATATATATATATATATATATATATATATATATATATATATATATATATATATATATATATATATATATATATATATATAGCAGAGAAGGAATTCTTGGCTACTGTTTAAATATTCAAAAACTTGGGTGCGACCACTTGGAAAACACTAACAAATACTTTATTTCGACAGTTTCGACCAGTGGTCTGGTCTGCTTCAGGGAAAATTACAAGTGACTGGATATGCTCTACGATACACACTTCACGAGAGAGGGGAATTTTGCCCTCTACCTCTCTTTCTTGCCAGAAAAGAAACCAAATAAATGAAAGCAAACATGTACAATAATCTCAGCGGCACATACACACGTCTCTCCCCAGGCGAGCGGCGATACAAAGCAAGGAGAGGGGAAAAGGAAAACAGGAGAAAAAAGGAGTATAAAGAAGGAGGCAATTAGAAATAGAGAAAGAGGGGAGAAAAGGAGAGGCAGAAGAAAGGGGGGTTCTCAGAAGCAGACACTGACGAATACGAAGGTCGAACAGCGGAAACTTGAAAGGTAGAGTCAGGGTCCGCTCAGCGGCTCAGAATGACGTCACGTGCCGCATTCCGCGTACTGTAGAAAGAGAGAGAAGAAAAAGAAAAAAAAAAAACGGAAGAAGAACCCCTAGGAGTGAATTATGTTTGAAGAACGTTGTTGCGAATGTAGATAGGTGCCACATGGCCCCCAGTAGCTCACGAATGCCAATACAGGGTCTAAACACACATAGCGAGAGGAGCGGAGGAAACATGAGTACGGAGGCTGCGGCGTCGGGCAAGGTCCGCGCACTCAACATGGTCGGAAGTCGTGTTGTAATCGATAGCCCGAGTCGGCGCGGCGCGCCACGGAGATTTATTGGTGCAGAAGCGCTAGCGGAGCGCCGAAACGTCGCCGGAGGAGTCATTCCCGTGCGGAAACGCACCCCCCTAGCCCCCCCCCCCCCCCCCCCCCCCCGTTTTCCCGAAGCTCGTAACCGTGTGGTCGCCAGGCGCGTGTTCTCTATTTTGTTAAAAATGGCAAAACGATAATGAGGAGAAAAGTAGGTCTGAACCGCAGATTCATTGCTAACAGCACTCGTTTGGCTCCCTCGCCGCACGCCCCCCGCCCCCTCCCCCCTCCCCCCCCCAAAAAAAATAAAATAATAATAATAATAAAAAAGTTCACGTATAGTCTCGTAGGCAGCCCAATCTGTATATTCAACGACTATATATATTCAACGACTATATATATATAGTCGTTGAATTAGATGTATTTGCTGTGCCGATGGCGCTGCAACACCGCCGCTTACATATTTGTACGCCGAGTTTCTCTCTAATACGCAGAGTTTATTTGTATGCCTGCCTTAGGCAGCGCTAAAAGCGAAAGTATCTCCCTCAGTTTCTTTTATGATAAATAAACATCGAGGAGAAAAAATTTGCAGTGCGTTTATTCATTTGAGATGTATTTTATTCAGCACTTAAGATATGCTTTACGTGAATCTTACGATTCAGCAGCTGAAACAGCGCCTGTAGTGTACTCGAAATGTATTTCGGCAAAGCTTTTTTTGATACATTTAAAATGAATTTTCATAAAATATTTTCCTGCATTGAGAGTGCATCTCTACGATGTTCGTTCTACAAACGTAAAATGCATTTGAAATATGCTTCGAATATATTCGGAGTATACTTATATTTCTATGCTTCTGCATACTTCTAAGGCATACTGAGAGTGCTGCTCTAGATGTAGTTAGATAAGTGTATTTTGTTATATTTACACTGTGATCGTTTGGCGGAAAGAAATACATTTTCAATATATTCTGAATGACGTTCAGTGCATTCTTAATCTATGTGGAGGGTACTTAAACGCACTGTATTTTTTCCGCATTTATAATAAAGTATTTTCAACATTTACTAAAAATAGAGAATATGCAATAGTAAATGTTGGTTCGTTGTTGTTGATGCTTCTACGATGAGACGCCAATGTTGTGACGAGAGACAGAAGCCTTCTTGATGATGATCTGCGTTGGTGCTTCATGGTCGCAGCACTGTTGACACGACAACGATAGTTGGTGAGGAAGACATTTACAGAATATTTACAGACTGCGGATAGACATAACAAAGAAAGAAATAAAGTGATTCAGCTACAACTTTGTGCACGCGGCAATTCCGCCAGCGACGGACCCTGACTTAAGACTACCCAAGTGGTGAGATCCTCCCTAGCCGAACCTGGCTAGCCCGGCAATACGCCGGCCGTGCATAGCAAATTAAACCTTGAGGATTCGACCCACGAGACGTCGTGTCTCGTGGTTTTGATGGGTTACTCAGACTCCACCCCCGATACGCAGGCGAATCGGTATCACCTGGCACCCTGATTGGACGGATTGGACCCTGATTGGACCCTGATTGAACGGACCCTGATTGGACGAGCCTAAACCATGGTGGGCAACGCCCCCGTAACCCCCAAACGCTGGACACTCTCTCTCACCAGAAAAAAAACAGGAAAAGGTCAAAAGCAAGCAAAACCAATACATCAAACACTCAGAAACCCGCGGAGACACGTGCAAGCGACGAGCTTCCACGAAAGCGTCGTCTGTTCTCACGCTTCTCGTCCAAGAACAGACAGCCACTCCGAACCAGCTGGAACCCATAACCGCCCGTCTTAACGAAACCCGGCGTGCCTCCAAGATTCTCCGCCGTTGACAGGCGATGCCCCGTTACTTGGACCACGCGCCAGAATCAACGCGAGAAAACAGGAGACGGCGGCCGCCACAGGCGTCGCATCTCCTGCCTCCACCCCGGGCCGCTACACAAACACCCCCGCGCGCCCTCAATGCGCGTTGACGGGCCAACAAAGGGAGAACTATCGCCATAAATCTGCCACTGTCTAACCCCATTTGACAGCTCCAAGCTTGCCCGTCTCCGGCGGGGCCACGGACCGAATGGTTTTACAACCGGCCATTCCGCTAAACCAAAACAACGCAGTGGGCCACAGAACCAGCTGCCGCCAAGCTCCCGGAATGCCCTTCAAGCCGCCGGACTACCAACGTTTTCCCACAGCTGCACCATACCATGCGCGCCGACCAAAACAGCGCGACGACGCGGCTGCGGCCCGAGACAATAGAGAGTTTTAGCAGTCCGTCCGTTCCGTAACGTACGTTGCTACCGGGTAGACCGGGACCCGTCTGGGCACTTGGGCATTCGTCACGATAGTAGAGGGAGTAATTCCGCCGGCCTGCCTTCGCCATGTCCGTGCCTCCTCGCCCTTTCGCGCGCGCAGGCGCAGACCGGTCCCGGTAAACCCGGTAACAACGTAACGAACGGAACGGACGGACTGCTAAAACTCTCTATCAGAGAGTTTTAGCAGTCCGTCCGTTCCGTTCGTCACGTTGCTACAGGGTTGACCGAGACCGGTCGGCGCCTGCACGCGCGAAAGGGCGGGGAGGAAGGGCGAGGAGGCGCGGACATGGCGAAGGCAGGCCGGCGGAACTAATCCCCCTACCGTGACGAATTTCCAAGTGCCCAGACGGGTCCCGGTCAACACGCTAGCTACGTACGCGATGGAACGGACGGACTGCTAAAACTCTCTAATGTGTCCCCACGCCAGCGACTTGACCCAGAGGCCGGTCGCTCCGAGCCAGCTGGCTGCCATAAAATCATTCATTCCTTATTCCCGGAACCACCGCTCCCTCTCCGTTTGAAACATTCCGCGTCGCTGGCGCCTGCAACCCTACAGCAACTTTTAATGCACTTGAAATACATGTACAAATACAAAGCATATTTGAAGTGCACTTTAAGTATGTATTTCAAACGTGTTGTGTTTTAGTGCAGTGTTGTATAAGTAGTAATGTTCCAACTAGCCCCGAAGCAAGTTCTAATGGACCGTAGCAGACGACAGAAAAGGTCACTGCCTTCAGTGCCCGTTGCGGTTGGCTGGCTGCTAGATTTTTCGGTTTCCAGTGTACACAGAGGCGCGTGAGCTACGTAACCACGGCGACGCACGTTACTTCGTGAGAGCAAGCTTCTGACAGCCCACTGGCTGCCAGAACGCCCGTAAATCGAAGAGGCTATAATGACGCGCTCAGGACTCGGCGTACCTGCCCGGGCGCCCGCACACTTGCGGCAAGATTAGCTGAGGCCGTGGAACTGGGGGCACCCAGATTCTCAACGAAGTCATCGTACAGGTTGCAAGGAGCAACCTTTTAGTGGCAAGTACGTCCCGGAAAAATGCCAGCAAGTACCTTCGGACGTGCCAAGTACGCGCTCAGTCCCTACACGAAGCCACTACACAACACGTCGTCTGGAAAAGGACAGCACTCGACAAACTCCTGGAAAACAACAGCCCGCTCCTCGTGCACGCATGGCTCGTGCCACATCCGCCATTTTCGATTGCACCGGAGTCCCCTACGACGTCTAAGCAATTCGCAAGCGTGCGGATTTGAACCGATCAACGTCGAGGGACAGTCGGAGGCGATATATCCACCTCCCAATTTCCCTTCCTGCACTCGATGCAAGCGCCCCTCCAGTATTTGCAGTTTTCAGTGCCTGTCGTTGACGGGGGGGGGGGGGGGGGGGGGGGGGAAGGGGGGGACTTTCCTGTTGACACTTTTATCTCACATTCTAGCTTACTGCGGGTCTATCACGTGCTTCCCCTTGTTTCCACTGCATCTAGCGGGCGCTGGAAACACAGGGACGGCCCTGCTCACTAATACCCCACGCGGTATCGTCGAGCTAAGTGGAATGTTGCAATTTTTGCTTCCAAACAATTTTGTTGTTTTATTTTGGGAACATTTGCTTTGTCTTTTCATGCATTGAATAACTGTTTCTACTGTGCATAATTGTTCGGCTCGCGGTCTTAGTTCAGCGCGCCCTGCTGCCCCTATTCTCCGAACGGGAGTGGAGCACTTCCATGCGGCCCTACTGCCCGCCGTGACAACCGCATCCTGAGCATGCAGCCTAGTCATTCTATTTCCCGACCTCTCTTAATACTTCAATAATCACTGCAATAGAGACTTTCTTGGCCTCAGAATGGCCCAGAAGGAACTGGAACACCTTGATTTCAAACCGGAATAAGCTCTTGTAGTGTAACAGCCCATTTTCTTGCGTTAACGATGGATGTTGGTGATTTTCTTGCGTTAACACCGATAACACAATGGATGTTGGTGATTTAAGGTTATTGCTTTATTGCTACGAACTCGATGGGTACTACAGCAGCGTCCGCGCGCTTGCCGAGAGCGAACGACGTCGTCTTTCTCTGGCCGTCGGTCCATGATGCATGATTTCCAAGGTGGACTGACAAAGATGACGAGAGGTGAGCTTAAGAACAGATGACTGTGGGTGTTGACCGTTCGCCGTGTCAATGAATATTAATCGTTGTGGCAATATCACCAACAAGGGAGAAAGAGACGCGTAGATTCGAACCTATGCAGATAGCATTGAATCTCAAGATTGAACCTTCGTGCTAAAGAGCAAAACCGTTTTTAGCAATGCTGGACGAGAAAATCGTTAACAAAAAATCTAGCTCAAAATTCAAAGCGCTAGGCACGCGCCAGGCGCACTCAGAGAGATGCCGGTTCTGTGCGATTGAGGAAGCGATATTTTGCTACATGGTTCCGTGCTTTCGGTCCTGAATGAAAAGGAAGACGACGAGAAACAAGGGGCGCATCGGCGCGCATCGTCAAGGAAGCGAACGAGCCAAGCATCGTTGTAACCATCTCACCCAGAACACCGAAGGACCGATTCGGATTCGTGTAAGCGTTACTTCGACGGAATTGGTCCTGTCACCTCTAACGATCGTCGCACTGGTCTGTGCCACCATTTTTGAAGTTATTTAATGTTACAAATAGGAGATGCGTCAGAAGAAAGGGGAGCGTTAGGGAGCATTTAGAAAGCGTCAGTCGCAAATAGCTTATACGATCTGCTTCTATATATACGATCTGCTTCTATAATACGATCTGCTTCTATAATAATAACTGTTAGGTAGCGCCATGACATGTTTTATTCGTGCTCTGTAGTTTATTTGAAATTATAATTTTCGCTGATATCGTTCCACGAAGCCCTCATTTAAACGATTATCAGCTGGTTGAGTACATTTGAACGTGCCCCTGAGCGAGCCGGAGTTCCTGCAGCAGTCCGTAACCTGGCTTCTGTCGTCCGAAGAGCCCGGTAATACCTCGTTTGAAGGAATCGACAGGCAAATTCTATACGTAACGTAACTCGGCTCAAAGTGAAGCAACCGCGCTACAATAGAGAGTTTTAGTTTGGCGTTTTTACGCTACGCTCCGCTCCGGGTATCCCCGCTAAGCTGCAGCGGAGCGGCGAGAGGTTTTCTAGTTTTAGTTACGCGTAATGCGCAGCGGACCGGTCCTTTCGGACTAGCAGCGCCGTCTGACCAAGCTTGGCGTAATGAAACAGAACCGAAAACCATTCCCCCACTTCAACAATGTAAAACCAGTACGTATAGCTTATTTGTTTATTACGTATTGACACGTGCAATCGTATTGCGTTACTGGTCAATTACAATGAATGATAATAAATTTTCGACTTGACGGTAGCCACACAATAGACAACAAAGTTGCGTTCCAGATCCAATCGAATCCTTTTCGACGGCCACGATCCAACGCGGCGTTTTGTCGCAGTGAACTTGAATAGTTCTGTGTAGTTTTTAAATCGGTTCGCAGTCGCCACTTCTCGCAGCAAGCACAAGCCCTCGTCGATGCAGAACCGCTTTCGCGGTTTGCGCGTCAAACAAGAGCCTGAAGCCGCGGCGCTCGTCGCAGGCGTGGCAGCCATCTTAGAATAGGCAAAGTCGTCGCACGCGCGCGAGAGGGCGCCCGCATCGCCCCGCCGCGCTAGCGGAGCGGGCCGCGACGGTCCGCTGAGGCTGCGTTTTAGCGGACCGTGCTTCTCGCTCCGCTAGCCCGCTTAGCCACTAAGCGGAGAGCGCATGCGCAGTCGCACTCCCGCTCCGCTTAGCTGCTGAGCGGAGCGTAAACACGCCAAACTAAAACTCTCTAATGAAGCCAAGCGGCAAGCGCCAAGCGGGGCAGAAGGAACGACAGTGCAGCGGGTGCGGAAGAGGAAGTGTCGTGAGCGTGTGCGTACGTGTGTGAAAGGGAGCGAACGACGGAAAGCGCGCACTGGCTTCAGCCGTCGCCTACTCTCGACACCCCTCCCTCCCTAACTTTAGCCGAGCAGCCGAGCTTGGGCTCAGCACAAGCCTGCACGGCGAATGCGACGACGGGGAGTGCGTCGATGGCAGGGCACCGCGGCACACTAGTTCACTATAACGCGGGTGTGCGCGTGTGTGTAAGGCCTGTTTTCTTCTTCGTCCGACATGTTGGATCCAACAAATGGACCGTGTCGGACGACCATTTTATTCTGCATTCGGAAGCACGACACTCCGACACTCGGCCAACTATGTCACTTGAATCGAGCGTTGCGATTTATCCGACATTATAGTACTTTTTGTTTACGTTCAAACAACTGTTGTGACAAATTGAGAAAATTTTAGGCAATTTCTATCAGCATATGTCGATTTAGCGTACCGATGGCGTGAATGTTGATCTCGCAAGACGTAATCAGCCGGCAGCGGTAACGTTTGTGTAGACGCAAGCTCATCGGAGCGCTTCTCATAAACTGGTGCATGTCCAGCAATGCTGCAGGAGTGTTCGGGGTGGGTCACCTGTTTCAGGTTTTTAAGGGGCGATGGCACAAAATCTATCCTTCGCTCTTTTCCTGATGTCAGCAGCAAGAACATTGTTACTTTGAAGCATAACCGCACTCCTATGAACGTACCGTGCGCCCGCGTAGCAGCGCCCTATATGATTACGCACAAACAAGCTCTCGCTCAGTGCATCGCATTCTGATATGATGTACAAGGGCTGTGTTTGCATTGTTGCGGCAAATGTTAGCGCATCTTTCGTGAACTTAATGAGCACTTGCGTTTTAACTTCTGCGACGCAGGATATACGATCTGGTTCGGAAATATTGGCAGCATAGTTGTAGGTGTTTTGTTACAGTAACATAATTAGGCGTACCTGTCAACATTTTTTAAGCACATTACCTGGTCTGTTTTATGTTATTTTGTGATTACTTACCTGTGCAACTTCGGCAGCCAGCGATTTTATGTAACTGGCAAGAACAGGAGTAGTTTACACCGACCGGCGCCGCGTTGTTTGTTATTTAAATTTTATGCAGTTACCGGCTTTTACATCGTTCATTGTGTTATACAACAAGATCACCTTTTCTCAACGGCCGTACGAAGGCTATCATGCAGGCCAATAGCAATTAACTTGGACAGAGACCCAACGAGGCGCATTTTTACACTGTCCTTCGCTCCATATTTCCGGTACAGTCGGTACAGTTGTTTACAGTTCATTGGGCTAATTTCGACACTAGCAGATTTGATTTCCAAATAAGTACGGGCTTTGAAACTGGTCGAGGGATTGTAACAACTGGTGCGCGTACACAATGCCTGCATGCTGGCCGTATACCCTGAAATGTGAGACATCATAAAATGGGATTCAAGTTTTTTTTTAATCACTCACACATGCAGGTCAGACCCACCGCTAGCACTTACTGGGTAAACCTGCCATCTGGCCAAATTTATTTCAAAAAATCACAAACTGCCTCTTACACTTCCCGCTTATTTCTTGCAGCCTTGATTACTGCTTATTTGTTGGATTGGAGCGAATAGCCGACGCTCTCCTTTTACTTTTATGGTCCCCATGGGGGCGTCCTTGTTGCCTTTAAAGTTTCTGTAATGAATTGTTTCCATTGCAAACGAGCACACCAAGATTCGGATATTTACAGACAATTTCATGATTTCTGATAATATCATCAGAAGTCATCACCTTCTCAGAAGTCATATCATCATCACAAGTCATCAGAAGTCATATCATCACCTGGAGTCATAAATGGGTCCCTTCATATTCTCGACAAAAACTCCGCTCACATTTATATGTTTTATGCTGGGATCCACGAAGATCTGACTGGCGTCATATCCGCCACGGAAATGACAGCGCCAGAAAAACGCGGCTGCGCCAGGATTCGAGCCGCGTGCTCCGTTGCAGCAACTGGAGGTGCCAGGCGCTTTACCGACTCCGCTACGAGCCTATGAACGCGCCATACATCTTTTCAATAACCTCCTTCATTTTGACGGTGCTGCCGTCTAAGAGAGGTGAAGCTAGGTAGGGCATCACGATGCTAATGAGCGCCGAGAGTTGGCGCCAGCTGAGCACGTCGCAACGCAACCGTCTGGCGTACATTACACGGAGCAGGGACGCAGTGGTCGCACATTTGCGAAAGCGACGCGCCAGCAGGTTGTAGATCGCCAAGCACACCCACAACACAGCCCCGCAAATCACGCTCTTTCGCTGCAGCGGACCGAGAGTTCACCAAATGAATCGCCGGCAACCCGTTCGGTTTCGTTCGCATGCTTTGCGAGCGCGTGTGGTTTCATTGGGGTTTACGCAGTGCTCCGGCGCGTGCAATCCAGTGTGTAAAGTTGATAAGTCTGGCGGTGCCATACCGACGAAATATAGATAGCGATGTGCAAGTTCATATCCATGCAGAATAAACAATCAACTGATTCTGTAAAGGCACATTTAACTTTCGTGTTTTACCGATTCCTCTGAAAGAGGGATCAGCCACCTTTTTTTGTCCGTATTCAGGAAATATGTTACCCGGAACTCAGGAATTACTTGCGAAGCTATTGCGTAAACTACCAGCTTGAGCCGGAAGTCGCATATAATCAATGTTTCCGCATCCTGTCGTAAAATGTGTTTAATTATTCGTAAACTCACCGATGCTCCAGCAAACGTTAAATTACGTTTGTTTCTTTAGAAACTTCAGTATGACTGCACGGTTTGAGACCCCTATAGAAGAAATATTATTGAATTGCTTGAAAACGTTCTAAGAAGTGCTGTTGACTTTACTTATTTTATATATAATTGCACAAATTTGGTTTGTGAGATCATGCCAGCTGATGGGATTCAAATATTAGTCAAGGAGAAAGTTTCTATATATTACTTTTTTTTCCTGACGATAATTCTGAATATTGTCACACGGATTCCGTATCTGAGCTCATGCAAACTGGTGATATTCAAGCATGAGGGAAAAAAGAAAGTCTTAATGCCTTAAATTTTTTGCTGCTATTATGTACAAACTTGCCATAATACGAGACCGCGGCATCCACCAAAATTCAATTTGAGTCTTCAAGTCGTCGTCTGGATACGCGGCAGAGCCGACGCTATTGGACACGATGTTTGTGCTTTAGCGTAATTTGGCTTGTCTGGAGTGCCGTGGGTGGAAAGTATCATGCCGGGCGACTGCGGTTCACAACTTCGGTCCTCAACTCCCAGTTCAGAATCCCCACACCAAGGGGGTACACTTGGTGTGGGGCTTCTGAACCGAGAGTAGTGGGAGCCGGGCGATTTCTTTCTCGCGTGCCTCCGTTTGGAGGCTTCCTTAAATAAATACGTCCTTCACATGAATGACGTCATCGATCACTTCTTTTCGCACAATATACGTGGTACACCTTTTGCGTATGCAGGAGTGCTTACCGTTTTGCGTATTCGTAACGGTAGGCTTACAGACGAATACCATATTGCCGCGAACAATGTATGGGATTGCTGATTTATTGTTTGTTTTTACTGCCGGGCCACGCCAGGCTGTGTTATCTGCGTTCCAAGCAAAGCGCGTCTTCCATTCTTTATTTTTATGCCGCACGGGCTATCCCATTCAGATAAGCAAACTGTTTCGCCCTAACGTCGCTAGCCCAGAATAATCGTCTGTGATCTACAATGTTCTAGATGTGAATCGACAGTTCCAGAAACACTCGCACCGAAAGATAAAAAGCCTGCAGAGCAGACGCCTCGGGATTCGATCTCCGACGCTCGCTTGAGTACGTCACTTTGCTGACTGCTGCTTCGCCACCCGTGTATTATTTGAGTTTTTAGGGGAGCACAAGTTCGCTCCAAAAAACGTGTTTTCCTTCAAGACAACTGCGTCGTCTCTGGCTTCGTGACATCTGGTAGAGGTGCGGGGTACGCACCCTTTATGACGACCTCTGCAAGCCGCCAGCCCAGTCCAACTACAGGCAGCCTCCGACTGCAAGGATTGCCGCCCGAGTTCGGCCTCCTGCCAGAAAGACCCAAGACAACGACTGCTGCAACCACCACCATGGTGCAAGAACCAACGTCGCTAATCCTGCTGCAGCAGCCCCGGGAACCGCCAACTTTCCGAGGAGCCCCCGCTGAAGACCCCGAGGAATGGTTTGAGAAGCTGGAGCGCGTGCGGATCTTCAACACGTGGGACGATGAAGAAACCTTCCGGCATGTTTTCTTTTACTTGGAGGATGCAGTTCGAACTTGGTTCGAGAACCACGAGAGCGCCTTGACCGACTGGACGCAATTCAAAAGCGAGTTCCTTAAGACCTTCATGACCATGGTGAGAAAAGAACGAGCTTCGCTTTTACTGGAAACTCGAACGCAACACCCGAACAAAGGAGTCGTAATTTTCGTAGAGGAAATGAAGCGACTATTTCGTCGCGCGGACCCGGATATGACGGAAGAAAAGAAACTGAGGTTTCTGATGCGAGGAGTAAAGCAAGAACTTTCTGCTTGCCTTGTCCGCAACCCCCCGAAATCGGTGGCTGAATTTGCGTCCGAGGCGGCCGCCATGGAGAAGACGTTGGAAATTCGCACGAGGCAGTACGACCGTCCCATCAATGCGGTAGTTGCGGACACAATCGATGCGGGGCTCTTAGCTCTGACACACTACGTGAGACAATCCGCGCTGTCGTCAGGGAAGAACTGCGGAAACTCTTCCCAACAACGCCGCGACCCCAAGTCACCTCTATGAGCGACGTGATCCGGGAAGAAATTCAACTCGCTTTGGGGACTTCTATGCCTTCCGAAGTACCACGTGAGCCTCAAGCTATGAGCTACTCCGCGGCTGTTCGACGACCCCGCCCTGCTCCAACCCGTCATCAAGAAGTCCCGCCCTACCGCCGTCCACTGTCGCCCGCCCGATCCCTTGCAGGCCAAAACCAGGCGCCGAGGAAGACGGACGTATGGCGAACCGCCGATAATGGCCCGCTGTGCTACCACTGCGGAGAGGCCGATCACATCTATCGTCGCTGCCCGTACAGGAGACTCGGACTGCGTGGTTTCTACGTCGACGCCCCACGCCCCCGACCCGGCCAGCGCCCTACTGAGATAGACGAATACCTGTCCAACACCAACCGAGGACCAGCCCGCTTCAACCGATCGCCGTCGCTCTACCAATACCAGTCGCCCAACCGCCGTAGCAATGCTGATTTCGCACGTGGAAGGTCCCCCAGCCCACGCGGGGGAAACTCAGAGCAGCAACTTCGGGAGGTAAAGTTGCACAACGGCGGAAAACTGAAAACCCTCCAACGACGCAGCGACTCGCTGAAGACCCTGATTCACGACATGCCCCGACACCAACGACCCAATCTAACCCTGACTGACTCCCGACCACGACGACAGCAAAACGGCGTGACGCGTACCCGACATGACCAAACCTGCCGATGAGAATACAACGAAGACCACGACGCACAGTGCCCGACCGTCAACACGCATGCAGAAGCCGAGATACGACGCCACGACGCACCCGGAACTCGAAGAAGGCAGCGTCCGACGTTCAGCTGTCCATAGACGGCTTTGATGTAGTCGCCCTCATAGACACGGGAGCCGACTACTCAGTAATGAGCGGACCTTTTGCGTCTAAGCTGAAGAAAGTTATGACCAGATGGGGCGGTCCGCACATTCGCACAGCAGGAGGCCACCTTGTGACGCCAAGTGGAGCGTGCACATCGCGCGTCACCACAGACGGCACAACGTACCCTGCGGCGTTCGTCATTTTGCCTAACTGCTCTCGCGACGTAATTCTCGGAATGGACTTTTTGACGGACAACGGCGCAATAATTGATCTGCAGACCAAGTCGATAACTTTTTCCTCCGATCACTCCACGACGCCGCAGCCGAACCCCGATCACCGTGCTGCTGTCAGGATCGCCGACGATCACATCACCCTGCCCCCCCGCGCAAGCTTGATGATCGCCGTCTACTGTGAGGATGCTGCTTCTGACATCGACGCTATCGTAGAGAATGATCGAAGGTTGCTTCTCGACCACGGTGTCTCCGTCGCAAGAGGCACTGCGCACTTTAAGCAACGCCAATCTCACGTTTTCGTCACTAATTTCACCGAAGAGTACCAGCATTTAAACAAGGGAGCTGCAATTGCGTTCCTCGAAGAAACGCAAGAAGCAAGTGATGTGATCGCGGTCGCCGACTTTGAACGCACACCCGATGACACCTTCAAGCTACCGCAGCCCTTCGACGTTAATCCGGCGCTACCGCAAGAACAACGGAACAAATTATTGGCTTTGCTGCGTCGTTACAGCGAGTGTTTTTCGTCGAGTTCAATATTACGTCAGACACCCCTAGCGAAGCACCGTATTATAACTGAAGATGGAGCCCGACCTACCCGACAGTCACCATACCGCATCTCTTCCCACGAGCGGGAAGCCATCCGGACTCAAGTCGACGACATGCTCAGCGACGACATTATACAGCCATCGAACAGCCCCTGGGCTGCGCCGGTCGTACTCGTGAAGAAAAAAGACGGCACATTAAGGTTCTGCGTTGACTACCGGCGACTAAACAAAATCACCAAAAAGGACGTGTATCCCCTGCCACGAATCGACGACGCCCTTGACCATGCCAAGTACTTCTCATCGATGGATTTGAAGACCGGCTACTGGCAAATTGAATTGGACGAGAGATACCGAGAGAAGACTGCGTTTATAACCCCGGACGGCCTATACGAGTTCAAGGTGATGCCTTTTGTTCTGTGCACGGCGCCAGCAACGTTTCAAAGAGTCATGGACACTGTGCAGCTGGCCTGAAGTGGCACACTTGCCTCGTATACCTCGACGACGTTGTGGTATTCGCCTGGAATTTCGACGAACACCTTGCAAGGTTGGAGTCTGTACTCGAGGCCATTCGTACATCGGGGTTAACGCTGAAGCCTGAAAAGTGTTGTTTCGCGTATGAGAAGCTGAAGTTCTTGGGCCACGTCGTCAACGCCGCGTCAGTCCTGCCTGACCCGGCAAAAACTTCGGCCATTGCGAACTTCCCAAGGCCGAAAGACAAGAAGGGCGTGCGAAGATTTCTCGGACTGTGTGCATGCTACCCGCGCTTTGTCGCAAACTTCGCCCGCATTGCAGAGCCACTCACACGGTTGACGAAAGATAGCACGCCTTTTAGCTGGGAAAACGACCAAGAAAAGGCATTCTGCGAGCTGCAAAAACGCCTGCAAAGCCCTCCCGTGTTCGCTCATTTCGACGAAAACGCCGAAACAGAAATGCACACCGACGCCATCAATATAGGCTTGGGTGCCGTTCTCGTCCAAAAGCAAAGCGGTAGCGAAAAAGTAATCGCCTTTTCCAGCCGTGGTCTGTCGAAGCGTGAGAAAAATTACTCAGCCTCTGAAAAAGAGTGCCTCGCAATTATATGGGCCATTTCAAAATTTCGCCCATACGTATACGGTAGACCATTCAAGGTTGTCACAGACCACCAGGCGCTGCGTTGGCTCGCCAATTTGAAGGACCCCTCTGGCCGTCTTGGGCAGTGCAGCTTGCGCCTGCAAGAGTTCGACGTTACAATCGTCTAAAAATCCGGCAGGAAACACTCCGAGGCCGACTGCCTGTCCCGCGCCCCCGTCGACCCGCCACCACTAGACTCCGATGAAGAGAGCGCGCTCTTCGGAGTCATTACGGAGAGCGACCTAGCCGCCCAGCAGCGTGCCTACCCCGACTTGCGCGTCATGATCGACTATCTCGAAGGACGAAATGTCGCCGTGCCTAGGGCGTTCAAGCGGAACTTACCAGCATTCAGCCTCAAAAACTCCGTCCACGTGAAGAAGAATTTCAGCCCCGGAACGAGAACACATTACCTACTTGTCATCCCTGCCGAGCTCCGTGACGAAATTTTGGAAGCGTGCCACGACGACCCGTCTTCCATTCATCACAGCTCGCACTATTGCAAAAATCAAGGCGAAGTACTTCTGGCCCCGCCTTACATCCGACGTCACCCACGTTCGTAGTTGCCGTGACTTCCGGCGACGAAAAACGCCGCCGACAAGATCCGCCGGCTTTCTGTAACCGATCGCCGTCCCGTCGAGGCCCTTTCAACAGATTGGAATGGACCTTCTAGGCCCGTTCCCTTCGTCACAATCACAGAACAAGTGGATTGTCGTGGCGACAGACTACATGACAAGCCTTTACTGCGAAGCTGATGCAAGGAATATTACGCTACATCAACACGGATCACAGAAGAACGACGGCGTACCACCCCCAAACGAACGGACTAACAGAACGTCTGAACAAGACAATCGCATATATGCTGTCAATGTACGTTGATGTTGAACATAAGACTTGGGACAAAGTGCCCCCGTATGTCACGTTTGCGTACAACACGGCTATCCAGGAGACGACGCAGCTGACGCCGTTCGAGCTTGTCTACGGAAGACGGCCAACTACGATGCTCAACGCCATGCTTCCGCACGTAGAAGACGACGACCTCAACACCGACGTCCAAGGATACCTTCAGCGTGCGGAGGAGGCCCACCAGCTGGCTCGAGTTCGTACAACGCGCCAGCAGCTTGTGGATGCCGGGCGCTACAACCTCCGACGCCGAGACGCCGAGTACCACCCAGGGGACCGTGTTTGGGTTTGGACTCTCATCCGACGACGCGGACTCAGTGAGAAGCTTCTGCGACGATATTTCGGACCCTACCAAATTCTACGACGTGTCGGCCAACTTATCTACGAGGTGATCCCCGATGGTGATTCCGGAACATCACGATGACGCACTAGGCCCGAAGTCGTCCACGTGGTTCGTCATCTTGCATGCAAGATGACGGACTTTTTTTTTTGTTGTTGTTGTTTGTTCGGACTGTCTTTTATTTTAGCATCGTGTCGATGCACTCTTCGAGGGGGCGGGTAATGAAGCGAACCATGTATGGGCTTGCTTATTTATTGATTGTTTTTACTGCCGGGCCAGGCCCGGCTGTGTTATCTGCGTTCCAAACAAAGCACGTCTTCCATTCTTTATTTTTATGCCGCACGGGCTATCACATTCAGATAAGCAAACTGTTTCGCCCTAACCTCGCTAGCCCAGAATAATAGTCTGTGATCTACAATGTTCTAAATGTGAATCGACGGTTCCAGAAACACTCGCGCCGAAAGATAAAAAGCCTGCAGAGCAGACGCCTCGGGATTCGATCTCCGACGCTCGCTTGAGTACGCCACTTTGCTGACTGCTGCTTCGCCACCCGTGTATTATTTGAGTTTTTAGGGGAGCACAAGTTCGCTCCAAAAAACGTGTTTTCCTTCAAGACAACTGCGTCGTCTCTGGCTTCGTGACAATATCATTTTAACTTGTAGCTTTTTCATGAAACGACTGCTAGTTAACAAACCTCTCGTTCTTCGAACGGCTCCAGCTAGTTGTTTACGTGTCGTTGCCGCCTAGCGAGGGACTGCGGAAGTGCATCCTTTTTGTTCTACAAGAGGGGAGAGGAGGGGGGGGGGGGTGTAATGACGAGTTTCAACTATGCATGCAATGAATTCGGAAGCTGGGATTTTCTGGGCTAGTGGTTCGTAGCTTAGAGAAACGTGCAAACCATGCAAGTCAGGTGCATGTCATCGGTCGCCGCTGCAATGGCTCAACGGTTAAGTCGTGCTGCTTAGCCCAAGGACGCGGGTTCGATCCGGCAAAGGTGGCTGCTTTTCACATGGAGTGAAGAATAAAACAAATCGTGTGTTGAGATTTCGGCGTATGCCAGAGATCCTCAAGTGGTCAAAATTACTGCGAGGCTCTCCACTACGGCGCGCATCATCGCACGTGCAGCGCCGGCGCGTTAAACCCTCACCACCAATGAAATTAATTGTAAGATTCGAGAGGTGGAAAACACTACGGTTTATTTGAAGCGCCTTGCTTTCGCTTATTACAACAACACGTGCTTGTTTCCGACAAGGTTGTAAGGTCCTATAATGTCGATACCATAAAAATGCTCCTGAGAAACTCGAACGCTCATACAGTCAAAACAGTCAAAGCTAAAACAGTCGTCTTCCAACCGTTCTGGTGCCCTTTCCACCTCTCCTTACGCCCGGCTCCAGTCAGGAAACAAAAGCGGGACACCCTTTTGTTTGGGCTTCTGCAGCTGGAATGGAAGCTCGACATACAGCATGATCTAGGCATTGTGGAGCTCATGACGCCTGTCGGTTACTTCATACGCAAGGCGCAAGTACATAAACGTAGTGCAACAGGGATGGTGTAGCGGAAGAACCATGCCAGACAGACCGGGGCAATGGCTCCACAAAACTGGGCTGAAAGCTTTAATGGCACAGGAGCCTCCACAATGATGATAGTGATGGTTGGCGCATAACAAACGAGAGCTTCAACGTCCTCTTGTGCCCGCACCATCATTGCACCGCAAGCCAAACTCGCTGCACCACTGCCGCTAATAGGTACGAGCGCTGTACCGCACAATGTACTTAGTGGCAAGTCGACAGCTTCTCCAGCTGGCACAGCTACCGCATCTCTATCAAATGTCGACATTGTCCTGTAGCACTTTTCATTTCAGATAATGCGTGCGCAGCAAGTCCCGCAGTTCACCTGAAAACTTGAGAGTAATCTTGGACTCCTGGTATACGGGCAGGCACTGATGCGCTGCTCCTGGCGAGTCCCTGCACGCCAGTTTCTGCACGCTGAGTCGTAGCTCAGCTTGGAAGAACCGGGTGGTCTGCACGCACGCGGTGCCCTTTCCTCGTCAAGCACCTTGTAACGGTGCACAACACGCGTGGCTCTAACGATGACTCTGTAGTCGCACAGGTCGCTGTGTCTTGTCAAGTCGAATCAGCCCGTCCCCCCCTCCCCCCCACCCCCCCGCTACAAGTCGTTGCCGAAGTCTACCATTCTTCCGTAATCCTAATATTTAATTTTCGGTCCGTATTGTACACCTTGAAAAGCTGTTGCGAAATGCCGTATTCTTTCGTCTCCAGCGGTGCATCCACCATTGTGCAGCGTTCAGCACAGCCTGCAGTCGCCAAGGGGACGCGGATGACAAAACTGCGTACTCCCCAAAAGTTTCCAGTATTCCAGTCATGTGCCTATTTTATGTAGGTGACACCGGGAAGCTTTCAAAGTCTTGGAGTCGAGCGGTGCTCTCAAATCAGTTCTGTGCGTCCTTAAGTTGGCTTTTTTGTTACGTTTGATTCAGACAAATTTATTTTCTTGATGGGTGTCATCTCAATACGCTGTTTTGCTGCTTCTTTAACAGCCGTTTTCTCACAACAATTTTCTTATAACCTCCTCCCGCACTATTTTCAGGATTCGCCTAGCCGGTTGTCAGGAAGGTCCTGTAACCATTCACCCTTCGTGAAGTTTGCGACGAACTCACGCGGTGAAGGCTGTATGTTTTTTTTTTTTCACGTCCTGGACTTCATGGTTTTCGTCGTCGGCTTGAAGTGGCGCTGAATTATACTTGTCTGCGACTGGAGTAACCTTTTGGTCTTCAAGCTTGTCGTCCCTTTTTCCTCTTGACGCTACCTCGTATCGCGCTTCTGCTCACACGTCCAAGTGTGTTCAGCCTCATCCTCGCTATTTTGGAACGGTGAAGACTGGTACTCTAATGTAACTATCGCTGGTTCCCTCCGTAGACTTCAGCGACATCCAAAAACGAATTGGCCTCAAGCGTCTTTTCTCGTTCTCGTACCTCTTGACGCACGTCGCCGTGCACGGATCGCGATATTTCACCGCCATCCTGAGGCAGTTGTATTGGAGAGGAGCTCTTGGCCTCTCGCTCTCCAGTCTCAAACTTGCGGAGGTATGCGAAAGCGGTATATTCTGTGCTTGCTTCGTTCGCTCCGCGTTATGGACGTGAGGAGCATTGCTTGACAGCTGTGAGAGCTCCAAACGGTTCGCAGTGCTCCTCACGTTGACGTCTTAGAAGTTCGTGTGGCCGCCGGTCGTTCCCAAACCCATGGTATTCATGCTGCTCTCCGTTGACGGGGGAAACCTGCAGCTGGGACACTTCTCCTCGAAAACTCGATGTGCACGAGCCGCCGCGAGAGTCGTCGTCGGGATAGGTGGCAGGGCCGACGCCGTTGGGCACGATGTCTCAGCTTTAGCATAATTTGGCTTGTCTGCAGTGCCGGGGGTGGGAAATGTCACTTCGGGTGAATTCATGATGGTCAAGGCACCGCATATGTTTCCTCCGTGCGCCAAGGCGTCGAAGTAATCTCGTTCAACTTGGTCGCCTTGACGCAGCTCAATGATTTTCTTCAAAGATAGGGGCCGAGCGTCTTAAATCGTGTAAGTCCAAAATAATTATAGCAGCACGTACCGCATAGACACCTAATCTCTGAACATGTGCTGCAGCAGGAAAGGATTTCCAAGCGTTAAAATAGGCCGTTGTTTTCAATAAGCAACATTACTATAATAAAAGGCTTTAAGAGAAAGCACATCTTATCGAAGGACAGCAGTTGAGAAAAATACATTTGTGTTAGTAGCAGCAAAACAAACTCAGGCTATTATCAATGCATGTTAAAAATAATTCGTATAATATGAAAAATATTAAATACGGCTACATTAAATGATTAAATATCAATACAGCAGTGTTACATGTGCACGCGCAGAATGATTTGCAAAGAACGTCACGGTATATACAACGATGCAAGCCTGCTTTGGTGTCAGCACTCGGAATACACATGTAAACAATAATACCATGCAATTAGGGTCAACAAGGCAACTGAGGTTAATACCAAATACGAACAAGACATATGCACGGTCCACTAGGTGGTATCCAAGTGAATATATGGATAACAGTTCTAACACAGATTGTAGCACTTGTTGTTGCTAAGCTAATGACGCATCAGCGAGCCCTTTATAAATGGGAGCAATAATCTACGTTGAGAGACATCCTACACATCAGAGCAAATCAACGCTGAAGGATAATGACACATAGAGCACATGCAGACACAGATACAATCATAATAGATGTTCGGGCACACTTGCTTTTGTAGTGACAATATTTATTTTATTTTTATTTCTAAATACTGCAGCCCCATGGGGCTATCGCAGGAGTGGGGGATACAAAGCATACATCACCCGCACAACGCACACTGAGACCGTTCAACAAAACCACACAAAATAAAAAATAACGAACACTCCAAATACACACTATAATGAACACAAATAGTGACGGCACGAATATATTAGTGCGTATTAAGAAACAGCGGATGTAAATGCAGACAAAGAGAGCGGGTGGAGTAAGCAAGTAAGTTCCATTGCTCCACAACACGTGGAAAAAATCTGTATTTGAAAGTCCTCGTGCCGACGGTTAACCTTGGACTGGCTTCTAGTCGTGTGTGGTTTTGGCAAAAGTTGTAAGGGAATCCTGTGAAAGGCGACGGGAGCCATTCATGATGCAGTGCAGAAATTTCAGAGCCTCAATGCGCCTGCGCTTTGGGAGTGGTGTCAAATTCAAAGAAGACAGTGCTGAGGACAGGGAAAAATAATGGTCGTAGCGGTGGCAAATGAATTGTACAGCTTTCTTCTGAATCCTCTCAATTTGATTAATTTCAGTTTTCTTGTAAGGGCTCCAAACTGGAGGGACATATTCGAAAAGCGGTCATACGAGGGTCTTATATAACGTTAATTTAGTGTCCTTAGGAGTGTTTTTTTAGTGTACGGCGGAGGTAACCTAACTTTTTAAAGGCTTTTTTGCAGATGTAATCAATGTGTAATGACCAAGACAGGTTCTGGGTGATTATAATTTCTAGGTACTTGTATTCTGTTACCATTTCCAGAGCTATATCGTTGAGGACGTAATCAAAACTGGAGAAGTCAGGACTGCTAGTGAAGGACCGCAGAACCGTCTTGCGGATGTTAATTTTCAGGTCCCAGCTATCACACCCCCTGCAAAGCCTTGCGAACGACTCCTGAAAGTGGCAGTGGTCCGCAGGTGAAGTGACTGTGTTGTACAAAACAGAATCATCAGCATGGAGGCGAATTTTGCAGTCAATGTCAAATGGCAAATCATTATTAAATAGTCCCAATAAACAAAATTATATAAAAATACATAGAAATTAGAAATAAAAATGCATAAATAAAAGTAAATTATATAAAAAAAATAAAATAAATATGTCCCAAGACTAAGCCCTGTGCTACTCCCGAAGTCACTGTGACAGTGCTGGAATTTTTGAAGTTATAGGATACATATTGACAACGATCTGAAAGAAAACTGTCGATCCAGAAGTGGGTTTTGTAGAATACCGTTAAGTTCGAAGGCTTAATCGAAGACTTTAGCAAAGTCAATGAAAATGGCGTCGACCTGTTCTCCGGCATCGAGGGCAGCGGAAATATCGTGGGCAAATTCACTCAATTGGGTTAGGGTACTAAACCCCTGCCTAAAATCACGTTGAGTTTTAGTCAAAATGTTGTTTTCCTCAGAGAATTACATTATGCGTTTCTATATTATGTGCTCTAGGAGTTTGCAAGAGAAATTGGTCTGTAATTATTTAAGAGCTGTTTATCTCCCGACAAAAAACAAGGGAGTTATCTTAGCACGTTTCCAAGATTTTGGGACAACACCCGTAGCCAATGATTTTCTAAATATAACTGTGCGATATTGGGTCATCCATAAGGTATAAGGCACAAAGAATTGGTTAGGTATGCCATCTGGGCCAGGAGATTTTTTATGTACAAGTTGAGAACGAGATTTAATACTTCATCATCACTAATATAGTCACGGATTGAAGAAGAGCGATTGGGCACAACGAAGGGGAGAACCGCCGTACAGTCGCAGGAAAATACGGATTGGAAATAAGCGTTGAAAGCATTCGCTATAGTTTCCGGATCATTCGTAGTCTCACTACCGACAGTGATAGATGTGGACGACGAGTCGCGTGGCAAGACTGCGCTCCAAAATTTACAGGGGTTGGTTGTTCGCAAGTTATTTAATTCTACGCGGAAGAAGAAATCCTTTGCTGAGCTAATTCTTATTCTAAGTTCTTCCTTTGCCTCGTTAAAACGATAGACGCTTTCCGGATCATTCAGTCCCCTCTGTCGACTTAATCTAGACATACGACGAGACAGATTCAAAATCTCTCGCGAAATCCAGGGAATTTTAGCGTTTTTCGTTTCTATTTTAAGAGAAACGAATCGCCTTATGGAAGTTTTTAGTAAATGTTCATATTGTTCAACCAGTGAATCAACGTCACTCGTTGCGGCGAGGTCGTAGCATGCACCGAAGCTATCCGTCAAATAGTCGGTGATCGCAACATCGTCAGCATTGCTAATGTTCGGGAATGTAGTTAAAGTAAAGCGTGATTTGGAAACTAACGAGTTTAAATAAACAATACTGCCTCATGATCCGAAATTCCCTCAATTATTTCATATTCGTACCTGGTTTCCGTGATACTAGAGCTTAGGAATACCAAGTAGAAAATAGCCTGCCCTCTAGTAGCAGCGTGGAAAATTCGAGTGAGGTCGAAGTCCAAGGAAAAGTTGATATTTTTATGGCTAATACATGAATCACGGGCGGTGTACGTTAAGGGTAGCCATCCGCCGCGGTGGCCCAGTGGATAACGCGTTGCGCTGCTGAGCACGAGGTCGCGCGTTCGATTCCGGGCCGCGGCGGCCGCTTTTCTGATTGAGGCTAAAAGCAAGAACGCCCGTGTGTTCGAGATTTCGTCGCACGTTAAAGATCACCAGGTGGTCAAAATTAATCTGGAGCCCTCCACTACGGCGCGCCTCATCGCATGCGTTGCGTCGGCGCGTTAAACCCTACAATCAATCAACGTTAAGGTTGGCCAACAAATAGAAGGAGCGTTAAAGTCACCCATTGAAATGAGCTCAGAGGAAAACACAATATGGTCATAAATGTGTTGGACAAGGTTCTGGAATACTTCAACTGAATTTTTGGAGTTATAGGATATATATTCTTTTATTTATTTAGAAAATACTGCAGGACAAGAATGGCCCAGGCAGGTGTGAGGGCGGTACAATACAAGAAAACATGACCAAAAAGGAAACAATAGAGAGGTGGTACGAACTAACAGGTAAATATGGAACATTTTATGGTACAAGATCTAAGCCACACTTCACAAAAATTTTCAATACACCGTAACGCGTTTCCAGATTCCAAAATGTGATGTGGTAGTTCGTTCCATTCTGTCATTGTGCGAGGGACAACGATTATTGCAACGAAAGGGATGACGATTGATATATTGACAATAATTATTGATAACGATTGATATTTTGACAACGACAACATATTGACAACGATTGTAACGACACGGCCAGGAGGACGATAAAACATGGCGATTACAAAAGTGCGACCATTCAAATACAGTTTACAAATAAGGGATTCTGTATCGATAGGTGCAGATAACACTGAAAACTTCAGATCTGCTTGGAATAGCAAGGCGACACCTCCCCTTTCCCATTCACCTGGTCCCGTCGAACAACAACGTATCCAGGATGGGTGAATTCCTAATCATGTACGTCTTCACTTATCCAGGTCTCCGTGATGCCAATTACATGAGGAGCATACGAAGAAAAAAGCGACAAGAAACTAGGAAACGTGTTAGTGATACTTATGGCGTTAATGTGGACTATTGAAAGTTTGTTCAGTCATTCAGGCGGCGGTGCGGAGGCAGATGACAACGGAACACTGCAAGGAGACGATAAGGTAGTGGCATTAGCAGTAAGATTCGACTGCGCATGCGTTGTTTTCCGCCGTTTTTTCATCCATCTAGCAGCTTCGTCCAGTTCATACCGAACATCATCAATAAATACGTGGTCAAACCTCAACTGCACAGACGAGCCGCTAATTCTGAAACAGGTGGATGCATCCCGTAGCTTCTTACGGATGGACCGAACCCTGGCAGAAAAATCTTCTGTTACGTGCTTTAAGAATTGAAAATTTGCTGTTGAAGTTAAGTAACTTCGATATCACGGGTCGAGGATGGCCCTGACGCACCATTCCAATTCGGTGACAGCGCTCGATTTTAGGACATTCAACATTGAGTGTACCAGTGATTAGGCGAGAAATATTGGCTAGAAGATCTGCGTTAGTTTCTTTTGACTATTCTGCAAACCATGAAAAATATTGTAACGCCTTGACCTGTTTTCTAGATCGTCGTTTTAAAGCAAAGCTTTTTACCTCTACCCCTCAAGGGTTCTTTCACGACCGTTGGTGTCACCAGAAAACTCCAGCGAACAAATAAAAAAAATTACCGGCACCGCCAGGGTCGAACCTGGAACTAATAGACTAACAAAGCAAGAGCCCGTTGTCTTACCGATTAAGCTACGAGCCCACGCGAAGACGGGGAAGACAGGTGGTGTACTCACCAAGCACATCTACGGGTTTTACCCCCTGCGTTCTCGCTGAATGCCACGTGAAAGCGTCACGCGACCACTCACGCCCGTCTAGCGGCCCTGTGTGCACCTTGCTCATGTGCTAAGAGTTGCAAAAATTAAAGGAAGCTCACACCAATGCATGATATCTTACTTCTAGTACGCCAATGTGCTAAAACCTGTGGCCTCCAGTGTTCACGTAAAAAATCACAGCTCCTTGTCGTCCGCCCTCACGCCAAACCAAGGAATACATTCAAATACTCCTTGATGGCCAGGCCATCACTCCAAGCCCCAGCATCAAGATCGTGGGCCTACATCTCGAGGCTAACACCAAGAGTGACGTCTCCTTGCAGCACCTCAAAAACAGCATTAATGAAATCATACACATGATCAGGCGAGTTGTCACCAAGAAGCGAGGCCTAACGGAATCCGGTACCTTTCGATTAATTGAAGCTTTTGTCCTCTCCAGAGTCACTTACGTCAACCCCCCGTCTTCTTCTCGACAAAGAAGACGTAGAGATGCTTTATATAATGATTAGAAAGGTGGTTGAGCAGGCCATTGGTCTTCTCATGAGTGCGTCCACACAGAGGATGCTTAGCACGGGGCTCTACAACACCGTGGAAGAGCTGATAGAGGGCCATCTTTGTATCCAGAAGCTCCGAAGAACAGAACTGCGGCGGGTTGCCGCATCCATCCCGAGTTTAGCTGGGCCGCACAGAATGTCCCTCCGCTTGATGTACTCCTGGACTTTTGCCGAGCGTGGCTACCTCCAGATCCAAACTCCTTGGTTGTGTCTCACTCAAGACCGAAGACATGATGGCAGCAGAAGAGGCAGCCATCGCCTTGGATCTCACTCAGCCAGGTGTTCGTAAGGTAGTCACCGATTCCCAACAGGCCTACCGGAATTACCAGTCGGGTTTGGTGTCCCGACCTGCACGGCGTGTGCTGAAAAACCACACCCCCAAATGGTTCCATTCAGCTCATCTAGACACCCGCTCACGCTTTCATTGAGGGCAACAAATACGCCCACCCAACAAGCCTGCGCTTTTACCTCCCGTGCTATGGAGCTGCACGAGGACAGTCACCCGCTTGTCACGTTCAGGGAGATAACCCAGCATTATCGCCTTCTGAGACAGACCGTACCTTCGCCTTACCCTGACCTTTCCAGAGAACAACAAACTACCCTACGGCTCATACACCGGGCTCCTTCCGACAGCCTACGTGTCTTCACGTAATGTATCCGAATCGCTACGACGCTGAATGTAAATTTTGCTCACAAGTAGGAACACTCCGGCCCGTAATCGGGGTGTGCGACTTTAGCCCTGAGCCCCCGCCTCTCTTTCCGTCAACTACCCAACAAGAGCAATGGGAGATGCTGCTCTCCGGGCCCTCTCTACCTACCCAGCTTCAGCGGGTGGACAGAACACAGGCCGCGCGGACTGCATATGGGCCCAACAAAAGAAGGAATCACTCCCCAGGGCTGCACTCTGGGCCGTTCAGGATTCTGAACAGAAGTATTTCTTCCTCCTCCTCCTCCTTCTCTGCCGCAAATCTCGTCGCCTCCGTCCGCGGCGCAGAGACGGAGAAGTCAGATCGTCTAACACCGGGTTGGAGCTTACTTTATTTTATAAAAAAAGTTTCCACTCTTGTGCTACACCAATACAACTCAACCAAACACCGTTCATGCATCATGCATTGATTTAACCTTACCAAGAATATCTCTTTGAAGTAATAAATTGTGTGGTTAAGTGCATTTCACTTCTCTCTGGTTTTACTATTTGTAGAGCGATGTGAGTGAATTTAAGTGACCTCGCACGGGTAATCGTTATGGATGCCGTTTACAGCTTTGCTTTCTAACCACATTCACGGGGTGGTTTGGCGCGATTTTTTGAAATTAGGTCTGTCACAATGACGGAACGATTGTCAATTTTGGAGCGCAGGTGATCCTGAAGCGCACTATTTTCTACAACAGGGCTGGACGATTCAAGCACTGCTACGCGGGATTCGAGTTTGTCAAATCGTGAGAGGACCGACTCCTTAAAAGATTTTATACAGGCGATATCTTCAGCCATTTTTTTCTGTCTTTCAAGTAGTTGGTTAAACATGCCAATAACCGTTAAGATTTCAGAGGGATTTGCAGCAGCGATTTGCCGAGCGGAGCTTTAATCTGTTTTAGGAGCGAGTAGTTGGACCATAGCTAGCTCACTCTGCACTTTGCAAAGTCGAGGATGGTTTGAGCTTTCCGGGTCCCGGGTTCCGTTCAATGTATCCGTTCAGCAGAAGGCGATTGGTGCACAATAAAACATTTGAACACAACGAAACAACGTTAAATGGGCAAGGCAACAGCAACAGAAAGCGGTCATCGGACCGTATGCACCGAGCATTTTGGTAGTAACATACCTGCACAAAAAGTAGACGATGGGTGAACATCGTGCCGGCGTTGCTGCCGCCTTGCCCACTGACGAGATGTGCCGGGTCCTGGGCTTTTATACCCCTTGTGGATGACGTCACGGTCCAGCTGGCGTCTGTGTAGCCTTGATCTGCGCAGGTGACGCTGTACCAAGAGGCCAGTCGAAGAACGGCAGGCTTGTCCGTGTACGCGCCGAGGCAATCGTAGGCATGCGCACCAGACCAGTCTCGAAGCACACTGTCGCAATCAGCCACGCGCCAGTGCTGTTGATTGTGAAGAAGCGGTTGTGAAGAAGTGTAACTTATCATATTTATAGATGCGCATGACGGACGTATCTCTAATATAAAACGGTAGCACAACGCACCGTACTACCCGTGCGCAGACGTCCCGTCTAGTGCCACTAGATAAGGTTACAGAGCATGGACACGTTTTTCTCCTATTGTTCCATGCCGCTGTTGTGAGCATAGGTCAGTTCGCAGCACGGGATATTTTTTGGATGCGACTGCATCTCATTCACTGCCTTGTCCCTCCATACGGCGTTGTTGTTGTCCGTACACATTCCTCCCCCATTCTCCTCGCCGCGCGAGCTGCGCTCTCCGCCGCTCACCTCCTCTCCTCTCCGATAGCGAACACTCTCTCGCGAGGGGCATTGGATTGGATTCGATTGGGTTGGCTTGGCTTGGCTTGGATTGGATTAGATCGGATTAAATTTGGATTGGATTGGATTAAAGTGGATTGTGTTGGATTGGGTTGCGTGGTAGCCGCGCCACGTTGCGTCATAGCCGCGGTCGTTCCAGCACCGGCGTTCCGATTTCCATCGATGCGTTGAATGGAGCCTAACAATTCTGCTATCGCCCGCGCAACCGTAATAAGCACCGATCACTGTGATAACAGGAATGCT
The DNA here is from genome assembly GCF_048455015.1 of Haemaphysalis longicornis. Classification (NCBI taxonomy): domain Eukaryota; kingdom Metazoa; phylum Arthropoda; class Arachnida; order Ixodida; family Ixodidae; genus Haemaphysalis; species Haemaphysalis longicornis. The sequence goes on from NW_027526295.1 coordinate 8,495,099, forward strand.
AGCACCACTGAAGACAAGGCTGCGAAGCGGCGTGAACGTGATGCTGAACGCAAACGATTGACGCAAGCAGCCGATTCCGAACTTCGTAAACGGGATACCGAACGCAAATGGTTGAAGCGAGCAGCCGATGCTGAACTTCGTCAACGTGAAGCCGCTGCCGTACGCGAGAAGCGAGCGGCCGATGCTGAACTTCGTCAGCGTGAAGCCGCTGCCGTGAAGCATCATACGCGTTCCTCACACGTTTCACGCAATTAGAGAATCAACCTAACGGAAACACCAAGTGAACCCCCAAGATGCGTCGCATCTCCACAGGGTTCCCCTCGCGGGAAGGTGGGGTAATTTTTACACCGCGACGGTTCATGGGTAGTCTCAGCTTGTCCTCCCTGGTCTACGGCTGCGCGCGACTGGCGTCGTTGCGAGCGCGAATCAAGGGTAACGCGCTTCGCAGCATTTCAGGTGCATAAGTGTGTCCCAAGATTCCCGGTTTCTTAGGCGGTGTTGTTTACAAATTTCCTCGTCAAGTTTATTGCTGAGGCCGCAAAAGCGGCAATCTGGCCACACTGATAAACACCAAAATGGCCGCCATTGCTCACTTGCATGCCTCAGTGACGGTACTCTGTATGTTATCGAGTGGCACTAGCCGGTGCCTTTCTTGCCTGCCTCGGCGCCGCACAAAGCACGAACAGTTCAAACAGGCCAAAGATAAAAGCGTATCGCAGTACCAACTCACGACCGGCATCCGGGTCTGTCGTAACTTCTGCAAGCGCTTGTTACGTTTTGACCACAGAATCAAGTCCTGCGACGCACAGCGGCCTCACAGCTCGCCACCGCCATGTTGCCGAAGTGCGATGGGCGGAGCCAAGTCGTGCTGGATTGCCGTGTCCAACGACTCTGTCGAATGAACGCGCTCCTCGAGCGAATCGGCCTAGGCATCCAACATCGTCTGACACGCCTGTCGAACGGCTGGTCCGATGGTCCGACGGGCCTATCGGACAATGTCGGACGAAGAAGAAAACAGGCTTAAAGGAGCCCTGAGAGGCGCTTCGAGCACACTAAATAAACTAGCGCAATCGTTAGGTTTGGTAGTCAACATGAGCTGCGCCAAGTGTAACGTTTTTACGTGGAGCTGAAAGCTCACAATTTCGCTGCAAAGTTTATTGCCGCGTTCTCACCCTTTCCTGCATGATTTTTGGCTCCGCCATCTTCCCTGTGTACGTCACCTGTTCCCCTACGCGGCAGAAATGTTGCAATTGGGCTGCTTTTTCTCTCACTTCCGGCGAAGAGAAGCATTGTCTGCCCAGCGTCGACGGCTAGCGGCGACGCCTTTGGTTAATTAGCGCTTCCTGCAGCACGCTTAAAAGTATCTCGTTCTACCATATTTATCTTCTTTACACACTAACCTTTTTTACACCCTTTTTGGCCAAAAAGGGTGTAGCATAAGTGGAAAAAGGGTGTTAGGAGCCCATTACACCCTTTTTATTGAATCTCAACACCTTTCTCCTAGCTCTACACCCTTTTTGTGTGAAAAAAGGTGTTGATCAACTTCAACACCCTTGGTTTTTCTTAGGGAGTTTTGAAAGGGTGGGGAAAAGGTGTTCACCTGTTCATTGAATTAGGCCACGCATACATGTATAATTGCACTGTAAAGAACAAGACAACCCCTCATACGCTCCTTTACTCGTAAGAAATATTCAAAAGCAAAAAAAAAAAAAAAACTTTTTCCTGCACTGATCGCTCGTTTTCATATACGGTGTGTCCCATGCCCCAAGTTCAGCTTTGGCACGTGAAATATCAATTTGAACATTTAAAATAAAATAACTGTAGTTGTACGGCAAAAATGATGTTGAACGACGGCAACACGTTTGTCTTTCTGTAGGGTGTTCGAAAAAAATGTTCAGTTGCAAAGAAAGAACAGCGCAGCTGCGGGTCCACCTAGTTTATTCCGGTGTCGCTAAGTTCTGCTACGTTTTCTAGGCTTTGCGATGTTCTTGCGATGTTCTAGGATAAGCTCTCAGGGGTGAGGCCAAGTTTGACCGGATTTTAGAAGGCTGTTCAAGTGTGTCTCCCACACTGACAGCGGATCAAAGAAGGAAACAAGCTAGGTCGACCACCAACTATGCTGTTTCTCCAGCCTTCAACCACTATTGCAACCTGCACCAATTCTTTTGGCGTTTTATAATCCAAAATACACTAGTACATTTAAGATGGTGTACTAAGAGGTTTGCGCTTGCGACTTTTGTGATAGCACTAAAAGAGCTACAAAGCCGGCTTCACTGGTATAATACCTTATCTGCTATGGTGCACCCTTTACAGGGCGCACAGTTCGTTTTCTGTCTTTTTTGCCTACGCCACCGAACATAGTTCAAGGTTAAAGAGCTTCACTTGTAATATATTATGCCAATTTATGTTGTGTGAAACATCGTCAGGTACAAAACACACTCCGCTTGTAGAAAATATTCCCTCCACCCGTGTCAACGGGTATGAAATACAGTGGAACCCCGATAATACGACTTTCAAGGGACCGCGAGAAAGTGTCGTATACGACCGGGGTGCCGGTAAATGCCGGCTTTGTAGACGGTCTCACGCGACAGGTGGGCTAAGAACTTATTTAAACTTCTATATTTAGCGCGTTCTGGCGTGATTTTCGAACCTTTAGCTGAAGTCCCAAGTTTTTAAAAAAAGCCTCGCCTATGTTGTGCCTCCTTCCCCTTCATGGCATTCAGCTAGTCCGCCAGCCAAGCGCCAAGTCCGGCGCTATTTATAGACCAAGCCCTGCACCTTGCACGGGCTACATAAGGCCGACGTGGTCGAGCAAACTGAGAGGGGAAAAGTGAGTGTGAAACTGCCAAGGCCAAGCGAAACGAACGAGCGTAGAAGGCGGAGATGAAAAAAAAAAAGTCGCCCACCCGCATCTTCCCACGGGGGGAACTCGAGTAAATGTGTCGCATAGGGGTGGTTGTATTGCGTGAAAGTTGCGTAATTGAGTAGTTTGTGGTTACCGTTTGGATGTGGGGAGGGTTTGGAATGCTTAATTTCAACGAGTAGAGTGACACTGCTGTTGCATTGTGTCGCACTACTTGTTGACGGTACTGTTGCTTCCATCGCTTATACTTCATCTGGAGCCAAACGAAAGGCAAGCAAAGACGCACTTGACTGAAGTTCGAACGCGCGCTCCGCCGCTTATATACACTGCGCACGCTGTCGAGGGAGAGGAGTATGGGGGAGAGACGCGCATGCGCGCATTTCCGTACACAAGCGCGCGACCTTTCCACGCCCCCCACAACGCTGTTGTCACGCAGCTGTCACGCCGCTAGCACGCCGCTATCACATGTACACCTGCCGCTGTTGCTGCTGAGCGCGACGGAGCGCACGGGGTAACTACTGCGCATGCGCGCGCAGACGCGTTCCCCCCGCACCGCTGCAGCTGTTGTTGAGAGCGAGGAGGGTACGGGGGAGAGGCGCGCACCTGCGCCTCGACGTGACGTCATGAGCTGCGGACGCCTATGGACGGAAGAGTTGGCGAGCCTAAGAAATGCTCCGCATTTAAAACGGAATTGCCATAGATGTTGGAACACCCTTTGAACGGTCCCGGGCTGTTGCTATTGGGTCAAAGTGCCCAACACAGCTATTTTGGTTTCCCACAAGACCCAACAACGCGAAATAGATATGATTCCAACCTAGTGAGTAAACCGTGTTGCGGCGAACATTATAGGGCGCTCTTGCTACAGTGACTTGCTGCGGCGGCGAGCGAGTGACCCAAAATGGTGGTGCCATCGCGTACGTGTCTCCACCCTCACGGTGGACGCGCGTGTATTTAGGCCTTCTAAAGAAAGGAGCGGATTGACAACGCGGCTTTGAAACACATAGATGAGCAGAAAGCAGGGGTATGGGAGAGGGTGTCGTAAAATAAAGAAACTTCGATCGAGCGGGCGGGTAAAGCGGCTGTTCGGTCGTCGTCGTGGCCCATTGGGGTTGCGTCGTATGTGTTTTAGCGTTCGTCCTCGGCTCGACGAGAGCTTTAAATTCACGGTCCGCCTGCCACCTCAACTTCGACTCTTCGCGGTTGGCGCGTTGGCGTACTGTTGCCGCGTGGGGCCGTGGCAGATTAATTCCCGCTCACGCCTGCGTGCTAGCGTCTGTTCAGCAAGTGGTCCGGCCCGCCGGCGGACCTTTGCACATCAAGCACCGCCAAACGGGGGCTAAAAATAAGAATAAAGAAGGTCGGGAGGAGGCGGCGAAGCGGTGCAAACATGGTAAAAACGCCGGTTTATCCGCGCCAGGATTCGTCGTTCGAAGCGGACCGCTTGACCCGAGTGTCATATCATCGGGGTTTTTAATGCATTGTTTCTATGGGGAGTTTTTGGGGACCGCGGTGGTTCGTCGTAAAGAGCGGGTCGTCGTAAGTCCGGGGGACATATTATCGGGGGTTCACTGTGCCTCCATAATTGGAGGTCTCTTACACCCTTTTTCTTACACCCTTTTTCTTTACACCCTTTTTCTTAGTTTCAACACCCTAAGTTGTAGCCTTGCACCCCTTTGAGAAAAAAGGTGTTAAAATATTGAACACCCTTTTTGAAGGGTGTTAAGATGGCGAGAAATATTTGTCTGGTATTTATTAAAATTTTATGACTCATCGAACGTAATAACCACCTCTCGATTAAAAATATTTTGCAAATCCGCATGCTTATTTGTATATGCTTACACTAAAATGCGTAATTCCGAAATTAGCGCTAAAATATTGTATTTTTGCGACAAGCCCACCGGCTCTATTGGAGGACTTTCTTCTGCTTGCTATAAAAGCATGAAGAGCAGATGTATTTCTGAGTATGTACTCGCTGTCCCCATGCATCCAGTTGCTTTTCTTGCTCAATTAATTTGATGGTGAAGTGTGACTTGTGCAAGTAGAATGTGTCTGCATGTGATGCTGCGCTCTCGGCCCATCCACACCGTCATGCGTAGGTCCGCTGCCCACACCCTTATTTTAGGACGCTGAGCAACTTTACACCCCTTTTTTAGGGTGTTCACATGAACACCATTTTTCATCTTTACACCCTTTTTCAGCCAAAACACCTTTTAAAGCTGTTCGCTATGGGCAAGATTCCTACACCTTTTTCGGCCAAGAAGGGTGTTTAGTGTGTAAAGTTTAGTCAGGGTGTACTCTTTACCACGCTTCTGGTTAAATGAACCAAAGGAACAAGTTTGGTTCATTCAAAAGATTGCCTCGTTAGAATCATACTGACACCACTTTTGACGTGAACCTCGCTCAAATAAGCTATATCATTAGGAAAAAAAGGAAATGGCCATGCGACCTACTAGCTCTTTTCCCGCATCAGAACCTATGAGGTCAAACCAGACAGCTCTGCGATTGGCGGAAGGCGGCAAAAGCAAACGCAAATGAGGCAGAGCTTATCAGCTTGCCGAACGAGCTATTTGCGCTTAAATTTAGGGCAAATTCTTTTTAAAGCCCTAAGAATGGTGGGACAAACAGGGGAAGTTATGAAAGCACATGTAAAATAGAAGTACCGGTGCGTATACTGCTGTTGGTACTGCGCGCGCTATGCTTGGCTTAGCTGCACAGATTCTGCGGGGCTTTTGGGTTGTTTTAGACGACACTGGTCGATTGACGCAAGCGACCATGTCTTACGTGACCATGATTGTCGAGCGAGCACGATGTTTCACGAAACGATTGTATCCATGAACAAAACAAGCCAGGTAGAAATACGTTCACAGACCAACCAAAGGCAGAGAACGGCTTGACGCGGTGTGGTGGCGCCAGCTAGGTTCACTAACGGTAAACAAGACCCTGTGATGTCATTGCAGACCACGAAAACGCACGATTTAGCGGGAAAATCAAAATTTTAACTTAAAATAATTAATTTGTCAATGAATAAAGCATCGTTTGCATTCGGACAAGCGCTAGGGGCACTATAAAACACGAACTCTTTCGAGTAACACAAACTTGTGTTTTTTCTTCATGGCTCCTTTAAGGAGTGCTGGCTAGGCCGAGACGACGGCGGCACGACGGTGACGCCTTGTCACACGACGCCGACTGCGACACGAACACGCCGGCCGATCTAAAGTATGCATAGTGAAATGTTACTAGAATAGCTTGTTGGCATGGTGGGACTGGCTCCAAAACACACACAAACTATGCTGAGACCACTCGTAATGTCTGTTACGGTGTTGATAAACTCAGGGTCGCGTAGAAGTTTCCCGGAAAGTAAGGTTGGAGTGGGTGGGGGGTGGGGGGGTTGGAGGGAGGGGGAAATGGAATGCACCACGCACTCTAAAAATGTCCCTGTGCCGTACTTCGCGCAACTCTTCAGTGGCTTTTTTGTTATGCTTTACATTCTAACCGATAAAATAACGGAGTAGAATACTACAGCTGGCTGTGTGCGCGCGTGTATGGCGCCCCTCAACAAAATCAACCTCGGCATTGGTGCGAACGAGCGGCCAATTAGGCAGCATATAGACCGACGTCGGTTCGAAACGCATGTACGTGCTCACTCTACCAAACTTTGAGGCGACTTTATTGTTATTGGTTCACGTATTATCGACTCTATTATTTATTTACATATTTATTTATTTACGGGTACCCTACAGGCCCATGGTGAGGGCATTGAGTAAAGGGGGCAGAAAAAGAACGGAGCACATTTGTCACAAAGATGCAGAAGTAAGGCGTAAAAGTAATAACAACAAGGAACAGAGTAGCGAAAAAACATACATAAATAAAAAACAAAGTAGAATGCACTTTACAAACGATACAGGATGCATAATAAAAATTGGCTAAAAATATACCAAGACATGTCATCGCTGCGACCGCGCGGTGAGAGGGTCGTTCTCTGGTCGTTTGATCTTTCTGCGTGGTTTGGAGTTGCCAAAAGCCCGCCCCATTACTTCCATCAGCTTTTTCAGTCGTGAGAGGAGTGCGGGTTTCATACAATGATAAAAAACGGCCCCAGCGGCACGCAGAAAGTCAAACAGCTCCGTCTTAAAGCGATCCTGCAGTGCAGAACCTCGCAGCAGACGACGCGCTCCACCGGATGCTCTTGTGGACGTCACCGAGAAGCGAGGCATCACGGGCCTTCACGATCGCGTGGCGCGAGGAGGTGGACGAGACGAGAACGAATCGTTCCGCGGGCGAAAATGCAATGTTTTGATTTGCAATAACTCCACTCATACTCGTCGCTTTAACAAAATTCTCCAGTGAGGTGGTTACTACGACATTGATTTACCTGAAAATGTGGACACCCCTGTATCGGTAAGACCTCTTTCAGGGCCGTTTTAGCTGCGTGGCCTCCACGATGGCCACGTGCGTCACGATGGAGCTGACCACAGGGGCGGGTGTGTATGCCACCCCTCTGTTGCGACCATTAGGCCTCATGGCGCCCGTTTGGGCAAGTCAAGAACGTCAATAAGGGCGTAAGGGTAGTCTTCCCAGCGTGAAAAAAGAAATGTTGCCAAGAATGAACTGTCTCTAGCTATGTCGCTACAAAATGTCGTTAAACTAACAGACTGTGCTTATTAACTTGGTTTACGGCGAGGAATTCCTTTTCACAGGCTGTGGAAAAAGGCCACAGGAGAAACCTTCACCTACGATGTGTTTTATTCTGCAAGGAAAGCCCCACCGGTTCTTAAGTTGAACGGCGGTACTCTCTAACCGCATGCACGAATCGGAGACCTTATTTTTTATGAAACCGCTATGACCTGCGCAGTATCAGTGGGTATACAGTGTTGCGTTCGGTGCAAATGAACCACCAAGTTTCGTAATACGTTCACTTAAAAAGTCTTGAAATGCTGCGGGTCAATTTCTTTTTTGCACTACGAACTATACATTTTCGAACTTTACACGAACTCTACATGACAAGCTTTCTCTACGTTTTCTAAAAATGACAGAATGTTTGTCATGGTTTTTCTCAAATTATTGCGGTCGTTCATACCAAAACCAATCTGGTCGTTGGAGCGGATACCGTAGTTTACTTGAGGATATATCCCTAAAGTTCCCTATGTATATATCCCTATGGCAGACATTCTCAGATAATGAATAGCAGCCTACCATTGTCGCTGAAGAAGAAAGTGTATGACAGCTGCATCTTACCGGTACTCACCTACGGGGCAGAAACGTGGAGGCTCACTAAGAGGGTTCAACTTAAATTGAGAACAACTCAGCGGGCAATGGAGCGGAAAATGATAGGTGTAACATTAAGGGACAGGAAGAGAGCGGAGTGGGTCAGGGAGCAAACTGGTGTTAAAGACATATTAGTAGAAATTAAGAAGAAGAAATGGACGTGGGCAGGACATGTAATGCGACGGCAAGATAACCGCTGGTCATTAAGGGTAACAGAGTGGATCCCTAGAGAAGGCAAGCGTTGCAGGGGGCGGCAGAAAGTTAGATGGGCAGATGAGATAAAGAAGTTTGCGGGGATAAATTGGTCACAGTTGGCACAGGACCGAGGCAATTGGAGAATAATGGGAGAGGCCTTTGCCCTGCAGTGGGCGTAGATAGGCTGGTGATGATGATGATGATATCCCTAAAGAAGATGGTGCAGTGGAAGCTATCAATATATCAGCCTTAAGAACTGAAACTGTTATGTCCAGATCAGAGTAGCACACGTGCAGACACTCCACATGGTCACTTAAGTTTCTCTGCGTGACTTAGCAAACCGCGCTCACGCAAACTCTAGAGCGGACATAGAAACGGTCGCACGAAATGCACGAAGTATAACTTGCTTCGCGTTCCTACCAGACCTGCAACTCCCCGTAGGTGTAACTCACTCCACATCGCACTTGGCAGCACCGGGAGCTATCCGTTCCTATTTTCATCCTGATGGACAGCAGTCATAAAAAGATAGCAAGACGCCAGCGTTGTTCGATGCTGTGTAAATGTGGACACATTGGCCAAATTTATCTGATTACGTTCAGCTTCCCTAGCAGCGTATGGCCCGGCCACTTCAAATTTCACCCCAACGGGCCACTGCGTATTTCGGAAACACGCAGGTTGTCTCGTCCAGGAGCCTGGTCGTGGCATCGTCAGTGAAAGATGGACTTCGACGACGACGTCGGGGGGCAGCGCAAACGATTCAACTCGCCGGCGGCGCTACAACAGAGGTCAGCGCGCAACCCCTTCGCCTAGAAGCGGCAGACTATGTATACATGAAGAGCTCTTCTCAACCTTTTTTAATGGAAGTATGTTAGTTTATCGCTGTCAGTGGAGACCAGAAAATGATATGAGTAATAGCGGTAATAATAATAATAATAATAATAATAATAATAATAATAATAATAATAATAATAATAATAATAATAATAATAATAATAATAATAATCAATCAATCTATCAATCAATCAATCTCTTTATTATAGTGCCTAGGTATAGCCGTAGCATTTGTTCTAGCGCGCTTAAGAAAAAAACTAGAATGAAGAATAAAGGTCGTTAACAAAATCAATGATTTCGGCACACTAAAGTTGGAACAATCACGAAACGATAAAACACAGTGTCGTAAAAATTTGACAATACAAACGGGCAGATATATATGAGTAGGTACAGTAACAAAGGCGATCAAGACAAACGGAAATAGGGCAATGAAAATAGAATTAAAACTGGTCGGAACCAAGTCAGGCAGAGACAGAAGTCAGAAGGTCGCACATGTAAGACCGAAGGGGTGTATGAAACAAGTCAATATTATGGGAGTAGAGATTCTATGTTTCTTGAAGGCGGTACAATGGGCAGTGTCGATTGCATGTCTTACGTGTACGAAGTATAGGAGACTTACGGGTAAGTTTCGACTGTACTCTAATATTTACATTTGCAAGCAACTCCGAACAACAAATAATCCCGTGTACAAGTTTAACTAAAACAATTAGGTCAGCTTTGGTTCGTCTTGACTTCAAACTTTGGAGAGGATTAGAAGTAAAAAAGTCTGAAGCATTGCCACTGTGGCGGGAGAAACGATGTTTGTGGATAGATATGAACTTATTTTGCACTTTGTCAAGTATATTGTCACGAAGACAAGGACGAAGCAGTTGTCTTGAATGAAAAATACGTTTATTGGAGCGAACTTGTGCTCCTCTAACTCAAAAGAATACAGAGGCGGCGAAGCAGCGGTCAACAAAGTGACTTGAACAGGCGAGTGTCGTCGAATCGAATGCCCCGGCGTCCGCACTGCAGGCTTTTTATCTTTCGGCGCGCGTGGTTCTCGAAACGTCGATTCGCATCGAGAACATAGTAGATCCAAGAAGATTATTCTGGGCTGTTCACGTTAGATCGGAATGCTCTCCCCATCACAACAGATAACACATGCGGCAGAGAAAGAAAGAATGGAACACGCGCTTCCCTTGGCGCAGAGATAACGCAGACCGGCGCAGCCGGGCGGTAAAAGCAAAAACACAAATAAACAAACCCAATGTATGGTTCGCGGCAATATTACTGTTCGACTGGCACGTGCCGTTCAAAAACAACAGAGGCATATTCTAAAACAGGGCGGACAACAGACAAATAAAGCTTTAGTAGTGAGACAGGGTTGCTGAATTCTCTTGATATTCTACAGAAAACCCCAAGCGGCGAAGGGCGCGCTTAGAAATAGAATCCACATGAGCAGAAAAGTTTAGCGTAGTGTCAAAAACTACTCCAAGGTCAGATATTTTCAACACACGTGGTAGTGGCACACTTTTTACAACGTACGGATAAAGTATGGGGTTGTTTTACGTGTGTAGGACATAACCTTCATTTTCTATAGTTGTAGTTTTCTATAGGCCTGTAGTTTTCTACCTTTGTTTTCACACCAGACTGAAACACAGGAACAATACGCGCGACTTTCCAAAGGCGCGGAAAGGTAGATGATTTTATACAGTTGTTAAATATAGAAGCGAGAATCGGAGCTAGTATGACCCCGTAAGCTTTTAGTAGAGCGGAGGGAATTCCATCCAGACCAGAGGCAAGAGATGGCTTTAGCTGTTTGAGTGCCTTGAGAACGTCTTCTTCGCATATAAGGGTGATACAGAAATTCGAAGAAGACAGTTCGCGGGCGCGGGAGGGGGTATTGGGTCCAAATACTGAACTGAAGTGCTCAGCAAATGCATCGGCAACAGAAGCGATATCATTTCCCTTATCATCGAGAAGGCTGATGTTTTCTCGGCTCTTTGCGCCGGAGTGAAAACGGACGTACTGCCAGAAGCATTTGTAACTCCGCGTAGCATCATTTTCAACAGCAGAGATGTAAAGTAACCGATCCCGCTTATAGAGCACTTTGCACAAAGACCTGTAATAGACAAATTGCTGTTGCCATGACTCACTATTTGTCCGCCGTGCCTTCCGATGGGCACGCTTCTTATGTTTCAAAGCAACGCCGAGCTCACCTGAAAACCAAGCGGGGAAATTAGAGTTCTTGGGCCGCTTACGCGGGATGAATCTGCGCATACCTTCTTGCATAATAGAAGAAAATTGCTCGACTTGCTCGTCAACTTTTCCAGCGTTCAAAACCTCAGACCAATCAAACTCCGACAAATAATTATAAAAACCTACGTAGTCCCCAGCGGCAAAGTTAAAGGTCTACTATCAATGCTGCGTTGCCAAGCAAGAAGTGTTTTCTTGTTTATGTTATGTTCTAGTTTTGAAGTGTTCGTGTCAACCCTACATTGCGGTGTGAAATGGAGAGGTTTTTTTTAAGGTTTTTTTTTTAATATTTTGCTTTGTTGGTTAACTAGCCTGCTAGTTCTTCCAGCGTTAAAGAAAGCGTTCGTGAATGTCGCGGCTGATTTCCATTTTCCTTTTCTTTTGTGTTTCTTTTTCTTTTCTGAACGCCTGTAAATACAGCGCCATTGCTTTTTTTTTGTTACTTCCTTTTTTACGCTTTGAGCTGTGCTGCGTGCCTCTTGAATTATCTGTGTATTATTCGAGGAGGAGGGAGCGCCGTCAAGCTAACCAGATTAGCTTTTTTTCCCCTCTCTTCCTACATCATTGTGGATGGAAAATAAAGGCATTATTATATTCTAACAGCTTAAAGATTAACGCCAGCAAAACAAAAGCCATCTCACTTCGAGCTAAAAACAAGGATACAATTCGATGCATCATATGCTAACATAGGCAGTGTACCTATAGAGAAAGCGAACAAGCACAAAATCCTCGGAGTAACATTTTCCTCTGATTTGACATGAACGAGTCACATAGAAACCTTGACTAAATCACTGTCGTCAGCGGCTGGTTCACTAGCGCGATGTAGGCATTATTTCCTGCTAAAAGCCAAAATTCAGATTTACCATGCCCTGTTTCACTGCACATTTACAGTACTGCACTCTCAGATGGGGCACCATTGGAAAGACTCTTGCGTTTACAAAACAGGGCTCTGCGCTACATAGCCAATGTACTCTACTCGCACTCAACTCTTTCTTTCTTCTTTCGTCTTCCTTCTCTCATTATAAAATCATGTCTGTCAAATTTACGAATTCAGTTTATTGTGTTCGTTTTTTTAAATCACAAATACCGAGCACTTTTTGAACACATGTGCGATTTGTAAATGCAACGGAGCGATTCGCACACCCGAGACTGTGACAGGTGGCTGGTTCCGCTTCGACGAACTGGATGTCTTCTGCAGTTCGCAAAATGTATTGTCATTTCCATGCTAAACAAATGAAAAATTGTGAACACAAATCTAAGCGGCTACAACAGAAAATAAATGAGAGAATTTCTTGAAAAAGTTTTTAGCGCACGGTATTTTTGTATATATATATTTTGATCAAAACTCTCGTTAGTTTGTTTTTCGCCTTTTCGCGTCTGTGGGGTCACTGTATAGAGGTATTTAAATTTTTATGACTTGTTTTTTGCTCCTGTGTTACTGCAATTACTATGCTTCGTGTTTATTCTGCGCATGACAGTGCGTATTGTTCTTCGCATACTCTTGAAGTGAAACAACTCTGCGTAATGGAAAAAAAGAAACAGAACACTCCTACTGTCTACGCTGTGAGTGCGGGCCTTCAGGCACCTTTCAAGTGGTCTTTACGGTCACTTTTCGCAGGGGGGACCCCCTACTTCTTGTTGGAAATAAAGGCTGAATTTAATTGAATTGAATGCAATATCACGCGCCGTCGGTAGGGGCGTACATCCCATGGTACGAGGCTCTCATATCATGAACTTGCGGGCGAGATCACTATTTGTACAGCCTGACTACACCCACGTTAAACGACACCTGATTCAGGTTTTTTTTTTAAGCTCGGTATGAGCCCACCAAGATTTATTGTTGTTCTTTACGTGGTGGCAACGGCGTAATTTATCCTGGCAACGCCAAATTGGCAGGCCTTCATTTAGCGTCGCCAGGTACAACAAGCTTCCGCATTTTTAGCCAGGCGATTCGGACAATTCTACCAGGCTGTTCGCTAAGCAGCCGTAACGATAACGGCAGGTTCGCCAACAGGGGCCCATACGAGGGGAACAGGTGTCGGTAGCGGAAAGGGAAGTCAGCAAGCACGGGCTCAAAGACTTCTTCAAACCCCGTTGTTCGAAATACTCGAATTTTACGAAGTAGTGCAGTAATCACGTTATACTTACCCAATTTCTCTTCCACGTTTTTCGGTCGTTTCATATTGTTGAGAAGACGCGTGGTTTGATTCGCTTACCCTACGACGGGTGGCTTCATGCCTTGTTGACATTCCAATTGTCGCACGTTCAAAAGAAGAAATAAAGACGTGACAAAGGCGCAAGAAAAAATGCGAACGCTGGTCTTACATGAACATCAGTTTATTATATATACGTCTGCAAGGGATAGTTTTCTTGATCGAAGAAACAAAGTATATAGCTATTTCTATTCATACTGAGTAGCACTGCTGATGAGTTGCTAACCATAGAAGCGACCGCATACCGGAACCCTCCAGCACGCTAATCATAAGTGGCGCTTTTTCTAGTCTAGAGCTTCTGTAGCGTGAGCTACACTGGCCGAGGTTCAGCAGTTTCGCGTGGCCCCTGCAGAGCCGTGCTGCGCATGCCCGAGGAGCAGTGACGTCACAGGGCGCACAGCTGGCGCGCCGGAGCCGCAGCCGCCGCGCGCGCCTCGCCGGTCTGCGCATTCCAGAGGAGTGACGTCATAGCCGTGGCAGACGCACTTGGGCCGGCGCATGCCCAGCTGTGCACCGCCGTTGCGCAGTAGCCAAGTCTGACGCTGCGCCGGAGCCGCGTGATAGCGCCTCTCATTTTGTGCGCCGTATGCGCTGATACCGTGTGTGTGTCATTGAACCAGCAGTAAGCGTGATAAGCTAATCCTAGACAACCAGGAAAGCTAAGAATAACCAGCTGAACCTTAGCTCATGCTGCGCATATCCTGGCATAGCCGAGCTAAGCCACTGCTATTTTTTTTTTCTCAACACCGCTCACCGGGGGTGTTGCAGTGCGGTCGACGTGATCGATTGGGAGACCATCGGCAAGTATGTGCTGACCCGCACGGGCACCACCGCGATCGGCGTGGTCTCCTGCGTGCTGCTGCTGCTGCTCGTGGCTGTGGGTCCCCACTGGCTGCCCAGTTTGGACGCCCCCGGATCGCGCTGCGCCGCCTGCCTGGCCGGATTCTCTATGCTCATGGTGAGAGACGCTCCTATTCCGTCGAGCACTCTGTTGGTGGACCTAAAAACATTCCCGCAGCCCCGAGCTCGGGGAACCTTCTCGTATTCTCGTAATTGAGTTATCTCGCTCTCCCTCCTAAAAACACCCCAACTGCGCCAGCATTAAGGTAAACATTAAGGTAAATGCGAATGCGGTCACAGCAGTTTCATACATTAGAGGGAAATCTGTCGCTGCAATCACGGGTCGTAGCGGGCGCCGCCATTGCAGCTAGCGGCGTTCCTCGCCTACTTGGTTAGCGACATGGCCTCTTTTATGTCTCGAAGCCAAAATTAACAAAAAAGGATACCACATTTTTCTTTTTAAGTTTCTAAATAATCACTGGCAAATACATGTTTTCGAGCTTCATGCTTATAACAACAAAACAAATTTTGAACAATCTTTTGCAGTATATTGTTGATTTTTTGCAGCCAGAGGCAACTTATCCACCTGTTCATGAGCCATGCCGAGGACAAGGCGAACATGCCTGCCCGTAATGAGATAAAACGCGCTACCAAGACGAGGACGAAGAGAGAATACACAAGCACAAGCGCGAACTTTCAACAAAATGTATTTCGGAAAGAACCCCTTTTATACACTTGCTCTCACCAGACGGGGCAGACGGGGCGCTGCTTGAACGATAGGCTTCGTGAACACTGCGCTAATGTGAGGAATGGGAGTAGCGGATGGCTGGCGCACCACTGCAGCACGTGCGAGTGGGAAGGGGGGTGTGAAGCGGATTTTCAAAAATGTGTTGTAATCAGGAAAAACAGAGAAAAAATAACTCGTGAAATCATAGAAGCAGATATGATAGACCGCCTAAAAGCAAACTGCGTAAGCACGCCTTCTGTATCATTGTCCGAAAGAGAAATTTGTTTTTTACGAGATGTGTAAACGTGCGCACGCGCGATACTTCCTTGTGGTGAGAGCAAGTGTATAAAAGGGGTTCTTTCCGAAATACATTCTGTTGAAAGTTCGCGCTTGTGCTTGTGTATTCTCTCTTCGTCCTCGTCTTGGTAGCGCGTTTTATCTCATTATGTGTCACCAACAGGCCCAAACCTCGTCCCTTTTGGGATGCCTGCCCGGAACATGACGGAACGCTCGCCGAAGCGCGGCTCCCCTAGATAGTGGAGCGAGATTTCCCTGTAGTACATATTACTGTGGAACTCTATGCCGGCGGTCTGGCACGGGTGAAAGTACTGGAAACGACGGGTTATCCTGAAGGCTGTCAGCGCATTTCACTGTCTATTGGCACATTTGTATGTTTGAGGGAGAAGAGAAACACCGTCCAGGCCTTTTATTACTGTGCTGTTTGGTAGCATGTTTTGGTAACATGTGTAACATAACCTGACTTCGTCTTTTTATGCCGTATACCAGGCAGATCTTATGTGAGATGCTGTGCACCTTCAGCCTTTGCGGCAATATACTTTCCCGCCGCTTCTTTGTTTTCCGTTACACCCCAACATCTAATTTCCACACTAACGTAACGCATTTTGAGAGATCATCATCATAATCACCAGCCTATCTACGCCCACTGCAGGGCAAAGACTTCTCCCATTAATCTCCAATTACCCCGGTCCTGTGTAACTGCGACCAATTTATCCCCGCAAACTTCATCTCATCTGCCCATCTAACTTTCCGCCACCCCCTGCAACGCTTGTCTTCTCTATAGGAATCCACTCCGTTACCCTTAATGACCAACGGTTATCTTGCCTTCGCATTACATGCCCTGCCCACGTCCATTTTTTTTTAATTTCTACAAAGATGTCATCAACACGCGTTTTTTCTCTGACCCACTCCGCTCTCTTCTTGTCCCTTAATGTTACTCCTATCATCTTCCGCTCCATTGCCCGCTGAGTCGTTCTCAATTTAAGCTGAACCTTCTTAGTGAGCCTCAAAGTCTCTGCCCCGTAGGTGAGTACCAGTAAGATGCAGCTGTCATACACTTTCTTCTTCAGCGACAACTGTCGGCTGCTATTCATTATCTGAGAATGTCTGCCATATGCACCCCACCCCATTCTGATCCTTCTAATTATTTCTGCATCATGGTTGAGATCCGGGTCACAACTTGGCCTAAGTAGATATATTCATTTAGAGAGATAGAACCATTGTAACACGTTCAGGAATATCAAAAATTCTATTTTTGGGAAGGTCTAAAAAGAGTTCCTAGCGTGATTTCCCTGTCAGAGGAATGTGTGTCTTTTTTCTTCGTTTATGGCATTTGAAAGGGCGTTACTTTTCCTTTATAAGTAGTGGTGCATGAGATCAAAGAGCCTTATAAAAAGAAATAAACCCAGCTAAACACAGTGTGAAAGCTTCCGAAATAATGGAGCTGTGATTCTGTTGTGCCAGCTAGAATGACAACGGACGCTCGGCCGAAAACTGTAGCACTGTCGCCGCGCTAATTCTGTGGTTCGCGCAAAGGAATCGGCTGCTGAACGTGAACAGCGGGAGGCTCCCTCTTCCCTCCCTCCCCTAGCGGGAGGAAGAGCAACCCGGCCCTTCGAGACCACCGCGCCCTCCATCGGTGGGCCTGGAAACGTGCTTTTACCCCTGCGGGACACGCGACCTTTAGCAGACGAACAAAAAGGCTAGACCTACGACAACTACGCCATTAAAAGCAATTACTACGGTTTAGCCTTCAAAACTAAACCGCAGAAAATACTTTTTACCCAATGTCCACCGAAAAGGTAAATAAAAAACCATTGCTTCATGTCGGAAGTGTTAAATGCCTAAAGGTTAAATGCCGATCGCGTAACCACGACGTTAAAGGGACACTGAAGTGATATGTAAACATTGCGGGATTACTAGCGCAAATTGTAGTCCGGAGTCCCCAGGCCATGTTTCGACCACTGTGGGCGCGTGTACGCGATTTTATTTAGTAGAAAATTAATTCGAAAATGCTGTCCTCCTCTCTTTACGCTCGCCCATTTTCTGTGGCGTTTTCGTGTGACGTCGGGAGGAGCCGAGCTCACAATTGGCTGCGCTACTGCACGGCTCCCCGGCCTTCAGACAGAGTCAGTCGGCCCAGCGTTTCGTCCGCCGGCCGCCGACGGGTCGTCGCAATTCGTTCGCTCAGTTGAAACGAAGCCAGGACACGTTTGTGAATGGAAGAATGTGCCTTTCATTACTTGGTTATGTAGGCGGCCGATGAGGCGGTGCGGCCGCGCCCATGTTTATTGTGGTTGCGTTGGCTGTGCCATGAACACGACGAGGCGCGTAGAACCAACACCCAGAGGGTGTTGGTAGAACGCGGGTGCCGTTCCCGAGGTGTGCCGGGTGCCGAGTGTGTTCCGTGCCAGCTGGCTAATCTGCTGATGATGATGGTGGCGCTTCAGAAAATGATGGTGGCGCTACAGGGCTCCCCCCCTAGCGTGAAGCGCGGTAAAGTGACAAATGTACATAGCAATGCAGGAAAATACACTATGCACTATGTACAGGTATGTACAATTTGTCCGTAGTCAGGAAGAGTCCGTGGGCAGTCAGTGGTCAAGTGGCAGGGGTTGACTAAACGGCACGGTCCTGGTCGTCGGCGAGGTAGCGTCCGGGATGTGGGCAACCTCTGGTGGGCGAGGTTGGGAGTGCGGCCGCGCACGCATTGCGGGATGCGAAGCGGCTGCTGCAATTGATGGTGGAGCGAACGGCAGGCGTAACTCGAATGACATCGGCAAGGTGAAGCGCGGTGCAGCAGAATGACGACCGGAGTTCGGGCTTGGCTGTGCTGCTGTGTTTGCTCTAGAGATGTGTCGCTGTCTGGCCAACGAGCGCACGCGCCGTGCGAGACGGAGCAGCGGCGGGCGCCAACGACAAGCGTCTCTCGAGTTCCTGTTGTGCAGGGCACTCGCGCTGGTTTCATCCGGGGTCGGAGAGCAGAGCGCCTATGACACCGTATACCGAATACGCTCCTGTAGCAGGGAATCTGTCGAGGTGGGGCAACCAGCTTGCGGCGCGTCTGACTGCATGGGGACGAGACATTGTTCTTTCGGTGACATTTGTTGAGACGTTTGTCCAGCAATTGTTTCTCCGGTGTCTCCATCGTAGCCAGGGTGTCAGGACTGTCGGAGGCAGTCTGATAAGTTTCGAGTGTCAGTTGCACTTCCGAGGATCTCGAGCTGTTGTCGACTGCTGGAAGCTGTTCCACCGGTGACGGGGGAGAGGGATCGCGTGTGCGGGGAGGAGAAGGGTCCGAAAGATCCTTCTCACCAGTGCCGTGCGGCGAAGGCGGTGAAGTGTCCCAGTTGTTAGCGGCAAAGCAGTCAACACCCGGATGGGTTTGTGCAGCAGACGCAACAACGTGTGGGACCGCGCCATGGTGTGGCGTCGAGTTGGCTAAGTGAAACGCCAATTCGGAAGTGCCGCAAGTCGTAGCCGGGGCTCGCGCTTGTTGGTCAGGGGAGGGTGGACCTGCCGGCGACGTGGAATCCACGGATGCCGTTGAAATGCGTGGTGGTGTGGACAAAGGCGTTCCTATACCGTAGTGGTTTAGGACAGCGGCCTTCAAGTCGTCATACGCACCGGGTCCTGGTGTCGGCAGCTGGATCTGCTCAATGAGGTCAGCAGGTAGCTTCTGTAGTGTCACGAGGCACCTGATTTCCGGGGAGCAGATGTCATTTACATAAAAATGGCTCTCCAAGATGACGAACCATGCAGCGTGGTTTGAGATGGAATCAAACGGGATCAGCAAGGTAAGGTCTGGGAGGGCGGGGAACGTTCTTCGCGTGCCGTCTTCCGCGTTGTGGCTGGGGAAGCAGCGCTGAGAAGCCATGGCGAAGCCGCAGTTGCCGGGTCACCAAATTGTAGGCGGCCGATGAGGCGGTGCGGCCGGGCCCACGTTTATTGTGGTTGCGTTGGCTGTGCCATGAACACGACGAGGCGCGTAGAACGCGGGTGCCGTTCCCGAGGTGTGCCGGGTGCCGAGTGTGTTCCGTGCCAGCTGGCCAATCTGCTGATGATGATGGTGGCGCTTCAGAAAATGATGGTGGCGCTACAGTTAGTTTGTACACTGTATCTAGCTCCAAGTCAAGGTCGCTTCACACAAGCGCTGCACAAGCGCACATGCGACGCTTCGCGGACTGGTACGCCTGTAGGAAAATATAAGGCCTCTTGAAGGCGGGAGAAGACTCAGCGAAGTCAATATAGGTACTAAGGAAATAAAATCAACTGATATTTTTACCGTACAGCGTAAAACTAGGGTTCGGGAAGCACTTTTTTGCGCTGGGCGAACAAGCACAGCGGTCAGCAGCACGACTACGCATAACTCTTTTTCCGTCTAAGAAATGCAATTGCTAGACGTGATATATTGTGGAAACTTGGGGGATGCTTACTGCACGAGCGCAAAACAACAAATAGTCACCTAAGCTGCTTAAAATGCCAAAACTAAATAAAAGTGTAAACTGGTTATACAATATATACCTATATTACCAAGGTCAGCAGAGCCCGCCCCGTGGCCGAGTGGTCTGGAGCGCTAGGTATGTCAACGCGAGCGTTTTGCAAGTCGCGAGTTTGATTCCCCGCGGGTACGTGCTTTTTTTTTAAATAAGTTTTTCGTTTTCCGCCGATGTTTTCTATACTTAGTTCACCTTTTTTTGGGCCGCAACGTTCATTGCTCCACGAACTAGTCCACAGAACTCGCGCAGGCTGGCACTGGCGCGCTAGCGAGTTCTCGTTGGCGTGCTATTTATTGCCATAAGCACCGACTGCTTGCGGGCAGTGGGCACAGGCCAGAATCAACAGACCCTTGGCCTGGTGCGAACACGCTTTTTACGACACAGGCATGAGTGTGGCAAGCTCCAAATATGGCGGAAAAGCGCATGGCATTTGAGCGTCTGCGGGGACGCGGAGGGCGTTCATGCACTGCTAGGCCTCGGCTAGTGAATGCTACGATTCCAAGCCTTCCTGGGAGGCTTATCTTACGCATTTTACAGCCGAAAACATGGCAGAAGCGCGGTACTACGATAACTGGGATATTGAGAATGCCCATCCAACGACGCCATCGAATGTCAAACATGTTGTTTTACAGACCGAAACCGAAATCGAAACTTGTTTGATTGCTAACCTTGGGCATCGTCCAATCACGGCGCACCCTCCTCCCAACGTCACAGCCTTAGTTGGTGCGGCTGCCGCAAACCGCGCATGGTAGTTTTTCTTCTTTCGCGCTTTGTAAAATAATTACCGATTTGTCAACCGGATAAACGATGAAAAGTGTGCTAGTCTGAGGTAACCATGGGAGGATGTGAGAGACTTTTCCGGGCAGCCATGTGCACTAACTGGTTCCCTGTGACACCGTCGGTGTGCGCCGGGGTCCAAACCCAACGAATCGATAGAAATTCATTCCGTAGCTTCTGAATATTCCTCAGTGTAATAGTGACAGTTGCGTGTGGGGAGAAAGCCCGATTTAATTCACGAAGTGCCATGTAAAAGTCCGTGAGTACGCGTAGTTTGGCTTGACAAAGTGACGGGTGATCCTCTTGGATGCATCGAAGGGCACCTAGAATTCATAAAAGATCCGGTTCTGTTACTAGGCCGTGCATTTCGGAGATATTGCAGGGCCCATCCAGGGGTGGAAATTCAGGGCAAGTCCAGGTTACCGCTGCGGCGTTTTTGGTTACTGCTGCGTCTGTGAAAACATCCACTTTATCAATGGCTTTCTCTTGACGTATACGTCAAACGTTCAAGATTGTTTATTGTCTCTTTTTCATTTGCACCTAATACATGCATCAATGTGAGGATCCTTCGCGAATTGGCTAGTAATGAATCCATTAAAATCATGAATTGATTGTAGGTTTTAACGCGCCCACGCAACGCAGGCGATGAGGCGCGCCGTAGTGGAGGGCTCCGAATTGATCTTGACCGCCTTCCATTAAAAATATTACAAAGGAATCAGGGGTTATGCCACGTACAATCATTTGTTTGAAAGAAGTGCAGTATATATATTGTCAATAAAACGCATGGGTAGAAATAGAAAAGACGCATTCAAGAATAATTACAGTGCTAAAAACAAACTCTCGGTTCTATACAGACAAATGAAACTATGAATAAGACAGCTGTGTCTAGTTCACATTTCAATAATACTCAGACAGCAGAGCAAGCGTACATCGTCAGTGGTAAAAATGCTACATATATGATGGTTGTTCCCAAGACAGCAGCAGTCAAAATTGCCGGCAAGGCATTGCAAGCCGATACTATGTTCACCTATTTTTTTCTCACTTTTTGTTTTTCCGTGTGCTGGATATTGTTTCATGCGCAAAATGGTCTTTCAAAGCATAATTCACTTTGGGTGATTGTAAAACCGATGACGGAAGATCCTTCTAAACTTTAAGTCCGACGTACTTGAGACGGCGTTGACCGTACGTGTGAAAACAAAAAGGAATTGAAAATTTGCCCTCGGAGGCAGAGCGGCTATTTGTACAGGGTGTTTGGGATATAGATCGGGAAAAAGGAAGCTATAAAAAATGATTTGACATGCCAAGACAGCTATACGATAATCCCGTAGCGTAAGCACAGACATTACTGCGGCTTTGGAAAATAGAGACAGAGAGGGTGTACCAGAGGTAATATTGTTTATTATTCTCAAGGCTCTCTTTTTAGGCATATTGTCACGTAGCCAAGGACGACGCAGGTGTCTTGAAGGAAAAACAAGTTTATTGGAGCGAACTTGTGCTTCCCTAACAACTCAAAGAAGACACAGGTGGTGAAACAGCAGCCAACAACGTGACGTCCGCGGATAGGTGTCAGCGATTAGAAATGCCGCGGCGTATGCTCTGCGGGAATTTCTTTGGGCACGAGTGTTTCTCGAACCGTCGACTTACATCCAGAACATTGTAGATCAAACAAGATTATTTTAGGCTAGTGACCTCAGGGCGAAACAGTCTCCTTATCTGAATGAGATAGACCATGCGGCATAAAAAGCCAACACGCGCTTCGCTTCGGACACAGATAACCGAGAGTGCATCAACCCGATGCTAAAATAAAACGAGAGTCCGAACAGACCGCAACAACAAAAAAACAACAAAAAAGTCCGTCATCTTGCACAGTAAGGTTTGAGGCGAACCACGTGGACGACTGTGGGTCGCGAGCATCGTCGTGATGTGCCGGAATCACCATCAGGGATGATTTCGTAGGTAAATTGGAAACACGTCACAGAATTGGGTAGGATCCGAAATACCGTCGCAGAAGCTTCTCACTTAGTCCGCGTTGTTGGATGAGAGTCCAAACCCACACACGATCCCCTAGGTGGTACTCGGCGCCTCGACGTCGGAGGTTGTAGCGTCCGGCATTCACCAGCTGCTGGTCCGTTCTACGAATTCAAGCGAGTTGGCGGGCCTCTTCCGCACGCTGAAGGTATCCTTGGACGTCGGCATTGAGGTCGTCGTCTTGTATGTGCGGAATCACGGCGTCAAGGATCGTAGTCGGCCACCTTCCGTAGACAAGCTCTAACGGTGTCATCTGCGTAGTTTCCTGGATAGCCGTGTTGTCAGCAAACGCGACTTACGGAAGGACTTCGTCCCAAGTCTTGTGTTCAATGTCGACGTACATAGACAGCATTTTCGCGATCGTCTTGTTCAGACGTTCGGTCTGTCCGTTCGCTGTGGAGTGGTACGCCGTCTTTCTTCGCTATTTGTGTTGCTGTAGCGTAATACTCCTTGCATCAGCTCCGCAGTAAATGCCGTTCCCCGGTCCGTGGTCAGAACTTCAGGGGCTCCATGTCGCAGCACAATTTGGTCTATGAAAGACTCCGCGACTTCTTGAGCAGTCCTGCTCGGTCTCTGCGCAGCGCGTCATGTAGTCTGTTGCTACAACAATACACTTGTTCCCTGATCCTGACGTTGGGAATGGCCCCAGAAGGTGTATTATAATATGCTGGAAGGGCCTCAATGGGATGGCGATCGGCTGCAGAAGTCCGGCGTGCCTCGTCCGCGGCGTTTTTCGTCGCTGGCAGTCACGGCAGCTCCGGCCGTAGTGGGTGACGTCGGATGTAAGGCGGGGCCACTCTGAATGAGATATTTACAATTGTGCGAGCTGTGCCGAGATGTCCGGAAGAGGGGTCGTCGTGGCACGCTTCTAAAATTTCGTCACGAAGATCTGCCGGTATGACAAGAAAATTCATTATCGTTCAGGGGCTGAAATTCTTCTCGAGGACGGTGTTTCTGGCTGAATGCTGGTAAGTTGCGTTTGAAGGCCCTAAGCACGGCGACGTTGCGTACTTGGAGGTAGACGATCGTGACGCGTAAGTCAGGGTCGGCACGCTGCTTGGCGGCTAGGTCGCTCTCCGTCACGACTCTGAAGAACGCGCTGTCTTCATCGGAGTCTTGTGGTGGTGGGTCGATGGGGGCGCGGAACAGGCAGTCGGTGTCGGATTGTTTCCTGCCGGATTTATAGACGAATGGTAACGTAAAATTCTCGTAGGCGCAAGCTCCACCGCCCAAAACGGCCAGAGGGGTCCTTCAAATTGGCGAGCCAACACAGCGCATGGTGGTCTGTCACAACCTTGAATGGTGTACCATAGACGTATGGGAGAAATTTTGAAATCGCCCTTATAATAGCGATGCACTCTTTCTAAGAGGCTGAGTAGTTTTTCTCCTCCGTCAACAGACCACGGCTGGCAGAGGGGATTACTTTTTCGCAACCGCTTTGGTTTTGGACACGGACGGCACCTAAGGCTATATCACTATAGCGTCGGGGTTCATTTTTGTTTCGGAATTTTCGTCGAAATGAACCAGCATCTGCGGGCGTTGCAGGCATTGTTGCAGCTCGCAGAATGATTTTTCTTGGGCGCTTTCCCAGTTGAAAGGGGTGCTATCTTTCGTCAAGCGCGTGAGTGGCTCTGCAATGCGTGCGACGTTTCGGACCAACCGCCGGTAGTATGCGCACAACCAGAGAAATCTTCGCACACTATTCTTGCCTTTGGGTCTTGGGGAGTTCGCCATGGCCGAAGTTTTTGGCGGGTCAGGCAGGACTCCTGCAGTGTGGACGACGTGACCCAAAAACGTGAGTTCCTCGCACGCGAAACGGCATTCTTACGGCTTCAGCGTTGAAGGGACACTGAAGTGAATTTGTCAAGCTCCCGTTTTTGCTTGCACTGCGTAGACTGGCTCAAATTAGCACACTTTTCATCGTTTATCCGGTTGACAAATCGGTAATTATTTTACAAAGCGCGAAAGAAGAAAAACTACCATGCGCGGTTTGCGGCGGCCGCACAAACTAAGCTGTGACGTTGGGAGGAGGGTGCGCCGGGATTGGACGATGCCCAAGGTTAGCAATCAAACAAGTTTCGATTTCGGTTTCGGTCTGTAAAACAACATGTTTGACATTCGATGGGGTCGTTGGATGAGCATTCTCAATATCCCAGTTATCGTAGTACCGCGCTTCTGCCATGTTGTCGGCTGTAAAATGCATAAGATAAGCCTCCCAGGACGGCTTGGAATCGTAGAATTCACTATCTGAGGCCTACGCAGTGCATGAACGCCCTCCGCGTCCCCGCAGACGCTCAAATGCATGCGCTTTTCCCCCATATTTGGAGCTTGCCTCGCTCATGCCTGTATCGTAAAAAGCGCGTTCGCACCAGGCCAAGGGTCTGTTGATTCTGGCCTGTGCCCACTGCCCGCAAGCAGTCGGTGCTTATGGCAACAGCACGCCAACGAGAACTCGCTAGCGCGGCAGTGCCAGCCTGCGCGAGTTCTGTGGACTAGTTCGTGGAGCAATGAACGTTGCGGCCCAAAAAAAGGTGAACTCAGTATAGAAAACATCGGCGAAAAACGAAAAAGTGAACTCATAAAAAAAAAAGCATGTAATCGCGGCGATTCGAACTTGTGACTGGCAAAACACTTGCGGTGACGCACCTAGCGCACCAGACAACTAGGCCACAGGGGGGCCACTGGCGGCAATGGCAAATATCAGGTATATAATGTATAACTAGTTTACACTTTTATTTAGTTTTAGTATTTCAAGCAGCTTAGGTGACTATTTGTTGTATTGCGCTCGTGCAGTAAGCGTCCCCCGAGTTTCCACAATAGCTCACGTCTAGCAATTGCATTTCGTAGACGGGAAAGGTTCGCAGATGCGTAGTCGTGCTCCTGACTGCTCTGCTTGTTCGCCCAGCGCAAAAAAGTGCTTCCCGCACCCTAGTTTTACACTGTACGGTAAAAATATCAGTTGATTTTATTTCCTTAGTACCTATATTGACTTCGCTCACTCTTCTCCCCCTTCAAGAGGCCTTATATTTTCCTACTGGCGTACCAGTCAGCGAAGCGTCGCATGCGCGCTTGTGCAGCGCTAGTGTGAAGCGACCTTGACTTGGAGCTAGATACAGTGTACAAACTAACGAAGTAAAGAAAGGCGCATTCTTCCATTCCCAAACGTGTTGTGGCTTAGTTTCAAATGATCGAGCGAATTGCCATGACCCGTCGGCGGCCGGCGGACTAAACGGTGGGCCGACTGACTCGGTCGCGGAAGGTCGGCGAGCCGTGCAGCAGCGCAGCCAATTGTCAGCTCCTCTCCTGCTGACGTCACACGAAAACGCCACAGAAAATGGGCGAGCGTAAAGAGAGGAGGACAGCATTTTCGAATTGATTTTTCTACTAAATAAATTCGCGTAAACGCGCACAGAGTAGTCGAAACAGGGCCCAGGGACTCCGCACTACAGTTTGCGCTCGTAATCCCGCATTGTTTACAAATCACTTCAGTGTCCCTTTAACCCCGACGTACGAATGGCCTCGAGTACAGACTCCAGCCTTGCAAGGTGTTCGTCGAAAGTCCGGCCGAACACCATAAGGTCATCGAGGTATACGAGGCACGTGTGTCACTTCAGGCCAGCTAGCACAGTGTCCATGACTCTTTGAAACGTCGCTGGCGCCGTGCACAGCCCAAACGGCATCACCTTGAACTCGTATAGGCCGTCCGGGGTTATAAATGCAGTCTTCTCTAGGTGTGTTTTGTCCACTTCAATTTGCCAGGAGCCGTTCTTCAGATCCATCGATGAGAAGTACTTCGCGTGGCAGAGGTGGTCGAGGGCGTCGTTGAATAATGGCAGGGTGTGCACGTCGTCTTTGGTGATTTTGTTCAGTCGGCGTAGTCAACGCAGAACCTAATGAGCCGTCTTTTTTCTTCATGAGTACGACCGGGGCAGTCCAGGGGCTTTTCAATGGCTGTATAATGTCGTCGCTGAGCATGTCGTCCACTTGAGTCCTAAGGGCTTCCCGCTCGTGTGAAGAGTCGCGGTACGATGACTGTCGAGTGGGTCGGGCTGCGTCTTCGGTTATTATTCGGTGCTTCGCTAGAGTCCTGAGTTGGACGAAAACACTCCCTGTAGCGACGCAGCAAAGCCAATAATTTCTTCCGTTCTTCTTGCGATAACGCCGGATTCACGTCGAAGGGATTCGGACGCTTTAAGGTATCTTCGGGTGCGTATTCAAAGTCGGCAGCCGCGATGACGTCACTTGCTTCTTGAGTTTCTTTGAGGAACGCAATTGCAGGGGCTTTGTTTAAATGCTTGTACTCCTTGGTGAAATTAGCGACCAAAACGTGGGATTGGCGTTGCCTAAAGCGCGCAATGCCTCTTCCGACAGAGACACCGCAATCGAGAAGCAACCTTTGGTCACTCTCTACGATAGCGTCGACGTCAGGAACAGCTTCTTCATAGTAGACGGTAATCACCAAGCTTGCGCGGGGTGGCAGGGTGACATGATCGTCGGCCATCCACAGCAGTACGGTGTTCGGGGTTCAGTTCCGGAGTCACGGAGTGATCGTAGAAAAATGTTATAGACTAGGTCTGTAGATCAATTATTGCAGCGTTCTCCGTCAAAACGTCCATTCCGAGAATTACGTCGCGTGAGCAGTTAGGGAAAATGACGAACGCCGCAGGGTACGTTGTGCCGTCTATGGTGACGCGCGATGCACACGTTTCACTTGGCGTCAAGAAATGGCGTCCTGCTGTGGGTATGTGCGGACCGTCCCATCAGGTCATAACATTTTTCAGCTTAGACGCAAATTGTCCGCTCATTAGTGAGTAGTAAGCTACCCTGCCTATGAGGGCGACTACATCAAAGCCGTTGATGGACAGCTGAACGTCGGACGCCGCCTTCCTCGAGTTCCGGGTGGACGGACGGTCGGGCACTATGCGTCGTTGTCTTCGTCGTAGTCTCAGCGGCAGGTTCAGTCATGTCGGGTATGCGACGCGCCGTGTTGTTCTCGTCGTGTTCAGGAATAACATCCGGGTTAGATCGGGTCGTAGAGCTGAGGACATGTCGGGAATCATCGTCTTCCGCGGGTCGCTGCGTCGTTGGAGGGTTTTAAATGCAGAGCATTTCTTTAACTCACGATGTCACCAGGCGTTGGCGTGCCCCGGCGTCCGCAACAGCCGTTCCAAGTGCGCCCTCTCCCCCACTCCTCCTCTCCCGCATTACGCTACCCTCCTCGCTCTCAACAAAAGGTCCGCACCCCTCCCCCCACACTATATAAAAAAATAATACTTACCGGCGCCTGGTTTCGATCCCACGACCCTGCGGGCGGAACGCAAGGTACATGGTGCTCTACTCACCGCGCCACAAAGCCGACACAGAATGGAAGGCTACGAACGCGCCTTATATCCTTGACTCATTCAAACTACGTTCAGAAGCTGCTGATACAACGCATTCACTACCTGTGGGCGGAACGCGAGGTACATGGTGCTCTTCCCACTGCGCCACAAAACCGACACCGAATGAAAGGTTACGAACGCGCCTTATATCCTTGACTCATTCAAACTACGTCAAGAAGCTGCTGATACAACGCATTCACTACCACCAACTCCCCAAACACTAAACGTTAACGCAATACACCCACCCCCTATGCGACACATTTACTCGAGTCCCCCTCGCGGGGAGATGGGCCCTTTTATTTTTCCGCGATCGTGCAACTTTACCTCCAGAAGTTGCTGCTTTTAGTTTCCCCCGCGTGGGCTGGGGGACCTCCCACGTGAGAAGTCAGCAGTGCTACGGCGGTTCGGCAACTGGTACGGGTAGGGCGACGGTGAACGGCTGAAACAGGCTGGTCTGGGTTGGTGTTGGAGAGGTATTCTTCGATCTCAGTATGGCGCTGGCCTGGTTGTGGGCGTGGTTCGTCGACGGAGAACCCTAGCAAACCGAGCCTCTTGTAGGGACAGCGACGGTAGATGTGGTCGGCCTCTCCGCAGTGATTAGCGTGCGATTATCGGGCGTTCGCCACATGTCGGTCTTCCTCGGTGTCTGGTTTTAGACTACAGGGGGTCGGGCGGGCGACAGTAGACGGCGGGTATGGTGGTACAGCAGGGCGGGGTCGACAAACAGTTGCGGACTAGGCCATAGCTTGCGGATCACTGAGTGCTTCGGATGGCGGAGAATTCCCCAGGGCCTGTTGAACCTCTTCTCGGATGGCATCAGTCAGGGAAGCAACTTAAGGTTGCGGCGTCATTGGCAAAAGTTTCTGGAGCTGCTCGGGTGGTCTCGCGCAATGTATGGGAGCTTACAGTTCCGGCACCTATGGTATCTGAGAACAGCGCGTTTACAGAGCGGTCGTGCTGCGTCGTTCGAATTTCGAGCGTCTTCTCCGTCGCGGCGGCTTCAGACGCAAATTCGGTTACCGTCTTGGGGGGGGGGGTTGCGGACAAGGCAGGCAAAAAACTCTTGCTTTACACCTGGCATCAAAAACCTCAGTTTCTTTTCTTCAGTCATTTCCGCGTCCACATGGTGAAACATCTCTTCATCTACTCACCAAAGATCACGACCCCTTCGTTGGGGTGTTGAGTGCGCGTTTCCAGCAAAAGTGCGGCTCGTTCTTTCCGCATGATGGTGGCGACTGTTTCCAGAAACTCGCTTTTGAATTGAGTCCAGTTTTTAAAGAGCTCTCGTGGTTCTCGAACCAAGTTCGAGCGGAATCTTCCAAGTAAAAGCAAACATGCCGGAACGTTTCTTCTTCGTCCCACGTGTTCAAGATCCGGACGCGCTCCAGTTTCTCCAACCATCATTCTTGGTCTCCTGCGGGGGCTCCTCGGAATGATGGAGGTTCCCGGGGCTGCTGGAGGACGATTTGTGGCGTTGCTTCTTGCACCACGGTGGTGGTTACAGCGGTCTATCTTTTGGGTCCGTGTGGCAGGAGACCAAACTCCGGTGGGAGACCTTGCAGTCGGTGGCTGGCTCTAGCTGGACTGGATTGGCGGCTTCCAGGGGTCGTTGGGAGCATTGAAGGCGCGTACCCAGCACCTATACCAGATGTCACGTAGCCAAAGACGATGCAGGTGTCTTGAAGGAAAAACAAGTTTATTGGAGCGAACTTCTGCCCCCCTAACAACTCAAAGAATACACAGGCGGTGAAACAGCAGGACAAAGTGACGTGCGCAGATAGGTGTCGGCGAATCCAAATGCCGCGGTGTATTCTCTGCGGGAATTTATCTTCGGGCGCGAGTATCCAGAACATTGTAAATCAAAGAAGATTATTCTAGGCTAGTGACGTTAGGGCGAAACAGTCTGCTTATCTGAATGAGATAGCCCATACGGCATAAAAATAAAGAATGGAACGCGCACTTCGCTTGGGACACAGATAACAGAGCCGGGCACGGCCAGGCAGTAAAAACAATCCGGAAGTAAACAAGCCCATACATGGTTCGCGGCAATATTATGTGCTGCATGGATGTGTGATAGGTAATCCCCAACACTCGATGCAATATGTTATCTGGGATTGGAACAGAGAGATGTAGATGGTGCGCAAGATGCCAGTTTCAAAATGCTGTCGGGCTTTGGTCAGGGTAAAACAGACAGAGAAAAGTTTCTTCCCCAGCCTCTCTAAATGGGGCTCCTAGTTTGACGCATCGTCCAGCATTACTCCCAAGTATAAAACCGTACCAACCTTTTCCATTTCTGCATCATTGACCTTCAGCTTGGCCATAGTGCCTTCAGGCTTGTATGGTGTTGTAGACTACATATTTGGTTTTGTGAGTGTTTAACGTTAGCCTCATTGTCGTGAACCACTCACTGATTTTTAAATGTTCGTTGTTTAAAATATGTGCTGAAGTATGAAGGGACTGCGTCGTGAAAAGTATCTCTGTGTCATCCGCGTAGATTACGGCACTTAATTTAGAAAGGCATTGGTTAAATCATTAATTTATAACTAAAAAGAATAGGTCCCAGACCGGATCCCTGTGGCAATCCCGTGCAGACCCTTTAGTATCGCCCATTCAGACAGCTTTAAAAAAATACTGCAGTGACTGGCCTCTCAATCCGTATCACTCAAGCTTTTGGCGTAAGTTATCAAGATGAACTGTATCGAACGCCTTTCTAATATCTAAAACACACTTATTGCATAACGGTTATTGTTTAGTGCCTCGTTAATTACGTGTGTCATGGAATGGACTGCAGATAGAGAGTTCATTTGGTTTTTTTGAAAGCCATGTTGGCCCGGTGATAGAGTACAGTTATTATGTAGGAAATCCGCATCGCTAATACTCGAATCGTAATAACTTTTCAAACAACGTGGTAATGCAACTTCAAACGGATATAGGTCTGTATTATTGAGTTCATTTTGGTTTCCACTTTTAAAAATTGGAGTTACTTTAGCTATTTCTTGCCTTTCCGGATATATACCCCTATGGAACTCCTTATTGAAAATAATACTAAGGTTTGTGTTAGGATTTGTATATTTTTTGTAAGGACTTAAAAAGGTATGCCATCACTGGTTTTACCCTTCCCTGAAATCAAATTTTTAGCAGTTGATATAAGCTGTTTCAGGTATGTCGATGTAACCAAAGGAGGGGCCATGCCAAAGAGGTTGAGAAAGATCTTTTGGTTTGCTTCGGCCACAATGCAGACTTGAAACGACGGAACAAAAGTCCTCGTTGAACTGATTTGCAAGATTCGGCGTTTGCGGCATTTTAGAGAGTACTCCCTTTGATAGAGTTGGCCGTATATTAGGGTTATTAACTTTCCAAAGTTACCTGTAATCATTGGCAGTTGAAGGTACTTGTTTGTTGTAGTGGAGTCTCTTCTGTTTACGCATAGCTGCAACCGCTTTGTTTCTATACATTCTCAACTGGTCACTGTAATAGGAGTTCCCTCTGTTGTGTTTCACTTTGGTGAGCCAGAAATCGCGTGTTTTTGTAGCATTCAGTACGTTAACTGTCATCCATGTGCATATTGGATGCGTATGGTACGTCTTCTTTACTATAAAGTCGGTGATCAAGGACAGCAGTATACTGCTGTCCTTGATCACCGACTTTATCCGTTCGACTAGGGTCCGGCAATGTTCGTTAGCATCCACACCGTTAAGGTCCGCGAAATTGGTTGCAGAAAGCAGCTGTCAAACCATCGTAATCGACCTGTGTAGCGTAGCCATGAAAATTATCGCGGGTTATTCGGTTGCTATCGAGGCGATATAATAATGCTATTGGCAGGTGGTCGGGTACGGGATTGTCGTATGCTCCTGAAAGGGAACTAGCAGGTTTAAAGTTGCATAGGACATGATCCAAGCATGTGCAGGTGTCTGAAGTGATGCGAGTAGGATATGAAATGAGATTTTGGAACCCATAAGAATTTAACAAGGTTTGATAGCCATCACAGCTATCACATAACACATCGATGTTCACATCGCCTATAACTGCACTATTTTTATTGTTATAGATTAGGTAAGAAAAAACACTTTCAAGAGCCTTCAGAAACAGCTTGCGATGCGACTGCGTGTGTCTACCTTAAACGATATAATCGCTTTCTAAAAACAGATTCACGACTAGTAGCAGCTGGTAAGTTCGAACAGTATGTTTTTACAGCACCGCTGTCTATGGTGAAGATCCAGCAGATCGTCTCCGGTCACAGAGCGATGTAGACAAGAATCGCTAGCGAGTGTAGCGCCACGCTGCGGAGTCTACTCAAATCCCCCGGATTGTAACACTGCGCGCCACAGCCCCGGCGCATGGAAAAAATCATATCAAATTCAAAATGTCCTAGGTCCTTCGTCTTTTATACAAGACGGCTTATATTTCCTTTAAAAAAATAGCGCTAATCCACCCTGTGAACGTGATTGGAAAGCAAAGCTGTAAACTGCACCCATAACGATTACCCATGCGACGTCACTTCAATTCACTCACGTACGTGGCTCTACAAATACTGAAACCAGATAGAAGTGAAATTCCCTTTACCACACCCTCTATTACTTCAAAGAGATATTCTTGGTAAGGTTAAATTAATGCATGATGCATGAACCGTAGTTAGTTGAGTTGTATTGGTGTAGCACCTGAGTGGAAATTATTTTTCTTGTACAATTAAATCTAAAACCCGGTGTTAGACGATCTCATTTCTCCGTCTCTGCCATCGCCGCGGAGGCGACGAGATCGGCGGCAGAGACGAAGGAGGAGCCGAAGGAGGAGGAGGAGGAAATACTTCTATTCAGATTTCTGAACGGCCCAGAGGGCGGCCCAGCGGAGTGGTTCCTTCTTCGCTGTAGCCCATGTTCAGTCCGCGCCGCCTGTGCTCTGCCCACCAGCTGCAGCTGGGTAAGCTGAGAGGGGCTGGACAGCAGCATCTCCCATTGGTCTTTTTGGGTAGTTGACGGAAAGAGAGGAGGATACTCAGGGCTAACGTCACACACCCCGATTATGTGGCAGAGTGTTCCTACTTCTGAGCAAAATTTAAATTCTGCGCCGTAGCGATTCGCGTGCATTAAATGAAGACGCGTCGGGGGTGGGAAGGAGCCGGAGTGTATGAGCCGTAGGGTAGTTTGTTGTTCTATGGAAAGGTCAGGGTGGGGTGAAGCTAGGGTCCACCTCAGAAGGCGACAATTATGGGTTATGTCCCTGAACGGGACTAGCGGGTGACTGTCCTCGTGCAGCTCCATAGCACGGGGGGGGGGGGGGGGGGGGCGTAAAGTGCCGCCTTCGAGGGCGTATTAGTTGCCCTCCATGGAAGCGTGAGCGGGCGTGCCCAGGTGAGCTGAATGGAACCATTTGGGGAGTGGTTAGTGGTGTCCCTACCTGCACATGCCGTGCAGGTCGGGACACCAAACTCGACTGGTAATTCGTGTAGGCTTGTTGGGAATCGGTGACTACCTTACGAACCCCTGGTTTAGTGAGAGCCAACGCGATGGCTGCCTCTTCTGCTGCCGTCATGTCCTCGATCTTGACTGAGGCAGCAGAGGACTAAGAAGTCGTCCATGTACCAGAACAGCGCTAGGACACTCATCTTCCAGGATGTCTCGAACCTTCCGGTTGTATGCTGCCATAAAGATGTCGCTTAGGTATGGCGCCACACGGGATCCAATACAGACGCCGCTTGACTGGATGAGGCGCTCATCTTCACAGCACAGGATCGTTGATTGCAAGTACGCGTCCAGTAGCTCCAAGAAGGTGTCACTGAAAATACCAGCCCTGTTTTGGAATGCTGCCGCGCCTTGTTCTTCTATCATCGTGCGGAGAATTGGCATGAGCTCTTCTTGCGGTATGGAGAAATACATGTCCTTCACATCGATGGAAAACCCCGATACGACGTCGGCCCCACTGTCGTTCAGAAAGGCGATTACCTCCTCAGAGTTCCGTATGCTGTACGGGGACAACTACATCGGAGGAATTCCGACAGGTGGGCTTGCCATGTTCCCTGTTGTGAGATTATGGTGCGGAAAGGCACATACAACTTGTGTGTCTTTGTGGAGACAAATACCATTAAGGAGGCCTGCTTCCCTGCTCGGATCTTCACACCCCATGTTCCCCAGGTTGGCTTTGCTAAGTATCGAGAGCGCCGACACTTTTGCTTGTTTCACCCTGCGCTCCTCCACGCCTCTGAGGTTCTCGTAAATAGCGGCTCTGGCTTTGCTTCGACTGACTTGACCTACTGATTTGACTCTCATCAAATCCGTAAAAAATCCTCTTCACGGATTTTCTGAGAGTCAAGTCAGTAAGCCATACCGTCTTCAAAGCATGGCTAAACCTGGTGAGGTATTCCACCGAGATGATGTAGACCAAATGGTTTGTTCTGGTGCTGAAGGACTACGTCTCAAAACACGTGAGTATGGGGCCACCAAAGACGCCGAAGACGCCGCTCGAGGTCTGCGGAGATGTGGAAATCTCGACAAGGGCAACGGCAGTCCTGCAACGCGGTCCGAATTCCGCGATTCAACCGAGGCTACAGAAGGTCGACAAAGTAGCGCTGATTCGAAATGTGGCAAGCAGAGCAAAGAGCGAAGAAGCTCCACGAATTATAAGCGAAGGAAGGGATTACCTAATGCGGGAATAGATCCAAGAGCGCCCGGAAAGGGGCTTCGGACCTACCATGTGAACTACGAACAAAACGGCTTAAGCTGTGTACCTATGACAAGGAAGGGGACTTCCTGGTTTTTGACTCCAGCTCGTACCGAAGCAAAGCCAGCGCCGCTATTGCCGAGAAACTCAGAGCTGCGAAGAAGCGCAGAGTGAAAAAAGGAAAAGCGTCGGCGCTCTAGATACTTAGCAAAGCCAACCTGGAGTACTTGGGTGCGAAGATCCGAGCAGCCAAGTGTCTCCACAAAGACACACAAGTTGGATGTGCCTAATCTCACAGAAGAGAACATGGCAAGCACACCTGTCGGGATTCTTGGCGAGGCAGGTGGCTCAGTTGAGGGTGGAAGCCCCATACAGCGTACGGACCCCTTAGGAGTTAATCGCCTTTCTTAACGACAAGGGTGCCGACGTCGTATCGGGGTTTTCCATCATGACATAGCGACACAATTCCGCCTCACACGCGGTGTATATCTCCCTGCTCACGTCAGTCTCGACAACGTGCAAGAACGCACGTGGCACCTTCTGCAGACAGGTAGCCTCCTCTGTCGCGCGCTGCTCCATCGCATTCACCCATCTTTATTTCCTTCCCCGAACTGCCCATCATGCGGCATTCCAGCCACCTTAGCCCACACCATGTGGGCTTGTCCCAATGATCGTTTTCCCTCCATCACCTGCGACGAGCACTAAGAGAGGGTGCTGGGAAGCTCAGATCCGGCGGTTCAAGCCTCCCTGATGAATCGGGCTGCCATTGTCGCCGCCAGGCTAAAGCCAGCGGCCAACACGTCCCCTTAATAGAGCTTGGCTCAATAAAGTTTACCCCCCTCTCTCTCTCTCTCACTCTAGTTTCTTGCAATAGGTGGGTCAAAGGTTTTAGAGAAGAAATTTGGTACAGGAGGGGAGACGAGAAGGACATCTACCGAGTTTTTTTTTTTTTTTTGCGTTGGATTCACAGCATATCCACCCCGTGGATATGCTGTGAATTTTTTTTTTGCTTGAATTTCTTGTTGCAATTGCTGCTTTGTGTTTATAACAGCCGTTTACCCTAAGGAGAGATGATGTATCGTTATGTGGTCTGGCGACTCTGGCCAGACCGGTCGGTATAAAGAGGAGACCGCGCCAAAAACAGCAGCTTTGCCGTGTCGGCCACCCGTGGTCTGTCGTCAATCGAAACAGCCGGAATGCGGGCGCGTCCATCTGAGAACGGATGGCTGCCTTACGTAAAACTCGCTGTCCATATTTCGAGTGCCAGGTGTGACATGGATCCGGCGGTGAAATTTCAAACTGCAGTTTTTGAACCACGAAATATTGTGATTCAAGTTGAGAGATAGGGCTATGGCGCCTCCTCCACTGTCTCCGGGAGGGTGGATTGAACGGTGACCGAATTGAGAAGTTCCTTGTGGGAGTTCGTGGCTGCAATCATGGCAGCGCCGTGGTGTCTGTACTCTGCTGCGTCCACATACGCGGCCGTGAGGTTGT
This sequence comes from Haemaphysalis longicornis, assembly GCF_048455015.1. Classification (NCBI taxonomy): domain Eukaryota; kingdom Metazoa; phylum Arthropoda; class Arachnida; order Ixodida; family Ixodidae; genus Haemaphysalis; species Haemaphysalis longicornis. Next base: position 8,531,401 of record NW_027526295.1, read on the forward strand.
TGCCACGTATTTTATGAAGTGTCTCCACTCGCTTTAGTCATTTATTGGAGCGGTACTGGGGGTGAATATTGCGTGCTTACGATTTAATTGATACAGTGTAGTTTATAAAATGTACGTGGTGCGAAACACACGCACGAACGAGCATGCGCACGCACGCACGCACAAACCTGACACGTACAAAAAGATGCGGGGACGTCTCAAATCTTGTCATTTGAAAACACAATAGCTCACTTGCGTTAACCGTTATTTTATGTTTTACTCCCCAGGTGACCGAGGCTCTGCCAGCGCAGTCATCCATCATCCTGCCATTTTTCCTGCTCTCGCTGGTGACGCTGCCTTACAGCGTGGAGGAACTGCTAGCGGTTAGTATGCGGTGCACAATCATATCTTGGTCATGCTGCCCGTTTTCAGCTGTGGTGGTGTTAGGGGCGAAGCACCTTAGGTACCCGGGCTGTCGGCGTCTTTTGTCACCGTCTTCTCCTGTCGTCACGCTAATTCAAGTTGTCAAACGATGGTCAAAAAGGAAGTGTGCAATGAATAAAACCGGTTCAAAATAAACTAATATATTTAAACTAATTTGAAACACAGGAGTAACTACATTTTATTGCACAAATAGAAATTTGTTGAATTCCTTCTCAAAATTGGTTTCAAACGCCAGGTTTTCCCTTGTAAAGCATACTTCTTGGCATGATGCGTCGTGTGACACGAAGACAACTTACGGCCGGTATGTCTCATTTGATTGCTTGAATCTGGTTCAACACAAGAGAGGGCGCCACCGCCTCAGCAAGCGCAGGATTGCTCCTGCCACCGGCGCTTCTCTGGCGCCCAATAAGCGCGCTCCGCGTGACAAGAGAGAGGCAACGGCGCTAGGTGGCTCCCGAAACGCTGTTTTCTGCGATGGACGGTTGACTATTAGCAGTGATTTTGCTTTGGGAAACGCACACTACATGCTTCGCTCGTCCCCAGCTTGGAAGTCGCATTTAAGCCGGTTTTTACAGAGGCATCTCGGTAGCCTTAACATCGACAACCCATTTATCACCAAGAATTCACTTGAAGTAACAGAATATATTAAGAATGACGCCTCGGCGCGGTTTGCCTTTTCTCTTGACGTTGAAGATTTATTCTATTCTTTGCCGCACTCGGAACTGTTTGCGTCTGTTAGGCAATGCATTGATGTAAACGGCGTGTAAAGTTCCATAATTCTTGTGGTATGTCGGTGGACTGTTTTATGCGGTTGTTGGAGTTTTATCTGGACGCAACATTTGTTTTTTTCGAAGGACGCACGCATATTGTGAAACAAGGTATATGTATCGGGTCATGCGTTGCGCCAGTTTTATGCAATATTTTTCTTGCTAGTGTCCACCGGGACTTGGTGTTAAGTTTTGACAAAGATGTTGTTCTGCGTGTGTTTAGATATGTCGACGATTTTTTAGTGGTTCTGAGAAAACAGTGTTCACCTAACTACATTGCAACCGCAGAAGTGATTTTAGAGAATTTTAGCCGCCATGGGAAGGGTCTTGAAATTTACACAGGAGGTTCCCAGTGATGACACCCTGCAGTTTTTAGATAATAATTTTAATTTTTCATCCGACCATGTTTGTTGGGTATATCGCCCGCGTGCCCGTAAACAGCTTCTGCCATTTTCATCATCTTATTCAAAGGCTGTTAAAAGGGCCATAGCATATCTGGTTTTAGAATCTGCACTGAAGACGTCCTGTGCACATGCTGTTCAAGAGAGCTTTGACTCTCAACTGAAGACTTCTGCCCGTCGGTTGCCCGAACCATGTCTTGGTGGGTGTTGCCGAAGCTTTGCTGCCGAAAGCCAAAGGCCAAGTAGGGGCGAAGCGGCCAGAACAACCTAAGGCGAACCCTGTTGTTCTGCCCTAGAGTTACGCACAACCTGAAGAAACTGGCGGAACGGCACAAGTGCCGGTGGTGTTTTCTGCTCCACAAAAACTTAGCCGCCTGCGCGCGCAAATTTCTGGCAAGCCCAAACCGAAGAAGTGCGAAAAAAAGCATGCCAAGCGCTTTGTGCCCTGTGACGTCGGGGTAGTCAACGAGATACCGCTTTTATGCGGGGATGCCTACATCGGCCAGACGGGCAGACGTGTGAATGACTGGGCACGCGAGCATAGGTCTTACGCGCGCATTTAGCCACGCACTGCCAAGATTGCAGGCCTGTCACTCCTGTGGAAAAATGCAGACCTTTCTTTGAGCAGATTAGAATTCTCGGCAAGAGTGATGATACAGTGGGGAGGGAGCTCTTGGAAGCGCTTTATATTAAGCAGAAAGAGGACAAGTTCTTCAGCGATACATCTGTGTTTTAAGTGCGAATGCACTTTATAAGCGACCCCAAACCATCCACCGCCGGCGGTGGCGGCGGCGTCCGCAGTGCTCCTCTATATTTAAAAAAGAAACAGCATCCGGCGCCAGGTTTCGATCCGAGGACTTTGCGGCCGCAGCGCGACGCTCTACCGACCAAGCCACGGACGCGACGCTGATATCAGTGTTAGTGACGCGCCTTATATCTTTAACGCATTCAAACTACGTCGTCAGCGGCGTGCGTTGGCGACTCAGCGGCGTTATAGCGGCTTGATAACTGCGTGGTGTACACGTGATACTACAAACCCGATGGAAGAGATGGAAGAGAAGGCGGCGAGGCGGTGGGCTGCGGGGGCCGAGCGCAAGCGCCGCAAGCGGGCCGACAACCGTGCATTCGCACTTTCACATTCTCCCCCTCGGGGAAATGGGGGGGAATTTTTTTGCGTGCCAGCGAGTTTGAATTTTCGAAAAAGTCACTTTGATCATGTTCTCTGGTTGATGCGTTCCATGTAGTGTACCGAAGTGGGCGTGCGCATGCTGCTGATGATTCATGTATAAATATGAGAAGCCTCAATAAATGTTAGTTGCAAGTGAGCCCTTGTCCCGTCGTCCTCCTTTACTGTCGTTGTCCAAGTCGCGCTCTATTTTTTTAATCAATATTTTTGTTGTTTTTTCGGATTATATTTTGTTTTAGCATCGGGTCGATGTACTCTTAGAGGGGGTGTAATGCCGCGAACCATGTATGGGTTTGTTTATTTATTGTTTGCTTTTACTGCCCGGCCACGCCCGACTGTGTTATCTGTGTCCCACGCGAAGCGCGTCTTCCATTCTTTATTTTTATGCCGCACGGGCTATCTCATTCAGATAAGCAGGCTGTTTTGTCTTAACGTCACAAGCCCAGGATAATAATCTCTGATCTACAATGTTCTGGATGTAAATCGACGGTTCCAGAAACACTCGCGCCGAAAGATAAAAGTCTGCAAAGCCGCCTTCGCACGTCACTTCGTTGACTGCTGCTTCGCCACCTGTATTCCAGTTGTTAGGGTTCGCTCCAATAAACTTGTTTTCCTTGAAGACAACTGCGTCGTCTTTGGCCTCGTGACAATATTCTTGGACGTCGGCGTTTTGGTCGTCGTCTTGTACGTGCGGAAACATTATTAGCCTAAGCATGACAGTAGTTACGTACTACGTACTGTTCGGCACGTTGTCGCCCTTGTGGGGTCACTGCAGTTATGCGTTCGACATTTGGCGGGATTACGCATTGTTTTTACAGTGATATAAACAGCCACCAATGAAGCAAAACCACCCATTGTGTCGCTACCTATAAGTGAGAAGTTGAGTTTTGAACAGAGCCCGTGACTGTATTAAGATATGTCCTTTTCAGGCCAGGTTGGGGTGAGTGCAGCCACGCACCCGTGATGAAGCCCCAGGGTGAATTAATAAAGAAACGACGGTCACAGCCACAGCGTGAAATGTGAATGAAACGCAATGCTGCGGACCCTGTGTTCCTGTTGTGAAATTAAAGCTGCAGTATTTTCTCGTGGTGCAAGCAGCCCGCCGTCCTGACAGATATGGCGGCGGCTTTGGTCGTGCTGTGCACCGAGAGGACCACGGCCGTGGACCAGATAGCTTTGAAGCTGACCCTGTTCATCGGCACCCGCATGCGTGCGCTGGTCCTCTTCTCCGCCGTGGCGGCCATCGCTTGCACCATCCTGCTAGACGCCAGTGCCTCCATTGTCGTGGTTGGCTCGCTGCTGGGGGCCTTCGTGCGCGCAATCCAGGAAGACATCGTCCAGGTACGCGAGCGAAGCATGGCTGTTGTATGGTGTCGCATGTCTGACCTGTTTCCATAAGTAGATATTGCCCGAGGTAAAAAATAAAGTTACGCCTTACGTTAACTACGTTTGTGTGATGATCCGCCAGGGAGTTTGGGAGACAATGCCATCTAAGAAATATAGTCAGGTTGATTGTGCTGACAAAGATAGGAAAGCACACAGTGTTTGGTCACTTCTCATCAATGTGGGCCCGAACGAACACCAACAGTCAGATCTCCCAGACACCCCCGCCTCCGATAAAGACACCCTTTAAAGCGACTATGCCGAGGCACCGCATTAGCAGCTGGTTGCGGTAATGTTACGTACATTATGCTCATGACTAAACATTTTTCAGATAACCTTGCCCGACGCTGTATTTCAGCGTTTAAGGGGGTCCCGATTTCTCGAAGTCTTCCGTGGTACAAATGACGGGAAAGGTGCATCTACGCTTGTTCCATTTCAAATGAACCATTTCTCGGTGATCCCCTGTGTAATCGGACTTTCCGTTGAAAAGCCGCATGTCCTTGGTTATATGAGGTGAAATACAGAAAACGCCCCAGTGTTTGATTAAAACAAAAAAGAGGTTGTTTTTCACAGTTAACCACAGATGTGGCTGGGGCTCTGCAGCCTTTCATTGAAGTGTCACTTGGGATAAATCCCTTCCCACTCCGGTAACCAAGAGTAGGGACTCCATAGCGTATTGCAAGTGCGAAGTTCAAAGAACGATTTTGAGAAGCCAGCTCTTCCATCTGCACTCAATTCAGGACATCCAGTTACAATGGCTTTCACTCCGTGGACGTGGCCACCTTGCTTGATGTGGGACATGTTCGTCGCACGTTAAGGATGCACGCACTGGCTCTTAATTGTCGGGGATACTGTCGTGCATGTGGTGCATTCGTGAGGCCCGTTGCCTGGAAAGGAGGTCCCTGAGGATGAGCTGGTTGCAGAAAACTTCATGAAAGCGAGTGTTGCCGACGACCATCACCAAGCTTAATTAATGGTCCTACCAGGAACCAAGTGCCATCTACCGAGCCAGCCACCTCAGCTTCGCCTGCCGCACCTAAGAATGCGCACCTTCTCGCATGACTGCTTCTCTTAGTGGAACCAAGCAGCAAATGCGTGTCCTCAGCAAGCATGTGCTTGCTCGAGGTGAACGTGTTGCTAGAGGCACTGTGGTGACCCTAAGATGACGCAAAGCTGAGGAAGGAGTGAGTGAGGCTCGGTCTCGTAGCCGCAGTCCTTTGGCATGGTCACTGCCCTTTTGTGTACCAGCTTAGAGGCGGAGAAAGTTCTACTGCCCGGTTTATTCGGCTCCCAAAGATGCTTCCATTTTCATGGTCACTGCCCTTCTGTGTGCCGGCTTAGAGGGGGACAAAGTTCTACTGCCCGGGTTATTCGGCTCCCAAAGATGCTTCAATTGCCAAAAAATTACAAATTGGAAAACGCATTTCATTGCTCGCGCCATTTCGTGATGTTTCACGTGGCGCAAACGGTTGCGGGAAGCGAGTACGGTGGGGTCTAACAGGAAAAGAAAATTTAACGAGCGAACCATCGCGGCCGAAGGAGCCACTTGTGGCGCACTCGACGCATACGTCAAAACAACTTGCCCGCCTGGACTTCCGTTACTTGCCTTTCTCTGTGCGTCAATCGTGGTGCCGCACGGGACGTGAGATGGTGGTTAAACATCGTGAATGTGCCACGCGGCCTTCTAGATGCGACGCATCTCTTTCACCCGCCTTGTCCCTCCGGCGTAGTCCGGCGGCGTCCGCATCCCTCCCCCATTCTTCTCGCCGCACCAGCTGCGTGCTAGCGCCGCTCTCACCGCAGCGCCATCTGCGTGTTAGCGCTCGGCTGCGGTCGCTCCGTCGCCGTGCCAGCTGCGCGTGGGTGCGGGTTAACACATGCCCATGCGCTGCTCTGCGCTGCTTTCTCTCATTCCCCTCACCGTACATATAAACGCGGTAACTGCGCCGCTCCGCTCAGTCGTTCCGCCGGCGCTCCTCCGATGACATCCTCCGGTGACCGCGGATGATTTGAAATGGAGACTAACAGGCCTGATATCGCGATGGTCGGCGCAACCGTAACAAGCACGGGCCACCCCGACAAAAAATTTACACCATCTTCCCGCGAGGGGAACCATGGGGTAGATGCGACGCATCGGGGGTGAACATGCTGCGTAAATAGGACACACAACAACAGCAATCCACACGCTAACATAACGGAAACGGAACGGCAACCCCCGATGCGTCGCATCTACCCCATGGTCCCCTCGCGGGAAGATTGTGTAATTTTTAACTTTACCTACAAGACGTCAGCGCAACCGCAGCGCGAACGACGACAGTGCCGCTCTTTTGATTTGCGTTATCGTTATGGATAGTCGGATTTTAGTCGCCTCGATGCACTCGGCATAACAGTGTGGCGTCATCTGTTAGTTAAGCTTGTAACAGCGTGCAAATCTGAATTATTGTGGCCCACTATGTCGGCACGACTACTTGAGTCTGTCAGTTTTGTCAGTTCTCCATCGCGATCTCTATCTCCATCGCAAGTTATCCGCCAGTTTTCCGCCAGTTCTCCATCGCAAGTGTCAGCTGCTTCTCCAAGCAGTTGACCCTTGCGTCTGCACCTTCACAAATTGTTAGCAGACACGGGATTCTTTGGGTAACCTTTTGTGATGATATGAACAGGACATGCCATGTGCTGTCTCTAGTGAAACGTTTATCTGCCTCGGAGCGCTAGCCAGATGTCGTCATTTTTTCCCAGCAAAAGCCTAGCTGCAAGTTTATCATGCCCTGTTCGCTTCGCATGCCAGTTACTGCACATTTGTTTAGGGCACGACTACAGCTAAAATGTGAACGCAATTCACCTCTTGCAAAAGAAAGCACTGCCTAGTATTCCCAGTATTGCGTAGTTTGTGCACACGACAAAACAGCTGTTTAGAAGTTATAACATAATACCCCTTCCGTGAACATACGAGTCTGTCTGCTTTATTCTTTTTTGTTCTCAAACCAGAGCTTCAAATCATTTTGCACCCAGTATCAGGTTTATCCAGAACTCTTACACATGTCTTACAAATGAACACTGTCTTGTACTACGCCGACGCACTGACTGTGCACTGCAATCACTCGCATACAAATGACCTGTTCTGCTTAATACGTGTGAACAAAAAGGTGTTGATAGTGGAAGTGTTACCCGGAAACAGCTGGTGGAATGCTTTTTAGACAACCCGTTGTGAACAAATCATTTGTACAAATGTTTTTTCCTGGCTCAGTGTCGGTTTTTATATATGGGCGTATGATTTCATGCTGCTTTTTTATCGCAAGTACTTTAGGTTGTAAATAGGCCATTTTATGCAGTACTTTTTATTCGGATAACGCTGCTGTCTCCAAGGGTCGTCAGGCACCCTCAAGCAGTACGCAACTGCTTTTCGCCTGATGTAACCCCAACCTTGACTTGAAACAAAAAACCTTTGATTTAATTTGATATGGTAAAACTTATTGCGGCATCTGTTCAATGTTTTGTAAAGCGGGTTGTCCATGTGCAAAAGTGTGCCTAGAGCTTTTTCGAGCACCCAAACCTGTGCTAACCAACACCTCCGCGCAAGTGTGAAATGAAAACCGTGCATTACATGACACAAATGTCATTTTGACTGTTTTACAAGCACCACGTCATGGGGTCTCGCCGGAGCAAGTATACGCACGACGAGACTGCCACGCTGGCGCGTCAGTCGCATCGTACTGGCTGGCCTCAGCTGGATTGCCTAAAGTTTGCAGTATAATATTACCTTTCAACGTGACCTAACATTACCTGGCCTCACCAAACATAACCTAATGCAACCTAGCCTAACCTACCCAACCCAGCCCAACGACACAGAACACAACCTATAATAAACCTAATTCAACCTATTCTGGAAGTCCTGTGCGTCTATCTTGATACAATAATAACCTGAATAAAAAAGCATTAACAAATCACCATGACTGAAAACTTCGAAAATTCTGATATCTAAAATAAACAACAAAAAATTTAAGCCAAACTTAAACCGGCGATCGATTGCCTCTTGTTCGTCGTAAGGGTAGCACTTGCTTACTGTTATTTACGGGAGCAAACAAGTCCCTTCACTCTGGCGCAAGGCAAGAAGATTTTTTAAAAACAGCGCACACACTACATACCCAGTGCGGGGTTGAATTATCGCTAGTGATAATACCGTATAGCCCCCTTATAGAGAACCCCGTTTTAACGAAATAACTGCTATAAACAACAAATTCATTTGTGTACATAGATTTTGTGTGCAGATATAGCGAAAAGCGGATATAACGAAGTCATTTCAGTTTGCTGATGTGTGCGTTATTTGCGGGCCTGACTCTACCAACAATGTAAGCACAGTCCAACAGCTGGAGCTCGCCGTCGCATTTCGTCGTGAAGCGAACGCAACCACAACACACACACAGCTTCGGCCGCCGGCCTGGGTGCACAATTCGTTCTGGCAGAGAGCGCTGCGTGAAGGAGCAAGACGGTTGTTCTAGCAGACGCAAGTTACTGCTCACAGAAGAACGGAACAGTGGAAGGCCGACGTGCTACTTGCCGCCAAGACGTCATCAAGGAGATAACGGGCATGTGACTACAGCTAACCTGCAATAACCACCACAACCGCCACTGGCGCCGCGGCTTGGCAGCTTGGGAATATTGGCACGGCTTAAATTATACCTTGTAGGGATTCTCGCCTGTGAAGTCTTGCGTCGCTCCGTTTAAAATAACGCGTGCCACCTATCCTGCCATCTGCGAACGAACGGGGGAAGACAGTGAAGAGCGGATTGAAGAGCGGTGTGAAGAGGGAGGGCGTGTCACTCCCGATGTACGCTAAGCAAGCGCAGCGGCGATTGTCAGCGGTGGGAGTCGCCAGTCTGGAGTGCCACCACCATGGACGCCACCCAGTATAGTCCAACCGTCACCAGCCACCTTGAGGAGCGCGCACGACCGCAAACGGACTGCCGTTCGTCCGGCTGTGCCCCGGAAATTGAAGTGCTGTGGCGAAGGCATCCCCTGTGCCGTTTATGTTTCTTTTCTGCTGCTTAAGTAAATCCCCTGTTCCCTCGTGCAACGTTTGGGCGGTAGTGTTTCTACAAAGGCAGTCGCCTGAACCCCTTCGTTAGGCAGGACTGCCTGTAACCTGTACATTGTGGGCGTGTTCTTACTTGCATTAAGGAATAGAATAGAATAACGCGCCGCCGTTATTCTAACTGTTCTCGCGCAGCACCGGACTGTTTTGCCGTGAGACTCAACCCCCAACGGGTTCGAGAGCGAGCCACGACTGTCGCCGCGCGTGTACGTCGTCAGTCACTTCACAGGGAAGCGATATCTTCCATAGTAAATGGGTATATTACGCGGACAACCACGTCACAAGCACTACGCTGCACTATGCCCTTACACCCTGGGGCGTAGACCCGTCAGCGTGTGCCCACCCCGTGTTCGCGCAGCAGTTAGCGTCCGCCTGCGTTGGCCGGCCGCGACGCTCGCTGAGGTAGGGGAAGAGAGCTCTCTGTGGCCGCGATAAATTTCAAGCCACTGGGCTCAGCCGGGCGGCAACGGCGATCGCCTGCTGACCTTAGACGGCGAAGCCGTCACCACGCGGACGTGGGTAACCCTGCCGTTGGAACGGGGAACGCCCGGACGCACTCATCCCCAGGATTGAGGGACACGCGCCGCGGAAACCTGACTGCGCCCCTCTCCCGGCGCTTCGCCCGTCCGGGGCGTAACTGAATGGGGCAGAAAAAAGAAACGGCCGCCGTTTAATAACGAAGACAGCTAGAAAAAGCGACTCCGGGATATCCGTAGCACGGCTCTAGCGGCATGCCGTGGCAAAATATTGGGCTTGTACGACTAACTCACGAGGTTCCCGGGCCGTCTAAAATTTTTCTGCTGCGGCCTATGAGAACAGGCTGGATTTCAGGTCGTTCCGCACTAGTTAACACAACATTGTGGCGCTCAGAAAACAGATAGAAAAAATGACTCCCGGGTTTGAGTACTTCAGGTTGTGGGCTACAAACCTGTTATTGTAGATTTTTTGCAACGTTGTTTGTGTAGGTTCCCTGCAACACTTTTCATGCCCGGGGTGAGGCGTATCGCCACAAACTTCGAAAAACTGACGCTACGTGGCGCCCCCGTCCCCCTCCTTTTTCCTGGAAGGAGTGGAGAGGAGGACCGTCTCCAGCCGAACACTCGCCTCTCCTCAGCGGAACCAGGGAGGGTTCCCATCTGTTGTCGCTGAGAGTAACAAAGAGGCAGTCGGTAGTGTGCACGAGGACGAACAAGGCCTGCTCCCCTGGTTTATCCCAAGGAAGTGGCGGAGATAATTGCTGCCACTGAAAAGGTTTGGCTGACTTGACTGTCCCCCCTCCTCATTTTTAGTTTGCGCAGAGCAAACAAAGCGTGCTCCCCTGGTTTTTTCGCGCGGGGGGGGGGGGGGGAGGGGGGGAGGGGGGGGGGAGACTTTCCAGCACAAGAACTGTGCCTGAAGGACCTACGACGTGTCCACACGCGCTACTGTGTACAGTTTTTGCTTCTTCGTTTTCTTTCTTTTTTCTGAGGTGGCAAATAACGCTATGTTAGTACGGTGTCAAATGTGAAAATAAGTTATCCGCACGGTTTCCTGCAGTGATGCGTTAAATGGTGTAAAACGTATATGTTTGCGCGCAGGTATGCCATTTTGTCTTTTTTTACATACGGATTAGTATGAATGTATTTGTAATCTGTTTAGCGTTTTCTTTTCTTTTGCTGTATTGTGTTTTTCTTATGTATACAGGTAATCATGCCGTCCTTGTTACTGTATATATCTATTCCCACACATGCCTAAGGCCTGGCACTCAGGCTGGAAGTATGAAATAAATAGTAAATAAATAAAAATAAAGCACTTTCTTCAAGTTTCTGAGACTGAAATTATGGCGCAAGGGGGGTTGCCAAGAGCTGAACGAGCGCCGCTTTTTTAACGCTATTATATCGAAGCGGCGTCCGTTTTATCAAAAATCGTTTTCTCGAATGCCGGTTTATAGATTCACCAATGTTCGTTGGTTTTTTTCGTTTAAATTGTTATTTTATTCAATTTATGTACCATTCATCCCAATGCTATTTAAACGCTTTTTACCAGAGGGAATATATTAATTAGAGGTGTGTTCAAGTTTAATTAATTGTTTTTCATCCTTTTGAAAAATTCCCAGTATATTGCCGTAGTTTCGCAGTTTTTTTCCCGCAGCTTTTTGTTCAATATTTGTTGCCTTTAAGCTTTGCGAATTTTCTCATTCTTGTGTGCGCTCTAGAGAATGTGTTTGATATTTTGTTAATTGTAAATATTAAAATTGTGGCCGCGCTCCACTGCTTCCAAGGCGCTTCCATCAGAACAGCACCAGTTAAAAACTGATATGCGTTAAAAACGGTTATAAAAAGTATAAACGACGCCGTAAGAAGCATGCATATACGTGAAAAAGTCAATGGCGCTTAACCGAAATGGAAGCAATTATACATTTACAGCACACTGTTACAGTTAAAGTGTCGTGAATTATACGAACGCAATGGTAGTGCTGCACCTGAAATTAACCCCAATGTTGAGCATTGATGTTTGGGATTCCAAGTTACTACTATTTAGACGCCTATGAACGGCCCATTTTAGACGGGTCTAGGACATTTCGATGTACTGGAACATTTCAATGCGGGATGTTACGGTGCAAGCATTCCGGTGCACCGACATTTTCGTACGCCAACTTTTCTGCGAACGGATTTGTGTGCTTATTTGTGTGAAACTTTCGGCAACTTATTATTTGCGTAGGTATTAGGTTATGGATGACTGTCTGCGCACTGATTGCATCGTTTGTGTTTATACTTTGAAAGTTTTCGGTCAGAATTTGAGATTTTTTAGAGCTTTATTTAATAACTCCTTTAGGCAATACCAATTATTATGTATCTTATTTTTTTCTAGGGGCGCGGGCGAGGGTTCAGAAAGTCACAAAAAGAGCAGCTTCTTGCCGCCTTGTGTGGCGCCTTGCATCTGCGCAAAAAGAGATATTTAACGATGTTACGGCACATATAATGTTACACTGACGTCGAAAGGGACAAATTATGCAGCTCTTAAAGCTTTATGCTGTCGTTCATGAAACTTTGTGTAAATGAGCTGAAGAAACGGTTTTCATTAAGACTTGTAACAAATAAAACTGGCTCACTGAACGTAGGCACTTCCAAAAAAAGACGTCTATTGCTAAGCTTGCGCACCAAGCTTCTGAACTGTGCCTTTTCTGTGCACCCTTCGGTGCCACACACAATAATTGCAGCTCTCTTTCCTAGGTGTAAACTCCGAGGACACCTAAGCACTTTTTTATGATACAGTGATTGAGAAAGCATTAGTGTCCAGTTGCCGAACGTGCACTCTCAATCGTCCTTTTTTCTTTTCTGTCTGTCTATCTGTCCGTCTGTCACTCGATTCAGCCGCTGGGCCAAACATGAAACAATGCTGGAACAAGGAGTATATATAGGCAAAACCGTCCCAAGCTACTGAACCTGGCGGAGTGCATATATTTCTATGTGTCAATATTGTTCAGAAGAAAAACTTGGCCGCGTATCTGCTCGCTTCGCTGCAAATGTCGTCGAAAGGCGATAGTCTTCTGCAGCCCCTGCCGTCTCATACATTCTCCCCCCCCCCTCTCTCACTCCTCGCGCGTCTGACGCGATGGAGGTTAGCTAAATTAAATCCACTTTCCCGCGCTGCAGAGCTCGCACGCCATCTGTTGGAACCTTTGCTACTGTTCGGCTTAGGGTTGCGCTCGAGCTCGAGGCTCGGGCGCCAGCTTCTTTTCGTATTTTTTGGTCAAACCATTGTTTTAACGCCTCTTTTTTAAATTGCTATCGTGAAAACCAAGGCCATGTCTATGCTTATTTAAAAGAACGCGCGTAATCCCGGTTATGTGCTTACATTTTGCCTCAAATGTACCTGGGGTTTCCTTCGCGCCATATTATTGGGACATGTATGACAAATCTTGGCAGTTTTAGAAGTTTGGAACGGTTTTGCGTATATAAGCGTCTTGTTTAATAATATTTATAACTTTTGAACCGGTGGCTGAATCGGTGCCGTCCACCGGGCGGGCGCCCTAACATCTGCGCTTCATGCTCGCCAAATAAAGATATATCAATCAATCAATCGCGTTTAAGTAGCCCAAGAAAGACTATCGTCTTTAAAAAAGCATTAGGCATAATTGAGGCAAAACATTAGTGCATAACTGGCCGCAGCAGCGTTCTTTTATTCAAAAATAGACGTGCGATTGTTTTTAATAAAAATGCGGTAAAAGACGGTGTCAAAAACAGGCCAGATAGAAGTAAATATAATAAAAGAAAGATGTCTCCTCAAGAGTGAGAGAGAGAAACCTTTATTTGGGGCAAGGCTGGCCCTAGGCCTGTTGGGGGAATAGGATCAAAGGAATGGGTAAGGAAGGGGAGCAGACCGGCCGTTCTATACAGCTCGTGCTAGACCGCTTGTGACTGCGAATACAGCAATCTTGTGAAGGATGGGAGTGCCCACTGAGTGAGGGTCTATGGCTATCGCGGGATCGTTGGTGGGGGCAGAGAAATTTCTATAGCGAGTTAATTTGGGGCAAAACCAAATGAGGTGGTGCAGATCAGCTTTGGTTAGGGAGTGGCACTTGTTCACGAATACCTCAGCAGCTCTTGGAAGCGTAGGTAGAGAAGCCAGGAACCCAGGCGGGGTGAGGTTTTTGAGGCGCTGTTCCAAGAACAATTGAAAGAAAAGGTCCCAACAGGTGGCGCGCGAACCAAGAAAACGAGGGAAAATTGAATCTAATTCATCAAACTTCAATTGCATTAATTATGGGGGAGGCAGGGGGAGAAGAACAGCGTGAGGGGGAGAGGGGAGGATGTTACGAGGCGGGGGCGGCCGAAGGCTATGGTATACATTTGCAGCGAAGCAACCAGATACGCAGCCAATTTCTTATCTTCTCCTCGTGTCTATGACTCGGCACATACCCGGGGAACGTATAGCATACCCCATTTCAGGTAGTATGACGGACAGGGCGTTTCACGTAAGAGCGCTAGTCCAAGAATATTGTTCACTGATCATGTCGCACACTAGCCGGTGGTTGGGGCGGGGAGTATTAAAATATTTTAGTGTACGTCTAAAAGAAAAGAAGAACCTACCCGCAATCAGTAGCACCTTTCTCTTCTTGAGCAAAGCTGCCTCAGGGGCTAGCGCGTGCAAGTCGATCCAGCACGTGCTCTTTTCAGAAGCGTTCTCGTCGGGCCGGCGTGCGTCTTTTTTAGCTTTGGAGGCACCGGAAAGCCCGTTGAGCGGACGCGTCCCACGCAATAGAAAACATTCATAACGTGTTTTTCTTTTACTTGCCGAAGACTTGCATATGCTCATCTGCTTGTTTTGGCACTGTCGCGTTAATTGCGTATTTCTTTGTTTTCCGTTACTCATAATGTTAGTATACTTGCACCTCAACCTTAACGCAAAGTAGGTAAGGGTTGAGGCATTTGATTTTTGGTTTTTTATGAACCCCGAAATAATAGATTATGATCTTGCTCTACCGCTTGTGCTTTGCAACAATAACGCAAAATGTTTTTGTGCTGCAAATTATTTGTCAATGCAGATATTAGCATAGGAAAAATAATTTTCCTGAATTCGGGTGTGAATGTTCGCGCGTAGAAATTAAAAGCGAGCAGAAAAAGAAAAGCTCGTTTCGTTTAATTGCATGCGTCTTCAAAAGACGCCCACATATCAGACACCTGATTAATTCTAATGTACGAATCAATGTACCAACACAATTTGTGCAAGTTGTTCAACAGCAAAAAAAAAAAAAGTTCGGGATGTGCCAAGTGCGAACAAGTATCATGCAAGCGGTAGGAAATAAAAATGCCCTGTGACAAATTGAACAGATGACCCCTTAATGTCGAAAAGGTGACCCATGGGACCTGAAAGGCTTTCGGAACCGACGTCCCCCAACAACACGTTTCATTCCGTGAAATAGCCAGGACACCGGGCTGGTCGAGCGGCGCGGTGAGCAGACGATGCGTCCGTAGCAGACAAGACGACACTGGCAAAAGTTGACTCATTAGCGACGCTGCAGTTGACCCGAGCCTGCTCGATACGTACTAACGCACATTGTTTCACAAGTCGAAAGAAAATTTTACCGGGCTCTTTCCTTCGAGTGAGAAATGCAGCACGAGCGCCACGAAAAAAGCAGGCGTCCGAGCGGGGCGAGCCCTCCCCGTCCACACGGGTAGGGTGCCTCGATGCGCGCCCGCAGAGCGGGGGCGCATCGAGGCAGTCTACACACGGGGGAACCGCAGCCCATGCGGGGTCGTTTTGTGAGGGCTCCCCTCTTGTTTTTTTTTTTTTTTTCCTTCCTGGTTCGGCGAATTTCAAAGGCGAAAAGCTGGCCTGTTTGGGAAACCGTCGCGAGCGGCTAGACCCTGTGTGAAGGCCCTGCTTCTCGCACCGCGGGGGAGAGAACAAGAGAGAAGGAATTGTGTCTTCAGGTCGCGACGCCACGTGGTGTCAGTTTTTCGAAACTCGACGCCGTGTCCCGAAATCCTGGCCATGTGATGCAGTTGAGGCATGCGCAAATCGACATGGTTGGTGCCGGGACCCAAAATTGAGTGGAACACCTGCTAATGCAAGGAAGGCCACAAGTTGCCGAAAGGAATTTACGTACCGTGCGAGCGCTGCGAGTCCCAAGAGCAGTATCTCCCGGAGTCTCTCGCGCGCCACGTGTCGCCCCTCGGGAGAGGAGGGAGGCGCGTGAGGCTCACCCTGCAGGCCCCACTAAGGAGGAGGGCGTCACTAGCGCTTCCTCGCCCCGAGTGGAGTGGTTTGCGTCCACACGACATTTATAATTGTTTGTGACTTATAAAAGTTAACGTTGAAAGAAAGATGTTAGGTGTTTCATTGAGAGCTTGTGGGCGCACTTTTCCTTGTTGGTCGTCACTTGACTCTTGGCGCATCCGCTCAGTCGCCGTATACGCCACCTCTGCTGAGTGTCTGATAACTTCACTTTTTGATTATTCACGCAATTATTAAAGAGAAGCTTCTTTAAAGCAAAGCTTTTTACCTCTACCCCCCCCCCCTTCCCAATGTTCTGTCGCGACCGTTGGTGTCAACAGAAAACTCCCGTGAACAAAGAAAAGAAGTTGCTGGCGCCGTCAGGAATCTAACCTGGAAGAGAGAAACGGAACGAAAGCCCATTGTCTTACCCATTGAGCTACGAGCCCACGCGGAGATCAGGGAGACCGACGGTGCACTCGCCGAGCACAGCTGCGGGTTTACCCCCTGAGTTCTCGCTAAATGCCTCGTGATAGTGTTACGCGACCTCTTGCGCCGCTGTTGCGCTCAGCCTACGGCGCGTGTAGTGGCCGCGTGAGCGCCTTGCGGATGCGCTATGAGTTAGTAAACGTTAATGGAAGCTCACACCAACGCATGCAATCTCACTTTTCCTCCTCCTTTGCCGCCGATCCCTTTGCCTGCGTCGGCTGCGGGAGAGACGGAGGGGAAGTGAGATCATATAACACAGGGTTTGCGCTTTCCTTAATTTTATAAAAGAGAGAGTTTACACTTGCGTGCTTTACCAATACAACTCAACCGGCCACCATTCATGGATTCTGAATTTATTTAATCTTAGCAAGATTATGTCGTTGAAGTAATAAAGGGTGTTGTTGAGTGCAGTTCACTTGTCTCTGGTTTCAATCTTTCTAGGTCCACGTGTAGATTCAAGTGACGTAGCATGGGTAATCGCTATGGGTGTCGTTTACAGCTTCGCTTTCTAACCACCTTCAAAGGGTGGATTGGCGCGAATTTGTTTTTTCGAGATTCTCCGTAAGGGGCCCGAACGGAGTAGATGCGCTTAGCATGGACTCCGCAAATAGGTGTTTCCCAGTGGAAGATTTCTACGTTAACCCCATTCATTTCATTACTGGTGCGTCGCTGATGTACCCCACTGCCCACCTGACCGCCTTCTGAAAACACAGCACGTCCGAAGTTTGCACTGTTTAGCAGCTCGGCTAACCCTAGCGTCGAATAGCACACCGCCGCCGGCGGTCACGTCGGCGCAGCGGCCCCTCGCTACAAGCCTGCGAAGCGGCACCAGTTCCAGCAGCGACACCTAATGCCCAGGCCTCAACGTTGTGAGAATGGAACCAGTCGTTGTTCAAGGTGGGGACATTTCCCCTGACATGGTCACCCTTGAGCGGGGATTGCTAGAATGCAACCGCCAACGTAGCGCTAGCATTCTGAAGCAGCAGCAGAGCGCTCAACCGAGGTCCTCACCAATCAAGCAGGATCAGCCCTCGGGACAGCCTCGCATACCAATCCGGCCGCCTCAGTTACCGAGGAAACTCCTTAAAATAATCATCCGCCCCTGTAGCGGCCTTGGTGTTACTAAGGCTGGGATGGCTGAACTCCCTGACGCCATCCTGCGAGCTGCTGCTCTCCAAAGTAGCGAAGCCAGAGAAGAAAGAATGCGCGCAAATACAGAAAAGAATATGGTAGCAGTAAGCACGCCGAGACTTGTGCGAGCAGAGTAATACAATGCTGTTGCTGCTTTCTCCCTCCATGACCGTGAATACCCGACCACCTCATGCGGCCAGCCCTGAAGCTACACCCAAGGGGTCATTCACGGAATCCCCACCCACAACTCCCCCGAAGACATCACAGCAAGCATCATAAACTCGGGAAACCCAACATCACTACGGGCGCGCCGCATGGGTCACACCAATACCGTCCTCATTGTATTTGAAGGCTTTCGGGGGCCACACTTCCTCTACTACTGAGGAGGCGAGTACCGCTGCCAAATCCGTCGATGAAAAACGGAAGCCTGCCTATCGTGTGGTGCTCTCGGACAGCGCGCCAACGCCTGCCCCAATCCTGACCATTCTCGCTGCGAACGGTGCGGTGTCCAAGCCTTCCCAAGTAACCAACACTCATGCGAACCCACGTGTGTGGCGGCCGCTTGTCATCGGTGTGATAAACTGAGTAAGCAGCATTTCCGGCCGCCAATACACCGTTCACATCCACGCACATTCTGCACACAGGGGCCAGTTGATTCCGTTTCCATGCACTGACGCAACCCAGCAGCAGGCTCGAGAAGTCTCCGAAAAACTTTCCATCCCTCCAAAAACGCCACCAGCCACTGAACACGAAGCCCCGTCCACAGCACGTCTCCCGCCGAACACTTCAACTTACGGGCATAGTGCTATGGAAGCACGTGAAAAACCGCCTCAACGCACTTCGGGCCGTCACCCCAGGGTAAGCTGGTCAGTTGTGGCATCCCGCTCTCCTCAGGCTAACGATATCGAAATAGCACATCTTAAGCAATTACTGGACATGGCCCTAGCTGAAAACGAAACCCTAAGAACCCCCTCAGGGCATCCGTAAACAGCCTTACTCCTCCCTCAACGTCCACACCGCGGGACGACGTGATAGATACTGAATTCCCTTCTACAGCGAAATCAGAACCCAAATCCCTCAGGCCCTCGATTACTACCATTGCTCCCCCTCGTTCTCCTCCCCCTGCCCTGCAACCTCTGCCCTGGGCGTCAATGCAGTCCAAGCGCCGCGCGCCCCTCTCTTCCAAACCCACACCGGAAAAAAATCACTAAAGGGGAGACTGAATCACAAATGAAAGACCTACATGCCAATCTATTCGAGAACCGTTTTAGCGACACTCCGCTCTCAGATAAGAGTCTTCAACTCTCGAATTAGTGTATTTGAAGCCAACTACTCACGACCACCCGCATTATTCGAAAAATTATCCAAACCCTACGACCGACCCAAAACCGCCGCCATTCCTGATCTCAGATACAGAACATTATTATCTGCCAGTGGAATAGCCGGTAATATTGCCGCAAACGTTGCAATGTCCTGCACAGACTCTAAAACCTTAGGTCCACCCCCAGATGTCATTTGGCTGCAGGAGACGAGCTGTGTAGAAAAATTATCCGGGTACAAATACTTTCCGAATAGCGACCCCTGATCTCGTGAAACGACCATCTTCGTCCATCTTAACCCTCCAGTAATACAACACGAGTTCCACCTTCCCACACACATCGACCATGTTTTCACCGAGGTCGTTCCTCGATCCAGTAAACGACAACCTACTGTGTTCATATTAAACATATAATGCAGCCCCGACTACAACACTGTTTCCACGCGATCACCCTTTCCAACAAGCGATCACTCTGGCAGGCCGCCTCTCTTCGTAGTAGTAGGCAACTTCAACGCCCACCACCCCGCCTGTGGCTACCCAAAAGACAATGTCAAAGCGCGCCGTCTCTGGTTAGACTGCCAACAGGAAAGTCTCACTTTACTCACGGACCCCGCATAGTCCATTGTCTTAGAAAACAGCGTCTGCAAGGGCACCTCTCCCGACCTCAGCTACACAAAAAAAGACGCATCTCTCTCCCATCTGGACTAACACGCAAGCCGATCTAGGCAGAGCCTAAAAAATTATTAAAATTGAAATAGGCCTACCATTAATACTACCCAACCAACAGACCCGAATAATAGACTGGGATACACTCAGGGCACATAAAACCAGACATCAAACCCCCACTGCACCCGTTACTATCGCGGCCAACCACGAAGTGTGGGATGGAGCTATACACGAACGTCTACGCAACTCTACAAAAACAGTAGACATCACTGCAAATTCCCCAGAACCTGACTCCAAACTCGCCCATATGTGGCAAACAGAAGCTAGTCTCCAGAGACGCCTCTAAACAGCGGAACAATCGAACCATTAGTAGAATAGCTTCTCTCGACCGTGACATTGAAAAATAATCCTTCCAGCTCCTCACTCATAACTGGCATTCTGCATGTGAGGCTTCAACTCGCACTCCAATCTTTTGCGGATGAGGGACATTCCCAAACATCTAATTCACCCCCCTTCCACACGCACCACTTAACGCCAACTCGTATCCCACATCATACATCGCTTCACTGGTACTGACACCGATCTCCTCGATTATATTCAGAATAAATACGCTCCTGCTTGCCCCACCCAAACTCATTCAAGTTACTGTGGGGATCTTGACCCAGATCTGAACACACCCATAACGGAGGCAGAGGTACGCGCCGACATCCAGCACCTCAAAACCAAATCGTCTCGGGGCCCCGACAAAATAACTAACAAGCTTCTCCGACACCTCGACGACCCCACCATAGCAGACTTGACTACACTTTTCAACGAATGCTGGAAGACGGGGGAACTGCCGCATCACTAAAAGACAGCCAAAAGCGTTCTTATTCCCAAACCGCGGAAGCAGCCAACCATCGATCACCTCCGACCTATATCATTAACATCGTGCCTGGGCAGGCTCTAGAGTACGTCGTTCTCACCCGGCTCAACAGCCACATCGAAAAGCACCATCTGCTGCCTCACTCCATGCTGGTGTTCCGACCCCAGCTCTCTACTCAGGACGCCATGCTACAACTAAAACACCGCATACTAGAAGCTCGATTCAGTTCCACACATAACAACAAAGCGGTCTTTGACCTCGATTTAACGCGAGCATTTGACTCCGTTAGCCACTCGGCAATCCTGGAAGGAGTAGCCGCGGCTGGAGTCGGTGCGCGATCATACAACAACAATCGTAATTTCCTCACGGGTCGAACAGCCACACTCACCCTTGGACAATTGATAACCACCCCATCTCTCTCAGTAGCAAAGGTACCCCCCAAGGATCAATTTTTCCCCCTTTCTTTTTAATATGGCCCTACGAGGTCTACCCCCGCTCCTCGACGCCATCCCTACATCGCAGCATATACGCCGACGACATCACGTTGTGCGTTATACCAGAGGATCTGTGGTCACATCAAAGATACCCTACAAACAGCAACTGACGTCGTCGAGGCGTATGCTGCTTCTTGTGGTCTATCCTGCTCCTCAACAAAATCAGAGCTCCTCCTATACAGACCTAAAAGACCAGGAAAACAGCCACTCTCCCCGCTCCCACTCATCCATATAACTACCTCCAACGGCCAACCCATCCGAATAGTTGACTACATCAAGATTCTAGGTCTCCATATACAGGCAAACGGATACAGTGTGGATACTCTCCGTGCCCTCGACAAAGGGGTTTACCAGTCCACAGGGCTCATTTCTTGCATAGCTACCAAACACCGAGGAGTGAAATAAAACAACCTAATATGTCTCGTCAGTCGCATAGCATACGTCACCCCATTCCTAAACCTCAGTCAGCGAAACACACAAAAATTGAATCGATAATGCCTAAATCATACAAACAGGCCCTAGGTCTCCCCGTTACACTCTCAAAAGACAAACTACTCTCGCTCGGTCTTCCCAATAGGCTAGACGAAATTATCGAAACCCAACGGGTCTCACAACTAGAGCTACTCACGAGAAGTGACATGGGACGCCTCATTATTCAGAGTCTAGGCCTCAATCACCCACTATCTTTGACACCTACGTCGACATTCTCCAAGTCATTCGAGACCAGCTGGTAATCCCCCCCCCTTCGTTTTTGCGCAATTTAAGTAGAGCATGGATTGCCAACTCGCCCAAACCTACAGACTACTAAACCAATTTCCAACCTTAATCGAAGAAATGGCTATCGCTCTCGCCATTATTTTCAGGCCTAAGGTTACTAATATAGCGGCTCCGAATCGGTCATTATCAATTACTTGAAAGGGCGAGTTGACTCCCGAACTTTACGCTTAGTCCTACAGGCACGCGAATTCCCGAAACGAAAGGAATACATCGTTTGGTCACCGAGCCACTTCAAACTTCCAGGAAATGAATAGGCACACGAGGTTGCTCGACAACTGGTCTTTCGAGAGCCCAGTGACGCTGCAGAATCTCCTCAACGGTTCTCTCCTCAACGGTTCCACCGACGAAATAAAGGGAGGGGGGTAGCCGCAGGCACCGAGGTCCCGACGAACACTGGCAGAGTCAATGGCGAGGTCGCTCTGCTCAGTGCAAGTTCTCTTGGCCCGTTGCAACAGGGTGGTCACCACGGACTTCTTGTGAGAGGCTGGATGGACAGACGTGAAGTGCAGGTAGCGTTGGCTTCCTGTAGACGCTGAAAGAGAGCTTTGGCCCAATCCGCTTCACAGGGATATCTAGGAACGACAGTTGGCAATTGACCTCCTCTTCCACCGTGAACTGTATTGCCGCTTGCATGCTATTTAAGTGCAAGGTAAAACGAGTCAAGGCACTTCTTCGTATGACACAAAAGCAGTTGTCAACGTAGCACACGAATATCTTTGGGAGCGGAGAGAACGTTGCGAGCGCCCGGCTCTCGAGGGATTTCGTGGTTAAATTTGCGGCCGTGACTGAAATGGACGCACCCATAGCCGTTCCTTGCACCTGCTTGAAAAATTCCTTCTGGAAGCTGAACTACGCGTTCGACAAGCAGAAATGCAAAAGTTTCGTCAGGTCTGCTGCTTCAATGGGGCACCTTTCGGGCAACGTATCATCAGCTTCGATGGCGTCCTTGCAAACTGACTCAGCCAGATCAACGGTAACACTTGTGAAGAGGGATTTCACACCAAAGGAAACCATCACGTCCCCGTCGTCAAGTGCCACGTCGCGAACCTTCTCCATAAAATCCTGAGAATTGCGCACATGCGTACTCGTTCTTCCAACCAGAAGGGACAAGATACGGTGCAAGAAACCAGAAAGCCTGTGAAGGGGCGAACGGGCTCAGTACCGAGACTTCGGCCTGGTTTGGTTGATACGAGGACAAGTTGTGCACGGTAGAACTGGCAGCGTTTCCTGCAACATTGGTCCGGCCATGACCGAGTCGTGACAGCTTATTGCCGTGCGTCACACCAACCTGGCGCGACCGCAGCCTAGCTTGGAAATCGTGTGCATATGAATGCGTGCGAAGTCATTGGGACATCGGAATTCTAGGCGTAGGCGGGCAAAGAAGGCTTCATTCTTGAGAACTTTGACCTTTTCTTTGCAGTCAAGGATCTTTGCTTGTAGAAGAAGGCTTTGGCTATGACGCATTGGCCAAAAGCTGTGCACACAGGTCTCCTCAGGCGCAAGAAAATAGGAACCAAGCGACGGGCCTTGCAGGTCATGTTGAATTTCAAGTGGGCTTCGAAGGCAGACACCGGGCTTGTGGTGGAAATGTACTGACGAATCTGGGTGATGACAGGTTCGCCATACGCCTCACGCAGTTGAATGAAATCTATGGTTGGACGGAATCCCGTCTGGTCGGGGTGGGTCATGATACATCGGGGAATAAAAACACCGACCGAAAAGTATATTTCGCAAAATAAAAGATGTTTCGGCTCCCACCCGGGAGCCTTGCTCACAATGATTTCTTCAGTATATCACACCACGTTTTATGTACGTCTAAGAATGGGACGTTGGCAGTGGGAGTAAAGTGGAGGCAGATTGCCCTGCGTTCGATTCAATGTTTACTCCCACTGCCTACTGTTTACTCGCACTGCCCACTGCCTACTACCACTGCCAGTTTACTCCCACTGCCTACGTCACATTCTTAGACGTACACAAAAGGGGGTGTGATGTACTGACGAAATTATTGTGAACAAGGCTCCCGTGTGGGAGCCGAAACGTCTATTATTTTGCGAAGTATACTTTTTGGTCGGTGTTTTTATGCCGTGTTGTATCATGACCTACCCCGACCAGACAGGATTCTGTCCAACTATAGATGTCGCTTAAAAGAGTAACGGTCGCGGTGAAATCGCGGTTTTGTCTAACGTCGGGGGCTATCGTTTTGGTGTTTTTTGTTGCGTAGCCTCAACAAGAAGGTGCCAGAGGGCGTCTTCGTGGCATTTTATTTTTTTTCAATGTCTTCAAGGTGCCTAATCGGTAGACAGTGGTTGTTCGAGCAGTGGTTGTTCGAGCAAGACACCATCAGCCAGCGTGCAAACTTTCTACATTTAATTTTAAAGGGACACTGAAGTGATTTGTAAACATTGTGGGTATACTAGCGCAAATTGTAGTCCGGAGTCCATAGGCCATGTTTCGACCACTCTGAGCGAGTTTACGCGAATTTATTTAGAAGAAAAATCAATTCAAAAAGGCTGTCCTCCTCTCTGACCCTCGCCCATTTTGTGTGGCGTTTTCGTGTGATGTCAGGATGAGATGAGCCCAGCGTTTAGCCCGCCGGCCGCCGACGGGTCGTCGCAATTCCCTCGCTCAGTTGAAACTAAGCCACAACACGTTTGTGAATGGAAGAATGTGCCTTTATTTACTTTGTTAGTTTGTACACTGTATCAAGCTCCGAGTCCGTGTCGCTCCACACAAGCGCTGCAGAAGTGCACATGCGACGCTTCGCTGACTTTACGCTGGTAGGAAAATCTAAGGCCACTTGAAGGCGGGAGAAGAGTCAACGAAGTCAATATAGGTGCTAAGGAAATAAAATCACCTGAAACATTTACCGTACAGCGCAAAACTAGGGAGCAGGTAGCAATTTTTGCGCTGGGTGAACAAGCACAGCGGTCAGCAGCACGACCACACATCTGCGAACGCTTTTCCGTCTAAGAAATGCAATTGCTAGACGTGAGATATCGTGGAAGTTTGGGGGACGCTTACTGTACGAGCGCTATACAACAAATAGTCACCGGAAGTCCTTGAAATGCTAAACCTAAATAAAAGTGTAAACTAATTGTACATTATATGCCTTGTATACCCAACGTCGGCAGTGCTGGCTCGTGGACGAGTGGTCTGAAGCGCTAGGATTATTGTTTCGCAAGTCGCAAGCTCGAATTCCCGAGGGTACATGCTTTTTTTAGATGCGGAGCATCTTATAGTCTGGGCATGTCCCGCGTCGGCGTCCGCACTCACACTGCGCATGCCCAACTCTCGTCCTTCCCTCTCTCCCACAGCTGCACGATACTCCCGCCACTTCTCTTGTACCAGCTGCGTGCACTTCGCTTTCGCTTCTCCCGCGTTCTCGCTTCTGCTTTCGCGACGCATGCGCGGCGCTTGCGCATCTCTCCTCCTCTCGTCTCCTCTCCTTCAACCTTGAATGTAAATCGGGTAGCCCGCTGCGCGCGTTCAGTTCAGCGCTTGCTGCGGTTAACTCCACTTCACTCCGTTCTTCCGATGAGGTGTGATGGAAGCAACAGTCCCGTCAGTTAGTGGGTTGGCGCAAGCAAGCGTCAGCGCCACCCCACAAACTGGGAAACACAACGGAACCCCGAGATGCTCCACATCTACTCAGCGTTCCCTCCGGGAAGGTGGCGCTAATTTTTTTGTAAGTTGATTTTTTCGTTTGCGGCCGATGTTTTCCAAACTTATTTCACCATTTTTTGGTCTCTAACGTTCACTGCTCCACGAGCGAGTTTGCAGAACACGCGCAGACTGACACTGACGCTCTAGTGAGTTCTCGTTGGCGTGCTGTTGCCACAAGCACCGAATGCTTGCGGGCAGTAGGCATAGGTCTGAATCAGAACATCCTTGGCATGTTGCGAACACGCTTTTTACGATACAGGCATGAGGGAGGCAAGCTCCGAATATGCGGGAAAAGCGCACGGCATTTGAGCGTATGCGGTGCTGCGGAGGGTGTTCATCCACTGCGTAGGCCTCGGCTAGTGATCTCTATGATTCTAAGCTGTCCTGGGAGGCTTATCTTAGGCATTTTACAGCCGACAACATGGCAGAAGCGCGGTACGACGATTACCGAGATATCGAGAATGCCCATCCAACGATGCCGTCGGATGTCAAGCATGTTGTTTTACAGAACCGAAACGGAAACTTGTTTGAATGCTAACCTTGGACATCGTCCAATCACGGTGCCACCTCCTCCCGACGTCGCAGCCTTTAGTTGGTGCGGCCGCCACAGACCGCGCATGATAGTTTTTCTTCTTTCCCGCTTTATAAAATAACGATTTATCAACCGGATAACTGGTGAAAAGTGTCGTAATTTGAGGCAGTCTACGCAGTGGAAGAAAAACCGAGAGCTTGACAAATTCACTTGTGTCCCTTTAATACACCCCACCGCGCTTAGACGCAGCTTGAGTATGGGTGCTCGGGGTGTTTGGCGCCTTGAACAATCTTACCGTCGTCAAGATTGCTCACGGCGCCCCGTGCGGCACACAGCAAAATTCATCCCTGTTGTTTTTTTTTTCAGCGCGTTTTGAGTGCAGGAACGGGCGGTACACATAAAATTGACGATAGTAAAAACAGGCCCCGTTTGTCTTTGCTACTGCTGTGCAACATGCTCTTTAAAGGAGCACTGACACAAAAATTTTGCATCTTGTTTTTTTGTTGCGATAAGTAGCCAATGACCTACTTATAACGTTCCCATACCTCATTTGCTTCAGCGTGTGACGGTTATTTACTTAGAGGCGTTTTCAATGCGGCCAGTCAGAGTTTCGGTTTCAACGGGTGCCGCAAAACACTAGATTTTGTGTAAACAAAGCTGACCACGTGACTGTCGGAGGGATATCACGGAGCAGAGCTGCCGTAGCACTGTAGAATCCGCGTCGCCAGTAGTTTCTGCGACCGCCCCCACGTACTGATCTCGTGAGCCGCTTAATTCAAAAGCGACCATGGACGTGACGCAGGTGCTGCGAGTGCAAATGCTGCCGCGGCTAGAGAACGACGCATTCTGAGAACAGCCGGCCGGTCTACCTACAGCTCCGCCTACACATGCGTTCGGTTTAGCACTGCGTCGTATATTCAATAGCCGCTCTCGTAAGCGGAACAGATGAGAATTTTTAATGCAACCCGCCATCACATCATTAACTCCTTTCTCGTATGTGCTGAATGTTTGTGACTTGGGTCCCATTTCGTGCAGCGGTAACAAGGTACCGCTCAAACTACCTGCGGCGACCTACGCCCCTTCGCGGCCGTGGTCGCCGCCTGCGCAGTGACCGTACGGCTAGATCGGTGCGCTTTTCGTGTCCCCGGCGCGTTTTCGAGTTCAGTGTAACAAAAAGCAATACAAATACAGACTTTGGAATCGCCGTAGAACCTTGATCGCGGCCAGTTGCCCGATGCACCGACGAAATCACGGTGCCTCTGCCGCCGAGAGCAGAAGCTCCGACCACCTGTTGGAGCGGCGAGCCGCGGAAGTGACGAACAAAAACTTGTGACGTGTTTGGAACGTTTATTTACAAAATATCGAGAGAAAACAGATCGCGCGAGGTCCTCCGCTGTCTGCGCGGTGGCGTTTCGCACACTTTAAAATGGATTTTAATATGTTCTAGGCTGTATTTCCCGCTGATATTTTGCAGACGATGTATGTGTGTTCCCACCAATCTATCTCCGAAGTTATCTCGCCTTCAAAATTTTGTGTCAGTACCCCTTTAAACAGAGCAGCGCGTGATGTACTCCGCCGGTGTCCACGTGCTTGGCTGTCCAATGCTGGCCCCCGGCCATTCTTGGTGATAGTATCAACCCTAGGGGACTGCTGCTTAGTTAACGTCATGTAGTGTCTTCATGTACTGTTACATTGGCAAGGTTAGTGGCAGTGTGGCGTTATGCTGAAGACTAAGCGTCGTACCATGAATGTACGTGCAAAAGCAGGTAATCCGTCCGACAATACGACGTCGGGAAGAATGTAATTTTTAAGTTGTCCACAGCGTAAAGAGACGTTCAAAAAAATATAAGCGACAACCAGACAAGCAACGAATGTGGCCAGAAGCACGAAAGAAAATTCTGGCAATGACTTGAATGAGGCAAGTCGTGAGTCATGCAATGGCAATACTAACAGGGAGACTGACGAACAACGTTGGGCAACCAATGTCCATTTAGCGTTGATCTCTGTACTGAAAAGTTCCAAAAATTATGTCAACTTTCTGAGCCACGTTGTAAGTTTAACGTTGGTGTTCGTATTTAGCCTCCGCAACTTTTCTTTGGCGCCAATGTGAGGCCTTGCCAGGTGCAGTGCGAAATCGTTGTCTACAAGTATTGTGAAATCTGCTATGGCAACACCCCGTGTGCACAGGTACAGAAGTTGCTCGGTTAAGTGAGTCGAAATACTAACGCTCCTCCGCCTCACTGCAGGGCTGCCACCAACGGGCGCTATTTGAGAAGGCCACAGTGCGACTGCCGCTCTACCGGAGGCGGCAGTTGGAGGAGCTGCTCTGGCCCCGCCAGTCGGGGGCCGATGACGACGAGGCCACTGAGGTCAAGGGTGCTGTCTCGCTATGCGAATCGCCACGTGAGTCGCCACACACATCCGGAACTTGAGGGAGAAGGCCATACACCACCCGTTTGTTCGGCGTTTTTGTGCTCGCCGCTGAAAAGTATAATCCCCATTGGCACTCGTGGTAAGCTTAACTTTGGCATCGTAAAGCTGGCCAGCATGAACCTCCAGGAGGGAGGTTCATGCTGGGAGGTTCATGCTTGGGGGCGGTAGCCAGCGCCACTCGGACTACTCGGGCTGAAGGGGACCTTCTTTTAACCCCCGGGCCGGGACTCGAGTGTCTACGACATGTCAAGAGGGGTTCCTATGGCACCAAGACTGCCAGAACAGAGGCCCTCGCTATGCATGTAGCGAATCAGAATGGGAAATGAGGGGCTCATTGAAAATAAGACAGAGATAAGAGTTGGCAGTCAAGAAAACGTCGGAAAGTAAAGGGGAGGATGTGGTAGGTCATTGAAACAGATAAAGAATTTGGAAAGAAAGTGGAGCAAAAATGCCCGCCAGGTGGGATCCGAACCCACGACCACCCCACCACCCCACTACCACCCCCAAGCACAGGAAACAAAAATACCTAACATAAATACCCCAGAACGTGGAGGGGAAAATCGCCCCGCCGGTAACGCAATGGTTATCGCACCAGACCGGTATACTTGAGGTCGTACCACCCCCAAGCACAGGAAAAAATTACAAAAAAAATTACATTGACATAAATACCCCAGAAAGCGGAGGAGAAAATCGCCCCGCCGGTAGCGTAGTGGTTATCACACCAGACTGGTATTCTGGAGGTCGTGGGTTCGGATCCCACCTGGCGGGCATTTTTTCTCCGCTTTCTTTCTTTCTTTCTTTCTTTCTTTCCAAATTCTTTATCTGTTTCAATGACCTACCACATCCTCCCCTTTGCTTTCCGAGGTTTTGTTGACTGCCAACCCTAATTTCTGTGTTATTTCTACGAGCCCCTCATTTCTTATTCTGATTCGCTATATATATATATATATATATATATATATATATATATATATATATATATATATATATATATATATATATATATATATATATATATATATATATATATATATATATAGGGAGTAGTAGAACTTTGAAGATGGTAGAGAACACAAGAGAAGAAAAACTTCGAACAAGGTAAAAGCACGATTGTGGCCTACGTTTCAGCAAAGAGAACTTGCTTTCCTCAGGGCCCTGAGGAAAGCAAGTTCTCTTTGCTGAAACGTAGGCCACAATCGTGCTTTTACCTTGTTCGAAGTTTTTCTTCTCTTATATATATATATATATATATATATATATATATATATATATATATATATATATATATATATATATATTATATATAATAGAGAAGTCAAACTGAAAAACATAACATTTATTCTAACGTTTCCACCAGGGACCGGTCTTTTTCGAAGATACAAATAGTGCAGTTCAGTTGGGTTTAAATACATCTCAATTGTGGGCGGGGAAGAAGATGTATAAAGCAAAACGTAGGCTCTACGTCACACAGAAGTATGCGAAGCCCCAGAACGCAAGGGGGGGGGGGGGGGCGCGTCGGAGTGGTGCCGGCTAACAGAGGGGAAAGGGGGGGGGGCGTAATCAAGGCAGGCGAGGCTATAGGATAACAGGAAGGCGCTGCGTATGTATGTATGTATGTATGTATGTATGTATGTATGTATGTATGTATGTATGTATGTATGTATGTATGTACGTATGCATGTATGCATGTATGTATGTATACTTTATGCATAGCTTCCGCAAGCCGCTGTGGCTTCTGAAAACAACGGGGGGCCTTTGTCTTCGCAGTGCTGATGAGCATGGATGGCTCGGAGGGCAGCTCTCTCGGGGAGTCGACGGAGCAGGCCCTGTGGGACTTCCTCATGTACTCGTTGGAGTTCTCGCCCGCTGGAGTGTACGTCAGGAAGCACGTGCCGCCAGCGCAGCCGGCCTACCCGCAACGCTCGTCTCTGCTCGACCCGACCCGTGGGCCCCGGATGCCGAAGCTGACTTCTTTCCTGGAGGACGGCGTCGTCGTCTTTCCGGGAAGCGCGTCGCCGGCGACCAAATCTGGATACGGCAACGCTGACGAGAGCGGTACCGCCATTTGTTGTTTTTTTTTAAAGTGAGAGCATTCCACGGAAACTTTTGCTCTGTTCGCGGTCGACGCGCGGATATGCTCAGCTCCCAAGCTGACATCATCGGCTATGCAGAATCGCGGCACAGGGCGACACGGGTGCTCGCTCTATCTCGCTTCACTCGCCTCATGTGGGCGCGTTTCATAAATAGTTCCGAAAAGGTCGCAAAACTCGAAAGTACAAATCCTTCAGGCCTATGTTCAGATTGGTTTAAAATTTAAATGCCGTGCAAGTGGTTCGTAATCAATCGCCATGAAAATCAATAGAATGACTTTGTTCGCGGCATTAAATCATCACATAACCCCAAACAAAAAATGCAGGTTTGCTTAACACATTGCTGCCTTTTTCAGACCTTGCGGATGTATCATTACGGATGTAGCGGATGTAGCACTGAGCCGGTGGGGCTGGGTATAATCTTCGGTTCGTCACTGTACGCAGAGCGGGCATGTTCGGATTGTTCAGGAAGACAAAAAGTATCATGAATATTGAACTGGAAACAATTATGTCATGGTGTGTCTTTTCGCAAGAAACCGTATCTCCCGTACCTGCAGGCGCTACGTGATCGTCTGGGAAGGAAAGAAGGCGATATAAAGGCAGACGAGTTGGGCGTTCTCCCATGGGTAAAGCGCTGGTTCCGTGTGCGCTTTTTACGCTGTTTTGTCTGCGTTAGTACTACTGTGCTTTAGGCACAATCGAAGATTTGGCGACTGTAGGTGTAAGATTTTTACGGAATGGTGGGCTATTGTTGACAACCTACGGAGACCTCCCTCCCACAAAGACCAGCCTCACCAGCGTTTGGTTCGGCGTGATCCATTCTAGTTTTTCATCACATACTATTTCTTTGTATTCCGCATTATACTGAAAGTAGTGATTGAAGACGGAAAGCGGTACGGAGACGAGGTCACTCGAGCGCACGCATTGCCGATGGTCGTCCCGAAACACGCGCCGTTTTATCATAACCGTGGGTAAGTGTTAAATAAACTAGCGTTAAATAAAATAGCGTAAACTCAGCAGTTCGTGACGGCCCACAAAACACCCAAGTGCTAAACCGAATTGAGCGTTAGTATGGATGCCGCGTTGCCATAAGCATTCATTTTTCTGACGCTACATTTCAATAACAGATCTAGCACTAAATATGCCCTCTAGCGTACGGAAATAATGCGCCAGTACGTCGTCCTAAATCTAGCTGTTCCGCGTTTAGAGTCATTCGCGATTTTATAGACAGGTTGCCGATATTGACATAAAATGGTGCGGGAGAAAGAAGATACTTCTACAAGTAACTGGCTCTACATAAAAGGCGGCTTGTACGATGGTGTTTCGCAGGTTGGCATCGAATCCGGCGGTGAAAGCTAATCGCTTCAATTGTTTGTTCCAAACACAATCGGAAACAGAAAAAGGAAATCAGAAGCCCCTCCGCCCAGCGACGACGATGACTGAAACAAGAAGCTTTAGCGCATGCCAGAAGCAGATGGCGTCGGGCCAAAGTGAAGCCGCTGCAATCAATGTCAAAGCGTCAACGATCAAAGTGCAAACCCCCTGAGACTCAAAGTCCAAATTTAAGACAACAGCAAGCACGAGCAAGCTGAGCGGCCCCCTTCCCCACCCATTGTCGTCGTTCAAAATCCGAACTGCCAAATTCCAAAGCTAAAGTCCACTTCAACGCGGCCAAAACCAGCCCAGAGAAAATGCGGAGCTACCCAAACGGATGATGGCGCAATCAGATAGACATATAACGCGAGGTTCACTACTGGAAGTGTTATTTTTCTTTTTAATCATTATCATCATCACCATCGTCATCACGTGCCCTCGCAATGTGTAAAACTGGCTTTCCTGCAGAGTTTTGGTTACGGCACCGCCATCAGTGAGACCAAGAAATGCAACTATTCTGAACGGTTTTACCTCTGTAAAAGTTGACAGGCTATTCGACACACTGCCCGTTGCTTAAAAAGGAAAGGTGACTGTTTCAAAACTTCTCGAGTTCTCATTAAGAAAGCAAGCTGTTTGATCAATTGGAACGGGGGGAACGATTGAAGAAAAAACTCCGTACCAAAGACGTACCACTGCAAAGGGGACAACACGAGCGCATGCAGTCCTGTCCCCTTTGCAGTGGTCTCGTCTTTGTGGCGGAGTTTTTTCTTCTCTAGAAGAAAAAACTTCCCTACCAACCTGCCAACAACATGCTGTATTGGGCACGAAGGGTTTGTGCTTGCGCTTGGCTTTTTGGCCATGAGGCTGTGAGCCCATCATGAGGCCAGGATGTGCTCTCCTTAGTAAATGCCTGCACCATTTTGTTGTCTTCAGGTAATTACATTCCATCTGCACGCTTTCAAAAACTCTCCCTGACAACTAAACCTACCCCTGCCAGCCATATCACCTCTCCGAATTTCCCATGACTTGAGTAGCCGACTTCAGGGTGTCGAAACAGAAGCCGTATTCATCACTGTTAGGCTATGTACTAAACTTTCACGACTAGTCATGCCCTTTGAAGCGCCTGGTCTACCCTGCATGGCGATGGTTTCATCGACAGCTTTGCGGCCTTATGTGTTAGGAATGCTGTCTGTGGCATGCGCATCCATACCGCAATGCAATGGGATTGATGCCATGATCTCATCTTCGTTATAATGAAGTTATGGGAAACCGCTTTTCTGCGGTGCATTGAAATTTTGGGTGCGCGTTCGGCTTACGTAGTGAAGGTGCGCAAGCCTGACGACTGCATGTGTGCATACAGGAGTGGGTGCGCGTTTATGTGGGCTGTTGGTGTGAGTGTGGGTGCATGTGTTTCATTCCGACACTTCATTGTTGACTTTTAGCGTGTCAAGGATGCAAACTCCATTTCCTCATTGCGGGCATGACCGAAAACTCGATACCCAACACTCTAACATAGGTGGTCAAAAGAGAGACCCGGCCCCCACGACTCCCTTTTACCGTTGGTGAGTCTAGACAGTCACATAACACAGTTGCGATTTCTGCGACTACTCTGTTCGCGGCACAACTTTGCGGGAGAGGGGAACTGATACGAGGAGCATTGAAAACAAAGAAGATGCCGCTCTTATCGGTCGCCGCAGGTGTGACGTCAGGCGTTTCGCGTTCCCGCGCGTAGGTGTGGTGCTGTCGACACGCAGACGGGGAGAAATTTTTTTATCTGCCAGCTGTGCTCGGCTGGCGGGGCGTTCTTTGTGTTGTGGCCGTTAGGTAAGGTGGTGTGTCGTAACTACGTGGTCTCGCCGGTCAATGTCGCGACAATTTTACAGTGCGTTTTCCGTGCCCTACGTGAGGACAGCGTCCGCCATAATGGAAGATTTTCGGACGGAGCTGCGGCAACACTGCAACTGCATCTGATAGGCGTAAGTGAAGTATTCACCGCGGCGAAAGATTTTCTCTCGTGAAAAAACTTCGTGCGCAATTTCTGCAAAGAACGCTCAAGTGTGTAAGATATGCAGCTTGAATACTATGCGGACAGTCGTTTCAGAAACGTCCAACCGCATTTTTGCGTGAGGGTAAGGTTTTCGACGGCCTGAGTATGCGAACAGGGCAGCATGTCCTCTGGCGCGAGCCGCCGCCGATGGCTCACCGACGATGAAACGGCGAGCTTGACGGCAGTGGTCGCTTCACGGCCAAGGCGCAGTGAAATTATATTTTACTTCGTCTGGCGCTTTTATTTGTCCCTGAACACGGAATTCTGAGTGCGTTTTGATGAGTTTGGCTCAGGCTGACACAGGGGCGAAATGTCAACATGAAAAGAAACAAGTAGGCGTTCGACAGCGCCTTATTCGGCGCCCAAGCAGCAGTCGTTTCGTACAAATTCGGGACGCGTATGTATTGGTGGGATTTAATTTTGCGCGTAACAATGGTGCGGGGACGCGGGGGCGGGGAGAGGTGTGGGGCAGACTCTTATCGGGTCCTGATAGAGCAGAAGACGAGCAAACCTGACGGACCAACAGCTTTTACGAGCATGTGTACTTTTTGAGACTGTGTTTTCGCGTTCGTTGTGCTTGCGTAAAGTACGTACAGTTGAAACGCGAAATCGTTGCATCGCCTGTTTAACCGGTACGCAAGTGCATTAATTTTGCCTCCATGCAGGCTCGAGGATTAATGATACACAGCGGGTGTTCATAGCAGTCGATGGACACGACAACATCACCACAACTGCTATGAAGCAAGCAGAGTTACCACTTGTCCACTTGTTCAACATGAGTTACCGACCCGGCAGCCCTCACTCTCACTATAGTGTATGCGAAGGTAAACGAGAGTGATATAAGTTCCCTTCGATAACGCTTGAAAGTGTATCAACTGTTCCATTGCAGTGGCCATGAACCAAAGAAAATGCCCGGTAACGCGCCAACGCAACGCAGGCGATGAGGCGCGCCGTAGTGGAGGGCTCCGGATTAATTTGGCCACCTGGGGATCTTTAACGTGTGACGATACCTCGTACACACGGACCTCGAGGAAGCTGGTTTTGCTTTGTGGTTAAATGGTACGACGAGGCATAATGAAATGTGTTTTTTATTTTTCAGTTTTTTTGCCCATTGGCTTTATGCACATACTATATCTATCAATACTCTCACATTTTACTTTTGCGCAGTATTCTTGAAAACTACAATATCATGTTAAAGCTCTTAATAACTCCAGATATTTTTATTCATGTCTCTGAACCCTTTCCTGAGTGACTGATTTTAACCGACTCCTAAATTACAAAAAAAAAATATTCGTGCACAATTCTAATTAACAAGCTTGTACTGTTGTCGCAGTTCCCTGAACTGTCGTCACCAGTCTATCATCAAAGGTTCCAGGCAAATTTTTGTTATCAATGTACGAAGCTAACCATTGTTCGTTATTTTATCAGCATTAAGCAGTTGAGCCTGCCGCCTCGCTAAGGAAGTGGAGTGCTGTAATGTTTGGCGTTACTTATATAAATCCAGGTGACGCAGTTCATAGCATGTGTAGTTAATCTGCCATCCTCACTTTTCTAGGCATATGGGTAAATTCAATCCACCCGAGGGGAAGGCAAGGGGCGTACCATTGACTCCACACCTGAGTTGCTGAGCCTGGATAAAGCATTTCAACTTTGTAGCTTGAGTATCTTCTTTCAACATTGTTCGCATATCGTAAAAAAGTTCGCGGGTTAACATAAAGGTATGAACAGAGTCCTTCAATGCTTTGTAAAGCATTGAAGGACTCTGGTATGACTTAGCGAGTTCTAGGATGTGTAGGCCATGTTCGAGTTCTTTCAAATGATTTGTAATTCATTTGCCACAAATTTTTTCAAGAGCCTTTTCCCATCTTTTCCCACCCTGAGGAATTTTACGGAGTCGGCGAGGATTTCCACTCGGTAAAATTTAGCATTGCGAGCATGTTTGGTACTGTGAAATAGGGTAAAATAAAATTTTAGTTCATAATGTGTCTGCTAAAAGCACGTAATGTTCCCTCATCGTTCTCACAAAATGAACATATGTTTAATAATAGTGCCGGTGATGACGAATGCGCTCATACTAAAAAAAGCTTTTCTCATAACTTAGCTCATTGCTTTATTTCAGTTGCTATATCTTAGGTTACTGTTGGATCATATTCAAGGTGGTCTTCGTGTTGGGTCACAAATCAGCGCATCTCAAAACATTAAAAATGAAGTGGCGATGTTTGGCCGGGAAAAAATTCTGCGGCAGTAATACTAGGACTGCCGGTGCAGCTCAGCGGATGAGGCGTTCGGCTGCGTAATACCGATTTTATCCCAGCCCCGGCAGTTTTTCTGATGGAGGCGCTGAACGAAAATTATCGTTTCCCAAAATTGTATCCCGGTTCAGGCGGTTTAAATTTACCTGTACTTCTCTAGCACAGGTATCACAGTATCACCGTAGTGCTTAAAACACCGAAAAATTGAAATTGTAATGGTACCAAAAAAAAAAAAAAAGCTTGAAAGGTTAGAATGTTGCTGTATTTGCAAATTTACAAGCTTTAAATATTCGTGTCCCTCGCCTACCGTGCGCCTCGTGGCGCAATCTTCAGCGAAAAATGGTCCAGAATTTGATTTTTTTAGTTTTCATGAATTCTATGTTAACAGATACGAAAAAGCTACAAAATTACATTCACATCAGCCTGGTCTTTTAGCTAATGTCAAGGCCACATAACTTGTATAAGAATATCGTTGGAGTGTTTGTTCTACGTTGTTTGGACAAAATGTTGTTTCATGCTTTTGTTTCAACTGTGGAACGTATACGCTACCACATGTTTCTCCTAAATAACTTAACGTTACACACGTCCATGCAAGTTGTGATTTTTAAATTCAAAAAAGGAAATATTTAACGACAACCTCTGAGATGTTCGGCATGGTACGCCTGGTACAAACGTAACACAAGTGCCACCACTGTCGGAAAGTCATGGTTATCGTGTCTGAATACCGCGTCGGGAAGCCTAATGTGGCAGGTGCTAGAGGTAGGTGGTGCGCAGAACGCTCTTAATGCTACTCCTGTGGCTGATTCTTGCGGAGAAAGAGTGCTCGTTATGGGACCCTTTTTTTGTTTTGCTCGCAAGTGTGGTCTCACCTGCCGCAGCAACGCGTAGATGTTTTATTTTGTAGAAAATTGAAATTACGCACCATCCTGCTGCAGCTGGCGCACCGTAAGCGTTTTGTTCATAGGCCGCCGGTCTAACTTAAGCTATATTAGCATTATTTGGAGTGAACTATTATTATGCTTTAGGGTGATGATGGAGCCTTTTCGAGGCCACATTCGTGAGCAAAAGGCAGATAATTGCGTTGTACGTGGAAATCAGACACAAGCGAAATAGGCAAGGAAGTTTGTGTGCCAGCCATGTCCAACTATACCTAAGTACACTCAGTGTTACCTTGCACTAGATGACAATTGAATTTTAGTACTATAGCGCTACATCGCGTCTGACTCGATTTATGATTGCCAGCTTCACGGCTAAATGCAAATTCGGCCTCTTAGTGCTAGCTAGATCCATCAAATAAATATTTCTAACGCTAGCCCCCACAGCTACACTTTGAAAAAACGCCCACAAAGCGCGAACGGTACAAACACAAAGAACGAAAAAAAAAACTCGGAGGACGGGCCACGGTCGTATTTTGCATGGGGCTGCGATAGCTCGCTTTAGATGGCGCAGGGGCGTCACGATAGGGAGGGAGGGCGAGAAGAAAGGGAAGGAGCCGCCAACTGCCCAGGAGCGGCAGTGATAAATCACTTTAGGGGGTGTTCCGGCTAAAAGTTCCACTTCACCGTGAGGAAAAGCCAACTTTGGGGGGGGGGGGGGGGGGGCGGCTACTGCTGCGTCATTTGCCGTTCGATATATCGGGTTTCGCTGGTATTTGTATTCGATATAGGCGTAATTTTTGCTATATATTCTTACCGCAGCTATAATGTTACCAGAAGGAGTCAGACATACAGTATAATCTGATGTAAATGGTTTCCATCTGTTGGGTTCGGCTGTACAACTTTATTTTTTTGTCGTTCTATTTACAAATGCAAAAGGTGTCAGCGCTCCTGTTTTGCTGCCCTATTTGGGAAAGGAAAGAGGGGATGACATCTTCACGACACTGGTGAGAACAGTGAGTTTCATCTGCGAATTAGAAGACAACATTGGCAAAAGGCACTTCGCTTGTATTGCCCTCTGCCTTAGAAATATTAGGGTGTATCCAATCCTAAACTATAAGAAATTATCTAATGTAAGAGAGCGACTAGAAAAAAATTATTTGCACTTTAGAAAGGCTGGCTGACGTGTTTAGGCTTGCGTTTAGGGTTACTTTGACCACAGGTAGCGAAATAGCCCTCACCCTGTACTTTTTTTGCTTTCGTAAACGCCAATTGCCCTCAAAATTTCGGTTTCTTGAAAACCTGAATTCCGTAACTTAGTATAAACAGAAGCCCTAAGTGTAGCTCCAGACTCTGGGAAGTAACCAGTATGTTTAAGATATCGGGCACCAAAGACACAGTGTCAGATAGTTGCTAGTGGCTCTTTAACATCTTGAAGTGACACAGACTAGATACAGACACGAGAAGTGTAAAATAGGTAGACGGCAGAGCTGCTGTAAATGGTCTGGCGCAACAGGGTATTTACTGTGTAAAGTGTCTTTATGTAATTTGTGAGTGCTTGACTTTGGTCCCTATTTCCTAAATTACTTTCGCAATATGTGCGCTCCAAAAACGTTCTGCTGTGTTAGCTTAGTGCCATGTGATAAAGCGTGGCATAGCGAAAGTGCGAGAAGAATGCAAGTGCTATGGATGAAACAGGGCATTTTCTGAAGCAGAACAGTTTCTGAAGGGAACTGCACGGCTGTTATTTGTGAACAAATATGCAACGAATGTAGATGAATGAGTGGGCGGTAGCTGAGCGGTTTTTCGGTCTCTTCAGCCATTTTGATCTTATCATCAAGCGTGAATGGCATTTGTAACATTTGGTTGTTGTGCTGTGCGATAAAAATAAACTAGACCTTGTGCACACTATACACCCTTCACCGATTGTGAATTAACAGAAAAACAGGCGCGAGCGCCTGCAGTCGCGATTGCTTGAGATAATGCCTTGAGCATACTGGGGTAGGAAAGAAACGAGTAGAAAAAGGGTGGTGCCACAAATAGACAAGCGGGGAGATATCGCAGTGTTAAAGGAAATGTGACAAGAAAAGCAGGTTGAAAGGTAGGAAGTGTGCAGGTTTTTTAACTGCAATGGCCGTTTGAGGTTGTGAGTCGTGGAACACATGATGCTAGCTGCGTGTACTTGTGCGTCGTACAACCGGTGTATTTAATGCGTTGTTTCTAAGGGAAGGTTGCTGGGGCCCCAATTATCATTTATAGCAAGCGGGCCTTGACATACCTGGGGGATGGACTATAACCGAGCTTTCCCTGTAACTTATTATTGCAGGTATTTCATTTTTCAATCCGCGTGCATAGTAAAGATAGTCACAGTAATAATTTATACATATTGATGTCTGTCCACATACAGTACTTTTTACAGTAACTAAATTTCAGCATTATCTGTCTTTTTTTTACAGGACCCAGATACTGCATATTCTTAACTCGCACCCGACGCTAGGGTACCCGGGGAGCAGTCCACTCGGATCTGAGTCCATAAAGGTGGTCTGCGAGCATGTCTCCATCGACGTTTTTAGCTTCACGTCAGGAATTGCTCTTTTATTTGCAATGTACTGGGCGTACTTCCAATACGTGAATTCTGCAGAGCAGACCCTTGCCTTTTTGGAAGACCTTATGGGTGTGCGAAACAGCACATGCACGGGCACCTCAGTGGCGGCGGCAAAGCTAATCACTACATTGAGAGCTCGCGCAGGGGCAGCCAGGGCATGAATACGTTTTCCAATGCAAGTACATCAAGTGGATGTGCTTGCATTCCAATCAAGCACATCACAACTGTCAATATAGTAAGCGAGTAAATTGCTTTAAAATTCTTAAATGAACAAAGAAATTTTATTAGGAAAATTATAACAATCATCCATCAGGAATTTTATAACACCCTTTTAATAAATATTTATTTGCATAGGATATCAGTGGCCATTTTATTAAGCCAAGCCGAGCTTTATTCATTAAATGCGGATGTGTTCAAGGTTACAATTTTATTAAGCAATAATACTCTCACGAGCTGTTTTGTGTATTTTATTGTCCCATTTTCGATTTTTGAGTTGTATTGTTCCAGAGGTTTTTCACTTCAGATGTCTAAAGTGACATTTTTAAATATTTGTTTAAAAGTGGTCTTAAGATAATTTGTGTTTTCATATTCACTAATCATTTCTTTAAGTTGTTGAGCCAGCAGCTGATAACTGATCACTGTTGTAGGTTTGTCAGATCAAGTGTTGCTTGTCTCGTTGAATGTTACAAGTTTTTCTTATTTGAGACAGAAATGTTGTCTAAGGTGATAATTTTGAATCTTGTATTTCACACGTTTCTTCTACTCGCATATCTGTTGTCTAGGACAAAAACTCGTGATTTTTATTTTTTATAACATTTTTTCTAGTCATTGAGCCAATGCATAATTTAAAACGGTTGTACACTTTACTTCAATAAAAGAGTTCTTTTGGTACTTTGCATGGATGTTTCTTGCATGTATGCATGGCTTACCTTATAGGGTCATAGTAGGTATTTCTTGGTATTTTTTTACCCTTTGGTATTCGTATTCATGCCATACCCTTTAGTATGGTATTTTTTTACCCTTTCGACTCTGAAGGAATTCTGTTTGCTCGAGTCGCAAAGTAGTCGACTGGACTTTTTCTTTGCAGATTTTGAGATTCGGGGGCTGTACTGCGGAGTCCTGCATGCTCTATCTCAGGGGTCACGGGGCTCCCTTTCAGCACGTAAGGGTGACTCTCCGCTGGGACATGTAGTAGCTAAAGTAGCCAAGCGGACTCTCTTTTTTCGCAGATTCGAAGTTGGTGTGACTACATTCTTCAGAGTCTTGCGACTCTTAACCTGGTAGATTAAAGAGACTGCGTACTTTTATTAGAGTCGGAAAGTAGTCATTAAGACTCTCTTTGTATAAAAATTAGTCGTGTGACTGCGTCTTACGGAATCCTCCATGCTCTTTTTTGAGTCTTGATATAAGAGTAACAAGACTCTCTTCCAAAAGGAATCAGGACGACTCTTATTACTTGGACCATAACGTAGTCCAGGAGGCTTTTTGTTTACTATTTTGGAGTACCCGTACATCTTCAGGAGTCCCACCCCCAGCTTTCCGGCTCACGCCTAGTTCAGCCATTGACCACCAGGCGATCAGGAATGAGCGTAACTCTATGGGTGCGAATATTTTCAGCCGGATTACTCATAATTTCCGAAATGTTCTGCGATGTTTTTATTATCATGTTATCTTGGGAGTGAAAACTACGAGTATATAAATCATAGCTTCAGTATATTGGTTACACAAGGTTCCTGAAGGGTTTAAAGCGCGAGTATTGCGGAGAAGCTTCAAGCATTGCGGGAAAAGCTCCTGTCGCCCCCGGAGCAGAACACATGCTGATCACTCCGTGGGTGCTTTGCCTCCTCGTTGTATCAGTCCTGTTTCCGAAAAAGTCGCATGTTTTTTATGGCTACGCGATTTACTGGTGCGTTGTTTAAACGGATAATGTGGCGCTAAAGCGAAGCGGTGGTGCGAGTTCTGGGTGCTGTTACAAATCGTCGGTGTGTGAGTGCGCACGCGCTTACGCGCATGCGTGTGTGCACGCGTGCGTGTGTGCGTGTGTGTTTGCGTGTGTGTGCGTGTGTGCGCTTGCATGTGCGTGTGTGTGTGTGCGTGCGTGTGTGCAGGCGTGTGCATGCGTGTGCGTGCGTGCGTGTCCGTGTGCGTGTGTGTCCGTGTGTGTGCGTGTGCATGGGCGTGCGTGTGCGTGTGCGTGCGTGCGTGTGTGTATTCATGTGCGCGCGTGTATGTGTGTGCGTGTGCGTGCGTGTGTGCGTGTCCATGTGCGCGTGTGTATGTGTGTGTGTGAACATAAAGCACTCGTGAATGTCGTTCTGTAGTAAAAAATAGTTTGGTTAAGTACATTTCACTGGTCTCCGGTTTCTCTCCTTGTACAGCCCCGTGTGAGAATTTAAATGACGTCCCATTGGTAATTCTCGTGGGTGTCCTTTACAGCTTCGCCGTCCGACAGCTGGGCAGTCTTACAGCTTAGCAGTTTACAGCTTCGCAGTCAATAGAGGCTACTTTTGCCACGCTTAAAAAGTACCACAAAAAGGTTGTTAATGACTGTGTCGAAGCAATAACTGCGGTTCATTGTGAGGTCAAGGAGCTGAATTAAAAAGAACGATTATTGAAATAATCATAGTCGTCGGAAGAACCTAGTTGGATTCCTCGTCCTCCTCCTACACCTCCTACGCCTCCTTACCCTCCTCCTACTCCGTCTCTGCCGCCGATCTCGTCGCCTCCGTCCGCGACGGCAGAGACTGAGAAGTGAGATAGTCTAACACCAGGTTTGAGCTTTAAATTTATAAAAAAGAGTTTCCACACATATTGTACACCACTACAACTCAACGAACCACCGTTTGTTGAGTTGTAAGTGCAGTTGTAAAATTGCTTCTAACACAGTTACAACAACCCCTCTCCTGCTAGGGCAGCAGTGCTGCCTGCAGTATTTGTAAATAAATACATAAATAAAAAAAGATGCCACGGCATTCGATTCTCCGACACTCCGATACGTCACTTTGTTGACTGCAGCTTGGCCGCCTGTGTACGGTTGTACGGTTCAACGCGCCGACGCAACGCAGGCGATGAGGCGCGCCGTAGTGGAGGGCTCCGGACTAGTTTTCACCACCTGGGGATCTTGAACGTGCGCCGAAATCTCGTACACACGGGCATTTTCGCTTTTCGCCTCCATCAGTAAAGCGGCCGCCATGGCCGGGAATCGAACCCGCGACCTCGAGCTTAGCAGCGTAACGCCTTAGCTACTGAGCCACCGTGACCGCCTGTGTAGCCAAACCCTGGTATAGCCAACTGTAATACAGTCAAACCCGATTTTAACGAACCCGGATAGAGAGAATTGTGCTATCTATTAACAAAAGCAAATCTCCTACGAAAATGCATGCGACGCATATTTCGTATAACGAAGTTCACATCGGATATATCGAACTCGGCGCGCCTACAATTACCACCGACACGCATGTTCTCGAAGCGGCGATTGAGATACTGATTGGCCACGATTGAGATATTGAGCCCCGCATGGAGCGACGTGACGCCTGACACCTTCCGTAACTGTTTCCGACGCACCGGATTCACGACGCAGCACATCTAGTCAGCGAGTCCGGACCAAAACGGCATCATCGGCGAACTGCACGAATAGCTCGCCAACGTTCCAGATGCTGTTCAGAAAGGAGTGCCCTTGAGGATTTCCTGAGTGTCAACGACGAATTTGCCGTCACTGTGAGCACCCTCAGGCACAGACACCGCCACTGGTGTCACGGAAGCTGCTGCTGCTGAAAGCTCCGAAGCGACTGAAAATGTCCCAAGGGACATCCCCAGTCTCTTCGGTGCTTTAATGAAAGTTAATAAAGCGCTTCCGCCAGTCGATGTGCTCTGCCAATTGTTGAGTTAGCGTGGTTCGTGTGAAACAGCAGACAAGTTTCCATGGGTGAGCGACGTTTATTTCCACATGCTCGAACAGAGCGTGGCTGGTCGAGATAAGCACGGTGGCAGGTTGCGGTGC
Source organism: Haemaphysalis longicornis (assembly GCF_048455015.1). Classification (NCBI taxonomy): domain Eukaryota; kingdom Metazoa; phylum Arthropoda; class Arachnida; order Ixodida; family Ixodidae; genus Haemaphysalis; species Haemaphysalis longicornis. The sequence continues at coordinate 8,574,960 of NW_027526295.1, forward strand.
GCGCCTTTTATTCTTTTGGCGCGCATGCGCCTTATCGTCCTGACGATAACTGCGGCGCTCGGCCGGACACCACATCCCTCCCCTTTTATATTGGGTAAATTAACAAGCTAGTCTCCAGCTTGGTACCTGCCCGGTGGTCGACGGTCTCTAGTGGGGTAGCGTCTTGCACCCGCCGTCTGGATCTCTTGCGAAGCGGCTGGCCCACTGGTGGCAAGGATGGAGGGGGTCACCGGGTCGGCGCTTGGTTGCAACGCCAGGAACTCGTCTCCCTCCTGGTCAGCGTCTCCGCGGTCTGGATCCGTGGTCCGCGCAAGCAGCTGGTCCTTGTGACACGCCAGGTGAAACTGCCTCTCGATGTGGTAACACGAACGGTAAAAGACACAGGGCCGGACTGTCCCACAACAACACCAGGAACCCAGTTTGGCCTGCCTCGATAGTTGCGAACCATCACTAGGTCACCGACTGCCATGTCGCGATCACGACGCGGGCGCGCCACGGTTTGCTTGAACTGGTTATACGCAACCCTTCCTCCCACCGCTGGCTTGACAACATCGAGTCGATTTCGCAGCCGTCGTCCTAGTAACAAATTCGCTGGTGACTCATTTGTTGTCGCATGAGGCGAGTTGCGATAGGCAAGCAAGAACTTTTGAAGTCTCAGATGCAACGTGTCCGTTCCGCTAGGTTTACGAAGTGCGTTCTTAAGTGTCTGAATAAAACGCTCTGCAAGCCCATTAGAGCTGGGGTGATACGGTGCTGTAAGCACGTAAGGAGAGCCCATCTCTTTCACAAAAAACTTGAACTCTTCGGAAGCGAACTGCGGGCCGTTATCTGTGACAATGGTTTCTGGGAAACCTAAACGATCAAACAGCTCTCTCAAAGTGTCAATTGTAGCCTCCGCAGTAGTCGAGCGCTGAATACAAACTTCGGGCCACTTGGAGTGCGCGTCGACGACTACAAGAAACATTGCGTGCAAAAAGGGGCCAGCAAAATCGATATGCACGCGCTGCCGCGGTGCTGTTGGCCAGGACCAAGGATGCAGGGGCGCTTTGCACGGCTCGCAACGCTGCTCTTGACAACTTACGCAGGCCTTGACGCGCTGCTCGAGGTCCACCTCGATGGACGGCAACCACACGTAGCTGCGGGCCAGTTGTTTGCTGCGCACGATGCCTGGGTGCCCTTCGTGGAGTTCGTCCAGCAGCAAGTTACGCAACTTTTCCGGCACGATCACTCGCATCCCGAACATGATGCAGCCTTGGTGAACTGTGAGGTCGTTGCGTCTGTCAAAAAAAGGCTTCAAATCTTTCAGTCACAGACGACGGCCATCCCACACTTACGAACTCTTTCACTTTACAAAGCATGGGATCCCGAGCTGTTGTTCGGGCAATGTCGTGGCTTGAAACTGGCATTGATTGCAACCGCAATGAATAAAAAGTCTCTTCGCTTTCTTGCGTTTCATCTTTCGCTACTGAAAGCGGGAGGCGCGAACAGAAATCGGCTTCGGCGTTCTCGCTTGACCTTCTGAAGATGTGCGAATACCGATAAGCTGATAGCGTGACTGCCCAGCGCTGCAAACACGCTGCTGCTATCGTCGGAATGCCGGTTTTCGGGCCCACAATTGTTTGAAGTGGTTTATGGTCGGTGATTAAAGTGAAAGCACGACCGTAAACATAGAAATGAAACTTTTTTTACACCGAATATTATTGCAAGAGCCTCTTTCTCAAGTTGGCTATATTTCTTTTCGGCATCGGACAGTGTACGCGATGCGAAGGCGATTGGCTTTGTGCTGCCATCATCGAAAACATGAGAAAGGACTGCGCCTAGACCGTACTGCGATGCGTCACATGATAGCTGTAACGGCTTACACGGGTCGTAGTGCGCCAAAATCGGTGGAGACGCAAGCAAGCTCTTTAACTTGGCAAACGCTTCCTGGCAACGCTCGTCCCAGCACCACGGGGCGTTTTTACGTAGCAGCCCGAAAAATGGTTGTGCCACCGTTGCTAGGTTAGGAAGGAACTTGCCGTAGAAACGGACGACTCCCAGAAACGACCGCAGCTGCTGCTTGTCTTTAGGGGCTGGAGCCTTGAGGAGTGCGTCAACCTTCTCCGTCGTTGCCGAGATGCCTTCTGCGCTGATTCTGTGTCCGAGGTAGCGAAGCTCCTGTTGGAAAAACGAACACTTCTCTTTCTTGACGCGGACGCCTCTTTCAAGAAGTCGTTTTAACACAGCTTCCAGATTGGTGAAATGCTCTTCGTCATTTTTACCCGTCACCAAAATGTCGTCTAGGTAGCAGCAAACCCCGGGTAGGCCTTTCAGCATGGTGTCAATTATTCTTTGGAAAATCCCAGGTGCGGAAGAAATTCCAAACGCCAATTGATTCACAGCAAACAATCCTTTCTGCGTGTTCAACGTGAGTTATTGTTTTGACGACTCCGACATAAGCACTTGCTGATAGGCCCGGTTTAGATCAATCTTCGAGAAATGCTTACCTACCGACAAGGCTGCGAACAGGTCGTCCACCCTCGGTAAAGGATAGCGGTCGACATCAAGGCACGGGTTAACTGTCGTCTTGTAGTCACCGCAAATCCGTATGCTACCATCTTGCTTGATTACTGGTACTGCTGGAGTAGCGTATTCTGATGTCGTAACGGGCGATATAATTCCCAGTTTTTCCATTTTAGCCAGTTCAGCGTCGAAAGCTTTTTGCAACGCGTACGGAACATTCCTTGCATTAAGGAATCTCGGCTTCATGTCAGGTTTAAGAAAAAGTTCGGCTCGCTCTTCCGTTATCGTGCCTAACTCGTCTTTGAAAAGGGATTGGTACTTCGCCAGCAATGCGTCAAGCCTTTTTTTTACGCCGATATGAGGAAAAGTGCCTGACCTTGTGATGTTGTTCAGTTTCCAGATTTTCGTCCACTCCAGCTGGACGGCGTGCAGCCACTCCCGGCCCAGTAAAGGGGGTCCCTTGTGGTCCACAACGTAGAGCGGGAGACTTGCAGAATAGTCGCCGTGCTGCACGTTGACCAAAGAGACGCCCTGAGGTTGTACCAGTGCTCCTGTGTATGTCTGAAGTTTTACTCTGGTGGGCTCCAGTACCGCCGAAGGAAAGAGCTGACGGAACTGCGTCGTTGACATGACGGAAACAGCCGCTCCCGTGTCGAGCTCCATGTTCACCAAGACGCCGTTGATGGTCATCTGCACAGTGACAGGGTCGTGTTGAGCCGCAGACACGCCATTTAGACTGAGAGTCGCAGATTTCCTCGACACAACCTCCAGTGTCTTCACGTTCCTTTTTACCCGCATTTTCTTAGAATCAGTCTTACCACCACTTCGGCAGGCTCTCTGGATATGCCCTTTTCTATCACAGTTGAAACAGGTTGCGTCCAAATGAGGGCATGCTTCACTCCTGTGTTTCGGCGAACCACAGCGAAAACAGGTTTTACCTGCTTTCAGCGATTCTGCTTGCACCTTGTGCACGTCGCCGACTGTGGCGTCGCTGCCCCGTGCCTCCGCAGCACTCTTCTTGGCTGCTTCCATGGCAAGAGCGCGCTCCACCGCCTTCTGGAACGTAAGCTTGCTATCCTCAGTGAAAAGCACTCGCTGAATGTCTTCTCGTAGCAAGCCACACACGAAGCGGTCCCGAAGCGACTCGTCAAGGGCGCTTCAAAACTCGCACGTTTGCGACAGTTTACGCAGCTCGGCCACAAAATTACTTATGGACTCGCCTTCTCGTTGACACCTCCGGTGAAACTTCGCCCGCTCTCCAATGACGGACGGCTTCGGGGACAGGTGGTCGCTCAAAACTTTCTTGAGGGCTTCGAAACTCTTCGCAGAAGGCAGTTCCGGAGCTGTCAATAACTTCAACAAACCGTAGGTCTTTGGACCGATAATGCTCATGAAAGCGTGTACCTTGTCGCTGTCAGCTACCCGGTTGACAATCAGGAACGACGTAAGCCGCTCTTCGTACGAAGCCCAATCGGTGCCGGACTCGTCGAAAGGTTCCAACTGGCCCAGTCGCCCAACGAAGTGCGTTCCGGCGGCCTCGGCTCCAGTCATGACAGTCCACTGGCTTCGCACACTGCAAAAACACAGTCTTCTTCACCGAGCGAATTTCGGAAACACTTGCCTTCCAAACTGAAGAACGACGCCTTCAAATCCCATCCTCGTCGCCAGTTGTTGAGTTAGCGTGGTTCGTGTGAAACAGCAGACAAGTTTCCATGGGTGAGCGACGTTTATTTCCACATGCTCGAACAGAGCGTGGCTGGTCGAGATAAGCACGGTGGCAGGTTGCGGTGCGCGCCTTTTATTCTTTTGGCGCGCATGCGCCTTATCGTCCTGACGATAACTGCGGCGCTCGGCCGGACACCACACCAATATTACTTCGATATTGAAGGACACGGACTTGAACTGGCGCAAACGAAGTCTCCGTGAAAACGAATGTGAAAACAAAAATTACCGCTCTTCCGTGAAATAGTTCGTTAAGGCGTAAAGTATAGCTTTATTGAATGCAATATACGGATGGTTTTGTGTAAGGTAATGGCATAATTTATGCGTTTGTTTCTCAACGTGGGAATGACTGGGGGGGGGGGGGGGGACTCGTAACAAAAAAAGTCCGTTATAGACGGGTTCGGACTTGCGAACTCGTAACAAAAAAAGTCCGTTATAGACGGGTTCGGCTATATCGAACTATTGGATATATCGAACTAATCGTGGTGCATATTACAGTTCGCTGTAGCCGGGTTTGACTATGCACCGTGATTAGTTGGATACATCCAATAATTCGATATAGCCGAACACGTCTATGACGGATTTTATTGTATCGAGTTCGCAATTGCGTTCTGCTAACATCTTATATCAGTTAATCCAGATTCAATTTAGTTTTCCACACTCTTTTTGTCGAATTACGGAAGCTCCCTACGTTTTCTCAGATACGAAAGCAGTTTACATTTTTTTTGCGTAGGCTATGTCCGTAAAAATATAGATTGAGTGAACGAGGACATTACAAGACGTCTATACCTGCTGTCGAACCAAGTTTAACCAAGAGCAGGGAGAAGTATACGAAACATCTGATACAGATGCGATATGTGCCAGAAAAATTATTTTCCGAATCGGGAAGTCAGCATTAAAAAATGTAGAAATGTCACTTTTAGATCCAATCTCCATTTTTACCATAAATTTAAAATGAAATGAATGACCCAATTATTGGCATGTTACAACAGAAATCACATCTGAATAGTCCTGCTTCGTCATCGTCAAAGTAAGTAGTTTTATTTGCGTTGCTAGCTTGACCAAAAATTGAGAAGCTTTTGTTACGGCGAGATGAATAATGTTTTTTATCAGGAGCGAAAAAGGTATACGCTGTCGAGTGGGTACTGCCAAAAAAAAAAAAAAAAATCTCCGAGATGGCATCCAAAAATGGAGAGCCAGTGGAGATCCCAAGAAATGTGACAATTCGTAGATGTTCGAGGCTGGTGTCATACAATGAAAAATTTAAAGCCGTTCCACTTAACCGGAAATATGTCGGAAGTGCAGAGCAGTGATTCGCCATAATGGGCTGTGGCGCAGTTATCCGATCACTGCTACCACCCATTACACTCTTTGCCGCCCTGTCGCACTCCTGTATTGATGAATGTAACGGAGATTTGTCCAATGCAATTCAAATTTCCCGTCTTCGCTCGCGTGTCCCGTGCCTACAATAGCGTGAGCGGGAAATGTGTTTTTTTGTGCTTGCTTTCATCCCGCTTGTGTCGGCGCCTCACTGCGCAGTTTGGAAGGCATCGTTTTTCCTGGCCACTCTTTTCGCTTACTCTGGTAAAAACCAATCCAACGGGCGTTCTTAACTAAACTGAAGCGGGGCTGCCGGTTATATGCGGAGATAATGCCTCAAATGTACCTGCAGTTTTCTTTGCGCTAAACAATGGGGCATGTATGGCAAGCGCCATCGGTTCAAGTGTTCCGAATGGTTATGACTAGAAACCGCTTGATTTTCGAAGACTCTGTGGGACGCCGTTAAAGGGACCCCGAAAAGCTTTGTGAAGGTGGCAATCAAATGCATTCAGGTGGTAGAACACATAACGGGGGATTTTTGAGCCAAGTGTGAGCCCCATACGCTGTACAGATAATTTGTAAACAATTTTTGAAGATCGCCTTTCTCAGCCGATGAGCGCGACGCCGCAGCGAGCCGACCGCGGCTGACGCAACGGCGACCGCGGGTGACGCAACGGCGAAGGCGCCCCCTGATTCGCCCAATCGCCGGCAAGGTCGGCCGCCGGCGGCGTCACTGCCATTGGCTTCCGGCTGCTCTTCCTCCTTCCTGCGCGATCCCGAGGCAAAGGCGGGTCCGCAGTGATTGACGCGAGCCTAGGCGCAGGAATGTAGCTAGCTGCTTTGAAGGAGGCAGAGAGGGAGGAGGAGTCGATCGGCAAGTGGGGAGAGGTGCATTTAATTGCTTCTGGCGCAGCTAATACTCAATGTAGATCAATAATTCCAACGGCATTGCATCGCTATATTGGTGCTACGTGACAATACAGGCCTTTTGTAACTTTTACAGAAGGCTTTTCTGGGTCCCTTTAAGGTACACAGCCGAGCTGTACTTGGGTCCGTTATCTCGCTCAGCCGCCTGATTTCGGCAGTCGCTTGACATCGAAGCGTTACAGCGAGCGAGCTACGACGACAAGGCGAGCTCCTAAAGTGCTCTCCATTTAATAAAAAAAATCGCAGAAAGGTCATTTGTTTCATGCTCCTCTGGAAACTGGGTGTGCGGCGGAGGCGCTCGTGCGTAATGCCTATTGTGTATACGTGGTCAAAACATCCGAAGATCGGCGTTCCTTCGGAGAGTCACTCCGACGGCAGATGGGTAGTTGTGGCGTCGCATCTATACTAATTTGCGAGAAATGCAAATCGCACGAGACTGTGCTTTGTTACAACTTAAGAACACAACGGAAGGTGTCCTTGCGCCTCACCACCACAACCGGATGTTCCTCCGCTCGGCGCAAAGTGTGCGTTACTGCGAATATTTTTGGAAGCACAAAATAAAAGGACCCGCAAAAACAAAACAAGTGAACTTAATGTTCGTGCGTGTGGAAGCCTGCTATCAACCTAATAAATGTAAACGATGCGATCGAATAGTTTCTTTCGCTAATTCTGAAATGATGCAGGATTGTTTTTACCCGCGACACGAGTAAGGGAAGAGAGGCGACGCTCCTGCCGGCTACTTTTATGTTTTCTGGGAACATGTAAAAGTTAGGCGTCATTTTGGGGAAAACTTGGGACGCTGAAAGGGAAGCGCAGAAGCTGCACCTATGTCCGCTCTATGGGATTGGAGAATTCATCGACGATGCGGAAACACGAAGAAGGAAGTAAAACTTTGTAGTAAGGGAGAATATGTTGTTTTCCTTGAACACTGCCGAAAATTATTGTAAGCATATGCGGCGCAGCCCGGTTTCGCAGGAAGCATTCATTACGTGCTGCACACAACTAAAATAGGACTTTTCTTATGTTTCACGATAACTTGAAGGGCGCCAATTTATTGCTTGAAGATAGTGCCAAATGCGGCTTATTTTTGAAGCATGAACCTTTCCTGCTCATTAACGTTTTAAGAATTCGAAAAGCTAAGAGAGGCAACCAAAAAGTAATCGCTCTTAGAGAGTAATCGATCGCTAGCCTTGTAGCATTTCCTGACCACATATTACAATATTGAGACCAAGAAATTCATTGTATGTGCCTCAATCTTCCGACTTCTTCCGACACGTAGACGTTAGAGCATACCTCAACCTAAGCTCGGCCATCTTACATTCACCGTCGGTTCCCGCAAGGATATCGACTCCATTTTCTGTTTCTGAACATATTCGTGTAAAATTCGCGGGCAGCTCATTTCCTGGCATGCAGTGTGGCCAATGGCAACGAATGGTAAACAATACATGTCTGCAACGACGCCGAAATCCAACATGAGCATTTTTAAATTACGCGGTCATGCCCCGGCCTGCGTCGCTGCTGCTATAAACAGTGACATGTGTCTGCAACTTTCCAATTAGCCGCTCATTTGCCAGCATGCAGACTAACGGCGGCAGCGCCCGTGGCAACGGCGTAGCGGAAAGAAGTAACAAGTGTCTGCAGCGGTGTCAAACCCTAGCTCCGCCATTTCAAATTAGCCGCTCATTTCCCAGCATGCCGCGTGGCCTAACAACGGCAGCGTCCATGCCAACGGTGCAGCGGTAAACCGTAAGAAGTGTTTGCAGCGGTGTGAAACCCAAGCTTCGCCATTTGAAATTAGCCGCTCATTTCCAAGCAAGCAGCGCGGCTTAAAAACGGCAGCGTCGGTGGCAGTGGCGCCGCGCAAAGGTCAGCTGCAACTATTTGCATAGGAATAATAGCCTGCCTCTGTGGATCAATAGGTTAGACACCACACTCGTAACCCAGAACTCCGTGGCTCGACCCTGGCCAGCAGAGAAGCGATTTCATCTTAGCTTCTGCTCGCGCTGAGCAGATCACCTACGTCGTCGGTCACGTGAACGGGTAAGTAATAAATTTATTTAGGACGGTGTTAATTGTACACTGCATCTTGCCAACACTTCAGCACAAGGCGCCAATTACATCCAGAAGGACTGCTGCGGACGGTGAGGCTCTCCCGCTTGTTCATAGATGTCGTCATCCGAAAATGATGACGGTGATTCCCCGCATGCGTCTCGGCATGCACCGCACATGATCGAGGATGATGAGTGCTGTAATGTTGCGGAACTTACGTCATAGCACGTCACCATGTCACGTGGTAAATGGGAACTAGAATGCGGAACTCCGCATCACTCTCCGGTACTTTGAAGGCTTGTGCGCAAACTAAATATTCTGCTGTACTGCTGCACTTACTGAGGTACTTGCTTGGTTTTTTGGCTGGCGGGAATGTCAGGCGTTGTCTGAGAAGGTGTGCATTTCTGTGACTTTGGCGCAGTCCTGCGGGTCCCGTTCACGTCCCTGTTCAAGCAAGGCCTCGTTCGAGACGTCATGTTTTGGGAGACCAGGTGAGATTGAACGCTCGGGCTACACACTAAGAACAGATTGGCTTCGGCACCATGACGAATTTTACTACTGCTGCAATGAAAGCAGAAATGAGCATGGGGACGCTGTGGAAATCAATAATTCCGCAAATGCGGCCCCGATTGTATTCGTCATTAGTGTGGTGTGAGCGGCGCATGTGTGAGCAGCGCGTGCAAGATGGATTGAGGTTCGGTAGTAGGCCTTCCGTGTAAAGCACAGGGTTTTTGGCGCAATAGTGGTAGCTATGCAACCATCGAAAAACCCATCCCGTGTGCGAAGCCAGTTCCCCAGCAGAAGAATGCTGGGCCAGCAAGAAATGGGAGACCCCTGTGACGCCAGGCATCGCCGGGCGCATGCGCTGAGCTACTCGCCTGGTCATTGTAAGAGTCAGCAAGAGAAAGGAGGGCGCACAGAAATGGGCGAAACGTTCCTGCCGCGGCGCGGCGCCTTATTTATTGGGCGGGAGCAGAGCAGCTGGGGGAAAGTGCGGAGCCCGCGAAGGATGGCGGGTATTTCTTGCGGGCAGAAACGGTGCCGTCAGAGCACCGAGCCGCGCTGTTCACCTCTGGTCTGCTCGCATTGCACGTGTGGTGCGTACATGGATGAAACAGGACTAGTCGTCATGGGTATTGTGGCGGAACGCCGTCAGAAACCCGGATTACCTTCACGAAACCCGGTGAAAGTTTAGCGCCGCTTTTCTTAAGTATGAAATGCAGCTATGAGATAACTTGCAGCCTGAATTCGTTTCACTTAATAAACTTTTTTCTCTTAAACTACTTACGACTCCTTAGTAACACTGCACTGCTTATGATCAATGCGAGTGCGGGCTAAATAAATCTTTTTTTATGTTAACCTCCAAAAGATTGTGTGATTGTCTTTGCTAATTCGTACATGCATAACTCCGTGTAGCGCAATTATGACGTTGCAACCTTAGCCACCAAAGGGTAACCAGCCGATTCAAGGATAACCTCCAATTTAGCACGTGGCATAGTGAAAAATTAGTTGCTATGCAAGTGTCTTGCTTCATTATTGGTCACAGCAACAAAAGGAACCCTAGAATAAATGTCTGTGGATTCTGCGTCATTTGCGGTTTATGGTTAGAGGAAAGTGAGGGACCTCCAAAATGCATAAAAACCGTCGCAATTTATGTTTTGCAGAAATCAATAAATTTATGCGGCACCCATTTCTTGCATTACGTGGTTCTGCAAGTACTGCAGAATTTTATTTCAAGATATTGGGGCCATACTGCCACAGCAATTTAGGGACTTCGGGAAAACATAAATTGGATCAGCTTTTAGGCGTTTTAGGGGGCGCATTGGCGTAAGGGTTCTCCTAAGAAATTCGGGAAAATGCAATAATTTATTACTGTGGTTCTGCTGAAGTCGTATCTCGTCCACGCAGGCGGTACCAAAACATCTACAGGAGCCTTCTCGTTTGCGCTGTCAACACGTCGATGATCACGTCCTTTGTCGCGCTGCACACCAACGGCGCCAATCAGTTCTTCGCGCAGTACTTTCAAAGGTATGTCTTCTCTACGAATTAGTCGCTGCGGAACAGATTGAGAGCTGCTGTACCACCGCCCTACTAACACTGTGTCCGCAACGAGTGTTCATTCGCGTCAATAGCTTTCTAAGATACCACACATGGGACAGGTTTTTTTTTTGTGGGGAGAGATGGAAATGGTGCAAAATCTTTCCTGTTGCAACCCTAAAACAGGCAAGGCCTCCCTCTCAAGCCGAATGTCGTTTAAGTAATGCAACTTGCAAGGATGTTTCACGTGCATAATCCTCCCCATGGACCTTCATGGTATTTAAATCATGGAAAAGCTTTTTTTAAATATTCCACCACCAACTGTTTTCCTTTCCACTAAACGTGTGTGCAGGTTTAGTACGCACGGCCGTTCCAGGGGTTCATCCGTACTCTCCTCATTGGAACATAGAATGAATTTTTTTTTGGGACCACTTGAGCGTGGAGTTGCGCCTGCGGCCGTGTCTGATCTGTTTTTCAGAGAAAATGTTTACCTCTAGCCCTCGTATGAATACCCCCCTTAAGTTTTAGACGATAGGGAATCCTGGACGGATTACGTTCGTATCAGGTGCAAAATCGCCCTGCACCAAGCCGACTTTCTTGCAAATATGCACAGAAACCGGCGGTAACCCTTCTTTTATTCAAGCTATTCCAAAAAAGATTACGCGAAAATGTTCCTCCAAGAGAACCGTATCATTACACAGAGTAAAATGTGGTTTTCACAACCCACGGTACGCAGTAAAGCACAGTAAAAAGCCGGGCTGGTTGAAAATATTTCATGACTGTAAATGCGCGCACAAAAACCGGACCAGAGAAGAGAGCACGCACAACGCTGTTTTCAACTAAACGTATTATCAGAAAAAACACCCATATATAGGTTCTGTTCCATGACTCGTAGGGGCACACATGCGCACGAGGATTCTGCATGCATGTTACACGTGCGCCGCTAGCATGGTTAATCTCTTTATCTTGTAAGACCAGCGATGGGTTGCTTACACAGTCATCTTTCGGGGAAGAAAAGTTGAATGCTTCTGCCAACTGTCTTGGCATCGACATAAATTGCAATACGAACAACGTACCACGTGGCTTTCAGTACATGCCACTCATCCTGACGAAAGGCCGCGTATTTGTTCGCATTTCAATTTATTATGATAGTACATTCTTGTGTACCTTCGGGCTGTTGGAACTTCTTTCGAACTATTGAGCACACGCTAGTGAGCTTATTCTGTGCCCAAAACCCCACCTTCAAACGAATTGTTGCTGCCACTTTATTTACCCGATGCGCTGACCCGTGCACGTAAGGAATTATCCATAATGCGCCTCGATCATTAGGTTTCCGTCCTTTTTCATAACTTCCGCTGCCCTGCGACATGGCGGCATTTTCAATTTTCGTGCTCGCCACGACTAACACCGCGTCAGGAAAGCCTGCCTTTTTTCAATTTCACTTTCCACTTTATTTACCAAGAAAGGAATATATTTTTATTTCCAACACATCATCTGGGCCTATAGCAACCTACAAGTGGCGGGCCAATGCAATAAATACATCATATTGTCGCAACTCAGCCTATAAACTAATTCAGTACGAACAACAAAAGAAAGCGGTCGTCAGAACCGTAACACACCCATACACATCAATGTACTTAAGCACAGCGCATATACAATCATACATGCACGTACATACAAGTGCACATACTCATAGACATACATATATATATATGCCCACGCAAAAGAGAGGCAACGGCAAATCTAGTATCTCAACTGAATGTAGCACGTATTTTGTCTAGCACCAAGCATTAAAAAAGAGAACATACAGATTTACTGGTGCTAACCATAGTTATATGCAGGCCAAGCTACCGATTCGAAGTTATTGCCTTTAGAGTGTTTTTCAACGCTCAAGAAAAATTGCGGCTTTCTTTAACGTCAAGAGAAATAGCCTTCCATATCTTCTTACCAAGATACTGCATTCCACGTCTGCCATAGACGTTGCGTACAAGCGGTATGCTAAAATTGATGTGTGCGTGTAAAATTGATGTTTGCGTTAAAATTGATATTTGCGTGTCGCGCCTGATTGAAGAATCATAACGTCTGGTTAATGTGGTGGCTACGCACCCTTTATGCTCCCTACGACCCCTGGAAGCCGTCAGGCTAGTCAAATTAGAGCCAGCCGCCGAATGCAACGTTTGCCGCTCGAGTTCCGCCTCCTGCCAGAAAAACCCAAGATAACAACCGCTGCAACCACCACCATAATGCAAGAAGCAACGTCGCCAATTGTGCTGCAGCAGCTCTGGGAAACGCCACTGTTCCGGGGAGCCCCCGCGGAAGACCCGGATGAATGGTGAGAGAAGCTGGAGCGCGTCCGGATCTTCAACAGGTGGGACGATGAAGAAACCTTCCGACATGTTTTCTTTTACTTGGAAGATACAGCTCGAATTTGGTTGAAGAACCACGAGGGTTCCTTGACCTACTGGACTCAATTCAAAAGCTTGTTTCTTAAGACTTTCACGACCGTGGTGAGAACAGAACGAGCTGCGGTTTACTTGAAAATCGAACGCAACACCCCAACAAAGGAGTCGTGAACTTCGTTGAGGAAATGGAGCGACTATGTTGTCGCGCGGACCCGGAAATGACGGACGACAAGAAACTGACGGTTCTCATTCGATGAGTGAAGCAATAAAGTTCTGCTTGCCTTGTCCGCAACCTCCTAAAACGGTGGCCGAGTTCGCGTCTGAGGCGGCCGCCATGGAGAAGACATTACAAATTCGTACGAGGCAGTACGACCGCCCTGTCAACGCGCTGTTTGCGGACACGATCGATGCCGGGGCTATTAACTCTGACACTACGTGAGACAATCCGCGCTGTCGTCAGAGAAAAACTGCGGAAAATCTTCCCAACAACGCCTCAACCCCAAGTCACCTCTATAAGCGACGTGATCCGCGCAGAAATACAACTCGTTTTGGGGACTTCAACTCCATCCGAAGTACCACACGAACCACAAGCTATGACCTACTCCGCGGCTGTTCGTCGACCCCGCCCTGCTCCAACCCGTCGTAAAGAAATCCGCCGTACCGCCGTCCCCTGTCGCCCGCCCGACCACCTGCAGCCCAAAACCACACGCCGAGGAAGACGGACGTATGGCGAACCTCCGTTAATCGTCCGCTGTGCTACCGTTGCGGAGAGGTCGACCACATCTACCGTCGCTGCCCCTACAAGAGGCCCGGTTTGCGAGGGTTCTCTGTCGACGCACCAAACCCTCCGACCCGGCCAGCGCCCATCTGATATAGAAGAATACCTGTTGAACACTGCAGTCGTGGATCAGCGCAGTTCAACCGTTCCCCGTCGCCCTACCGCCGTAGCAATGCTAACTTTGCACAGGGAAGGTCTCCCAGCCCACGCGGGGGAAACTGAAAGCAGCACCTTCTGGAGGTGAAGTGGCTCTACGGCGAAAAACCGGAAACCCTCCAACGACGCAAGGATGCGCCGAAGACCGTGATTCACGACATGCCCTCATCCCAACGACCCGACCTAACCCTTAGACTACCGAACACGACGAAGCTACACGGCGCGGCGCGTACCCGACATGACCGAGACTGCCGATGAGAAGACAACAACGACGACGCACAGTGCCCGACCGTCAACACGCACTAGCCGAGATACGACGCCCCGACGCACCCGGAACTAGAGGAAGGCGGTGTCCGACGTCAAGGTGTCCATCGACGGCTTTGATGTAGTCGCCCTTATAAACACTGGGGCCGACTACTCAGTAATGAGCAGATCATTTCATTTAACTAAAGCTGCGCGCAAAAGACCAGTTAGAACGGTTGCATTTATATCTCTGCACTGGTTAAAATTGAGTAATTTTATTTTGCCTTTCGAACACGCAAAAAATATTGGAAGCACTTAGAAACAATGCCAGTGCAGTTAAGTGGTGTTACCATTGCAGGGCATCCCAAAAATGCAAGAATGCGTCATGCTACCAGTGAAAGCGATTGAAACTGCTGTTTTAAACTGAATTCCGGAGATAGAGGCTTCTCGATTTGTTTCTATTTATGCTTTTATTGAAGGCTCAGAGTCATAGTCTGGAAAGATCGAGCTTGCTACGACCCACGGCGTACAAGTTTTTTGTCATTGTTGCGGCCGTTCTGAGATTCCCGATGGGTCTCCGCTTTTTTGGCGTATTAATGAAAACGTATCGCCACTTCCATGCTATAAATTGAACGTTGAGGAACCGAACTACAGCATACCACTCTTGTCTGCGCCTTTCGTGCGTACGTACGGCGCGAGAAATGCACGAAGCGCGCAATGGGGGCAGGGGGGTACAAGTGCCCCGGGCGCCACTTGGGAGGGGGCGCCGAGCCGAGCCTGCCAACTTGTGGCAGAGGGGGAAAAATGGCAGCGGGGCTATCTTGCAATAGCAGGGCGGCGCAGCTGCAGAAGTCACTGTGGGAGAGGGTTCTTGATGGGGGTTATTGGTACGGTATTGTAACGCAAGCTTAGCCCTGCGGAAGACGAGGGGGTTTAAGGTGCCGACGCAACGCAGGCGATGGGGCGCGCCGTAGTGGAGGGCTTCGGATTAATGACCAGCTGGGGGTCTTTAACGTGCGCCGAAATCTCGACCACACGGGCGTTTTTGCTTTCGCCTCCAACAGAAAAGCGGCCGCCGCGGCCGGGAATCGAACCCGCGACCTCGTGCTCAGCAGCGCAACGCCTTAAATACTGAGCCACCGGAAGCTTTATAAATAACTTCCGCAAGACTGACGATCCGCACAAAATACCCGAACTGATTTTCATGCCTCAGCGCCCATTTGTTTTCGCTTAATATGATATTTATTTTTGTCGATCAAACAGGAACGCGTTGAAAAAACTTATAAAATCATAGAATACGTAGTAAATGTACTCCCACATTTAGTTTAGGGCCCTGAATTTGTGGCTGATTTGCGAAAACTGTTATCGGTATATTCAACTACTGATGTGGCAACAACAGCGTGGTATCACGGCGGCATCCGCGTTTAGAAACTTTTTAGTCCAGTGAACTATAATACTTGGGTAGTGGAAAAAGCGGCCGCCTCCGTGTGAGGCACTTAGTGTCAACCCCACGCGGTGGCGCTCGCGAGCCCCTCCCGAGCGCTTTTTCGCCGCGGGAAGCGGTGGGCAGGCGTGCGTCGGGTCAGTCTCCGCGGAGCGAGAGTTCTTTTTTCGTGTTAAATTGTACAGAATGCTATTAATGTACCAAGGTTTCTATGGGAAATAAAAACCTTTATTAACATTCCAGTGTTCCACTTATCTCATTGATCAAGACTTTCCAATTCCTTACGCGGGAAGTTACAACGGAAAATGCGTAGATTGCTGCTATGGAATGGCTGTTATATTTTCTGGCACTCTCCGAAATTGTCATCGCGTGCGCGGAGCGACCCATGATTGGGTTTCCAGATGCATTGAGGACCAATGTTTCTCTTCTCTCGCAGCCAGTACGGGGTTTCTCCGATGACCTACGGCACCTGGTGCAGTTTTCTGTGTCCTGTGGTGGTGGCGTCAGCAATCGGCTACTGGCATACCCTAAGCACCAGAGTGATTGAGGAATTGTGAGTACTGAACAAGTAGCATCTCGAACTGAAGTAACGGCGAGCTGGCCTGCAGGATATTACAGACAACATTTAAGAATCGAAGCAAAACAAAAAAATGGCGGTACATTTCTATGCGGCCGAAAAGCGTTAAAGTTGCTATTGTTACTATCGCATCAGTAAACGTAGAAAACCATGTTCAAACTGGTGGCATTGCATTTAAGGTAAACTCAGATCATGTCAGCACCAACGTCAAACATCGTGGTTTATCTCTTGAAGCGCAAATAGTAGGCAAACCAATCGCTTGGCTCGCCTACTGTCGTATTGCAAACGGCAAACCTGGACGCAGTGGCGGGTACGTGATGCTTTCATTCATAAGCGACCTGACTCTTCCCCTTAATGTCTCAACGGCACGCCGCAAGGCAAGTAAATGTAGGTAAAAAGTACCTCCTTAAGGCCCGTCGGCGCACTCAAGGGGCCTTCTACAACGTTGATGCATTCCACCAAGTCGGTACTACGTCGAGGTTCCTTCTACCACACTATACGCTCCTTAGATATACGTGAGCCTAATACGGCGTTTAAAAATGAAACTCTTCGGTTAATAAAAGCCCCTTCAATGGAAGGGCATGGGGCCTGCGGCCTCGGGCATCCAGAGCAGACATAGGTACCTATGACTGGGCGAAGGTGTCTCCTTGAAGATTGTCCCGATAAATCATCCTCCAATTCCCCCTCCAGAGTTTCACGCCGTCGGGCGACTGGTCGGGCGACCGGTTTTGTTGGCGTCTTCGGTCGGCGAGCCAGTCACACTACGCGGACTTTCCATCGGCCGACGTGTTTGTGTCACCGTCGGCGTAGCATGACGGCGCGGTCGGGCAACTCGGCAGTTGGGCGATGGTTTCGCGACTCGGCGGCGGCGTCGTCGCTTATGCTCATTGCTCCAAAATCGACCGACCAAATCCTTTGCCTAGCTGATCACCGACAGTATCCCGTGACGTCCGCTTGAGCAGCACTTCAGTGGGAAAGCGGCACTACAGCAACAATGTGGCTGAAACATGCGTGGCTTTTCTTGCAGAAGGTGCCGCTCGTGCTCAGTGCCCCAACCTCGACCGAACGAGTCCTAGCCTTACCTAGCTCATCACCGACATAAACCCTCGTCCGCTTCAGCAGCACTTCAGTGAGAGCGGCGGCACTACAGCAACAACGTCGCTGCAACATTCGTGGCTTATCTTGGAGATGGTGCCGCTTGTGCTCAGTGCTCCAACCTCGACCGACCAAGTCCCGGCCTTGCCTAGCTCATCACCGTCTGACGTCATCGAATCCAACCTATGGAACTGGAGAACTTCAGGGACGTCACCACGCAAAGAAGACATAAAATCTCGTCCGCTTCAGCAGCACTTCATTGAGAGCGGCGGCACTACAGCAACAATGTCGCTGAAACATGCGTGGCTTATCTTGGAGATGGTGCCGCTCCGGCTCAGTGCTCCAATATCGACCGACCAAGTCCCACCCTTGCCTAGCTCATCACCGACAGCATCCCGTGACGTCATCGAAGCCAACCTATGGAAATCGAGAACTTCAAGCACGTCACCCCGCAAAGAAGATATAAAACCTCGTCCGCTTCAGCAGCACTTCAGTGGGAGCAGCGGCACTCAAGGAACAATGTCGCTGAAACATACGTGGCGTATCTTGCAGGTGGCTTATTATGCTCCTGTATCTTATTATTGTTCTGGCCATCTTTTTTCTGATTGTGCAGCCACTCCCAGCGAATTGTTTTGAAAATCTGTTAAAGTTGTGGTCAGAATTGGTGCTAATGCTTTCCGGGGACGTTGAACTCAATCCCAGACCAAGTGTTGAGGAAACGATTGCGACAATTTTAAAGACAGATTCAAGTAGAAGCTAGGGTAACTCAGATAGAAATGATTGAGACAATTTTAAAGACACAAACTCAAATAGAAGCTAGGGTAACTCAGAAAAAAAAATTGGAACACTTGTCTGAATATGTTGCTAAGCAAATAACCTTGACATTGCTGTTGAAAGCCTCCAGCGCACGATCAAATAACAGCAAGAAAGGTTAAACGAATTGGAAGACAGGGCTCAGTAAAGTTAGGTTTGTTGTTGAGGTGAATGGTGTCTTCGTGGAGTCTGGTGAAGGACCCGGTGAAGAGAAGAGGCAAGTAGCTGATGAAGAAGAGGAAGTGTATTCACACTTATTTACACAAATGATGAAGCATACCATAAGACAAAGGAAAAGCGGACTAAAATTAAAAAGCACCGCAGCGCACAAGGTTATATCGCGGCACGATCCCTGGTGGGGGCCCGGAAGCCAAAAAGGTGCCAAACCGCCGCACGGTTCGCTGGAAAGGTGCGTGGAGTTCTGGCGCCCAGAAACCGCCACGGGAGCTAGTCTTCGTGCGAGCGCTCGCAGTCGCAGGTCTGGACAAACTCGTTAGACGCTTTTTGTTGGGCGCGCTCTCCGGACGAGCGTACGCCCCGGGGGGCGGATCGCGACTGCGCATGCGTAGTACGCTAAGTAAACGCCCCGACGATGCAGCGCTACGCATGCAACGGTTGGGATCGTATGCTCCGGGGCGCTTGCGGGGCGCTGCGCACCTGCGAGGAGGCACTTTGCTTCCAACATGTCTGCTGCCTGGTCGATGTCGGCGTCAGGAGGTTCCCGACTGAAAACTGGTTAAAACGCGGACCGTCGCGTGTGTTTCTCATTAGGCGACATCGTTTCACTTCCAACAGGCATACAGGCAGAAATTAATGACCAAGAAGAACCCGGATGGCTCCCGAAGTGGGTGGCGGTGTTTGTGTGCATGCCGCGGTGATCGAATGCGTGCAGTGTTAGTACAGATCGGCGGCCTACATTTCGGGCATTCAAGAATTTTGGCCTGCGCTGTCGTCGCACCCTCAGGTGCGAGCTGAGAACGTTGCGCTACCAGTGGGAAATGGGAAGGATTTGTAGTTAGTCTCCACAAATAAGAGGAAGTGAGTAATAGGAACGCATCGTATATTTTGAGTTGCTACACCCGGGTGAAGTGTATAACTAAACCGCCCTTCCAGCCTACCCGCTGTTTCCTTTTGCGCGTCGCATTAGCGCCGCATGTCATACTCAGGTGTATTTGTCGCATGGTGCTGCCATATCTCTGAGCTTAATAAACTGAGTATTCCGAGCACTGTGTGTTGCTTCAAAACGTTGGCGTTGCGCGGTTGAGCAAAACAATCGCGACGGGTTTATTATACTTTTCCCTGATACTGAATCAAGGTAAGAGGGTCCTTTTTTATCATACTTGCAAGATTTAACGCATTGAAAAAAAAAACGCCGTCCAGTTACGGCTTGCCTTGATTAGCGACGTAAAAAAAAGGTCACATTTGGTTACTTCGTGTTGGGTTCAACAGGTGGCGCCGCAAGCGTTAGCGCACGCTACGGAAAACGCTGCACTAAAACTATACATGTGCGCGTCGCGACCACTGTACGCTCCGCTTTATGCCCAGCAATACGCGAACGCCCGGGACGCCTAACTAAATCTGTCTATTGAAGCATCCGCAAGCAGGGCGCAAGCGAAGCCGCCTCACCACAGCAGCGCACATGCCAATTAGGGTTTTGACCTGCGCTCTCCCCCTGCCGTCCCCGATGGTCAGGTGGACAGGAAAGCCCTCCCCGACGCCGCGTAAAAAGCCGCTGGTGAGGTCCATACAAAGGGTTGCGACTCGCTGGCGTCTGTGGGGGCCGCCCATCGCTTCGGCCCAAGGAGGGGACACAAAAAGGCCACAAGACGGGATGGGGGTCATCGTCCCGATGGGGTTCATCGGTGTTGTGATCATTACCGGCTCAAAGAAATAATCTTCTTGATTTTGGTGTCACTGAAACTGGTATGGAGACACGACAGGACATGGAAGAGAAAATATAAAAAAAACATATTCTCAACGCGCCTTGGTGTTACAGTGTCCTCAGTAGAAAACATTCACCGCATTGGCCAAAAGAAAAGTGAACAGGACAGACCAGTAATTGTAATATTCTACGACTACAATGAAAAGATGGCCATATTTGTGTTGAAAAACTTGAAAGGTACGAATATCAGTGTCTCCGACTACTCCTCAAAAAAAAACGTTAGAAAAAAAATCCCTCTGGCGCTCTCCTCTTAACGATAAGCGTAAGGGTGTAAGAACAAATGGTCCCGGAACAAATGGCCCCGGAACTTATTGTTCCGGAACTTGTGGTCCCGGAACAAATGGTCCCAACTCGAACGAGGAACAAATGGTCCCGGAACTTATGGTTGCGGAACGAATGTACCCGGTACAGATGGTCACAGAACAAATGGTCCAGGCACCTCTTCGGGCAAAATTAATTTATAAAACTCCACGTTGGCTCTCTGATTAAATTTGTTGCATCTTGCTGGAGTGGAGTATCGCCTGCTCTCACAAAAAGCTTTCAGTAAATCGGCGAGCGCAACTCACCAGTAGACCTCTATGTTGACTGACGGTCAGCAGTACCGGCCCACTCACATTTTTGATATTTTACATAACTTAAATAATACCATCACTGTAAATGGGCTCGACGCACTAACTCAAGTGGGACTCGCTTCTCAAGCGTTGACAAAATTTTGTATCCGTGCAAATATTGCACGTCAGCCAGCTTAATTTAAACAACAGTAGTGTTGCGCCACTTCATTTAGAAAACTGCATTTACAAAGAAAATTATGGCAGCTTGTTATTGTATTCAGTTTAAACACCGCCCGTGGGCTGCTCAGTGCACACAGGTTTTGATTTAAATGTCTGCCACTGGCTTGCCTGGTATTCAGAATAACAAAAATGCGAGCAAAGGAAGCAGGCGAGGGCGTACAACTCAGATAAACTCAAAACAACAAGTCGATGGGATAGGAATTGATTTCTCTAAGGCCTTTGATAGAGTTTTTTGACCAGAAACGTATTCAAAAAATGTTGAAACTTGTTATTGATTCTGCAATTGCAAGATGGGTCCTACTGGCGCAGTATATTAGCAGTTTGTTGAAATAAGCGCGCACGTTCATCTCTCTTAAGCGTATCCTCAGGTGTGCCACCAGATTCTGTATTAGGAGCTTTACTCTTTTTAATTTATGTTAATCATATTGCAATGGTTCTTCCTCCTTTTGTTGATGTAAGGTTATACGCAGATGATTTTCTCTTGTTTTGTCATGTGAAAAGTGTTTCTGATCAAATGCTCCTCAATGATGCTCCTCAATGTGATAAATGGTGTGATAAATGGGACATGAAAATTAATTTCGGTAAAACTGTTTGCATGACAATTCCGAATAAAAAATCCCCCTAAACTGTAAATACACAATAAGCAATAGACAAATTAGGAGTTCTACTGAGTTTAAATACTTAGGTGTTACTCTATACAACAATTTAAAGTGGGACAAGCATATTGACAAAATTACAGGCCTGGCGAAGCGAAAGCTGGGTTTTCGGAGAAGGAGACTGAGAAATGTAACACCCCCTGTTAAACTGTTGGCCCATAAGACGATTGTTGGACCAACGCTGTAGTACGCCGCTATCATCTGGGGTCCGCATACTAAAACTGAAATTAACAAACTTGAACGACTCCAAAGATTTGCAGCGAGGTTTATTTATTAAAATACAAGACAACACAGTCTGTATCAGTTTTGCTTGCTATGACTGACCTTCAACCATTAGCTACACGTACAAAAATAGCTCGTTTAAAATTTCTTTATTACCTGTATCATAAAAACTACAAACTGGATCCCGGAATATACCTGCGCCCCCCAGGACGAGTGTCGGTATCGTACCAATCGCTATATGGCAGGTACGATGGCAGGTACACCTCCTACCCCTGCTACAGCCCGCAAGGGCTAGCAGTATTGTAAATAAATAAATAAATAAATGAATGAATGAATGAATGAATGAATGAATGAATGAATGAATGAATGAATGAATGAATAAATAAATAAATATGTTGTAAAAGTTGTTCATAAGAGCTTCTACTGCCATTCTTGTTAAAAGCATTTTGCCTTGATATATTGTGTGTTAATCAATCATGTTGTCCGGCTCTCTACTCGTCACGTGCACCTAATATGAATCTGCCATTTATGGTATGCGCGTTTGTACTGCAAGGTATATCTCCTTGCGCAGTGACGCACCGCAAGACATGGGGATGCAGAGAACCATCCAGGACACCATGCAGAAATGCCTTCACACCTATGAAAGCCTGGAGTAAGTTATTTTTTGGTGCTTAATGGCTGCTTATGCAAGTGGGCACCTTCTAGGAGGATGACCGAATGGACCGAACTAATGGACCGAACCTTTGTGCGAACGATCCTCGCCTTCCCTTGTCGCAAACTGTGCCGCACAGTCCAAAGTGAAAAGAAACCTAAGAGACCTATAGAGACGATTGCCAACTTAGCGAGGTAGAATTGGGGAAAAACATTATTTTAGCCTACATAAAAATTCAAGCAATTTGTGCATAACTTTTCTGACATCAACATTGATTGACTACGTTGAAAGTGCTGAAAAGCACTCTGAGAAGAAACTCGCATGCATTTTCTCAGTTGCTATGTTTCGCTGCATTGTTAACCCAGCCTAAATATGCCATTTTGTACTAATTAGTTCTAGTAGAAGTCTTCATAGCGGTGGGCGGCCAAAGCTTTATATGGCTCCTTCGGATATCTTCATTTTTGTCGTCTAGTTTATTATGGAGGAGTTTTAGATACGATTGATGGCTCAGAATTGAGGACGAAAACATAACAATTTGATTGTAAATTACTTTGTAAGACCTGATTTATAACATCATATATTAAATGACCTAATTTATAACGTCATATAAATTTCTTCATATGACGTTATGGGACCTAGAAAAAAAAGGAGTCAGTTCGCAAACAAGTCACGTTCATTTTTATTCGTAGGATGGTGAAGATCTAAATTGCCTTCAACAAGAAGGTTTGTCTTGAGGCAATCACATTTGAGAGCATGTGAAATTCAAGTTAGCATATTTCTTGAGGATGTTTTTTTTAACAAAAACTAACTATACCTACGAGCCAGGCATGGGGTAAATTTAGGTTCCACTCACGCTGCGTCCCTCATAGGTATGTTTTGTGTTATATGTTGGTTCGGGCCTTCGGCGAGCAAGTGGCCATGAGAATATTGCTTAACGTGTACACTCATGTTAACCGTCAAGTTAACAAACTGAAGACACATTTTCTCTTCCGCTGATCCGGCATAGTTAAATAATTGCGGAAGCAAAGTACAGTTCATTAGGCAATGCTCGAATTTTGTGGCTGTGAGAAAATTGATCTATTAAAAATTGATCGTTGTCGTTCAGGAAGTGGCCACAGGTACTGTGGCGTAATAACGTGCTGCGATTTTTTTATAAGAATGTTCTCGTAGCGCCCAAGCAAGCTTACGTGCTTCGAAAAGAATGAATTACTGAGAATGAATAGAAAATAATGATGAACGCAAAAGAAAAGAATGATTAGGGTGGATTAAGATGGATGAAGTTGTAATTAAGCTAGGATTAAGCAATAATAAATGAATTTAGCCAGAATAGGGATCGTTAAGATGAGCTAAGATGACTGAAAGTGGACTAAGAGAGATAAATGGTGGTAAAATAGCCTTGCTGCTATGCCAACGGGTGGACTTCTTTACAATAGGTATCCGTCAAAATATTATGTCATGCTTTCACCTTCGAAGCACGTAAGCAGACATGAGAGCCCCGAGAACGTTTTACGCGCCTTTTCAACCTGAAACTAAAGGACCTTGAACCACAGCCTCTTGAACTTCTCCCACGTTTTGTTCAATTTGAGGGAGAGAGTGTTTATATATAACTGCATTAAACTGAAGCTCCATACCGGCTTAGGCCTCTGCAAATAATGTCACACTTTCTTAGAACAATAACAAAAGTTCGTTATCGTAGTTCAAAGAGGGGAACAGCGCAACACCTACGAAACACATTCAGAAAGTTACAACCACGGGCGCTGACTTATGAAGTTTATTTTTAGGCATGTGGTACCGATGTGGTATACCGATGTGGTAACTATCTGTGGTACCGAAAACAATCTCTTTTTGGGGGAGGGACAACGAGGGTCTGCTCACACAGATTTCGCTCTTTTTCTACAGCCTCAATTATTTCTCTGGTTATTTTATCTTTGTGTATGGCGATGACCTGTGTTGCGTGAAAGATCGGGGTGCAGCCTCGGCAATCTCTACAGTGGACACAAATGGCCACTAACCACCATATGTACATTATAGTTATGTTCGTTTAATCTTTCATCAGGGCATTGTACAGTTTGTCCTACATGCGTTTTCCCACAGGACAGCGGTATCGAATACACGACGCCTTTAACACGCTATACAAATCGGTTTACGTGCTTAACAGAGCAGGTCTGCATTGTTCTTTTGGTTTTTTGACTCTCACAGACATGGCAAAAAGCTTTTTAGGCGCAGAAATAAAATTCTTACACTAGCTCTTTTTCCTATCTTTTTCAAATTGTGGGCTTTCCGAGGCATGTAACGAATCACTGTTAATTTATCACTTTTCTTACGTTCAATGGCTGCCTGGCTGTTCTGTTCATCTCTTTTTTTTCTGGTTCTGCTAAGGATGACAAGATCTTCTTGGGGCACTCCGCTATTGGAAGCCGGCCAAGCTGTTTGCAGAAGCTATCCTTCATCAAATGAAAACATGACTTGTTTAGGGCATTTTGAAAGCACATTGTTATGGTAGACCTTTCCACGAGCTTTGAATGAGATGAATTAAAAGGTAGAAGCGGTTCTCCTTTTTGTAATTATGCACCAACTCGCCCAAGCCATCACCATTGCAAGCTTTATGGTAGTAATTATTTGTAAACATTCTTTACAAACCTTTACTCAGCTAGTAAAGTACGTTGTTGGGCTAGTTGGTCGATCATTATGAAGAGATGTATAGCGCAAAAAAAAAAACGAAGGACAAAGAATGCACGAGGACGAAGCGCTAACTTGCGACTACTGCTTTATTGAAAGAAGCACACATTAAACAACAGCGTGCACGATAACAGACAACCTACGCGACACAAACCAAAAACAAGGAAAAATAAATTTGATACCACACTATACAATCTTATCGCCCCCTTCCCTAACCACGGGCTTCCAAATAAGCAATCTGTTTTGCCGATAAAGAAATTGATGCTTGACTAAAGCATCCGTCTTCGGCTTTGTAAATTTCTAGCGCTTCCACTATTTCCCTAGTCATTTGGTTCTTGCTCTTGAACAAAATCTTGCACTTCGAAAAGAAAGGCACGCATCCACAATCGCGACAGTGCTGCCCAATGTGGCCCTGCTTCTGCCGCACGTTATAGTTGTGCTCCCTCAAACTCCAGTTTATGCATCGACCGGTTTGGCCTATGTATTGCTTGCCACACCGAGTCGGAAAGGAGTACACCACGCCTTGTGCACATCATAGAGTTTCTTACAGTATCCACTAGAGAGGAATCTGACGCTAGCGTCTATGCGGCTCACATCAAGGCCGTCTGTGTCGTCATGGACCGCCATTATACATCGCGCTCGCCTTAGTTTCATCATTGCCTTGGATTGAAACGTGTTAGTGACCGCAAATTTAAAAAGTGCCACAAAAACGCGAAGAATAGTGTTCACTTATCTAAGTGGAAAATAAAAACAGGCGGTTTTAAAACTAAGGAAAAAGGAAGTAAAGCGTATTTTTGCCGGAACGGTCGTGCCTGCTGTTCCGCAGGCCGAGGTTGTAGTTCGAACAAGGTTAATATTTGGAGGGGTGGGGGGGGACTTATTAGAGACTCTGATTTTATTACTTTTACCATTATTGCAAATAATAAGTTGCTTGAAGAGTTTGGAAAGTTTTTTGAACGTCCCTATTAAAACGTCGCCGTCGTGGTGAACCGGTGCACCGACCGCCAACTAGTTTAAAAAGAAAAAAGAAAACGTGGTGTAAAACAGTCGTGCACGATGACAAGATAGGACGCATACAAGCGCCCGTATCTGTCGTATCCCCGTGGTCGTATCTTGCCTTCGTTGAAGTACGTTTTGTTTCTCCTTTTCGTCGGCTACAAATTTCGCGGCGGCATATTACCCGCTCAGTCATGCGTCCTGCGACTGCGGCATCAGCAACGTCAGGTGCGATCACGCACTGCCTGCCGTTTCACCGAACACGGCTGCCACAGAACAGGGAGTATTTCGGCTTCTTTGTAGATCGTAAACGTGTTAATGCATAGTGAAGAAAGCAAATCCCGAAAGTTGCTCAAGAATCCAATTGTCATGCCAAGCCAAAGCCAAAAAGGGGGTCTTCCCATGAACCCCCACGACGACATGGCTTACAAGGCGCAGTTTCCTCTCTAGTATACCTACTAAGAAACTCTATGGTGCACATGGTACCAACTGGTTTTCGTGCTTTATCGAGCACCCTTTTGGTTTTTGGCCAACTGGATTCGTCTGCTTACCGAGGCGCGATAGCTCATTTGGCGTGGTAAACAAAACGTCGACCTTTGCGCGCGTTCAAATCTTTTTAATGTTATGGGATATCCTGTGTAAATATGGTATTGCCCCTTTCCTACTACGTGGTTCGTCAGCGTTTTGCGCGTGTCCTTGATTTTTAGCGTCATTTTTAAGTTTTGCGGCCAACCCTTCACCCACTGAAATAAGTAAAGGTTTTGGATACCCCGACGCAGAAAGACGTTCCCCTTGCTTGGTAAAACTTTCTTTTATCGTGTGAGCGCATAATTTTTCTAGAGCGTTGCTGAAGCAGAGCCGCAGAAGACGGCTCTTAACAAGCTTCGAATGCGCAGAGTTAAATGGTAAAAGGGCCTTCTTGGCGCGCGGTTCGTAAAGCCAGCCAACGTGGTCTTGGTAAAAACGGATCCTGAGATCTAGAAATTTTATACTGTTTTCTTCGGGAAACTCGTGCGTTAAATTAAAAGGGGTAAGATATTGACTAAAACTGATAAAATGGTATTAAAAATATTTCATCTTGCCCGTCGGCTGCGTCAATGAGTATTAAAAAGTCGTCGACAAATCTAATAACCTTAACAATACCAGGGCCACCCAAGTCTTTGGACATGGTGTTGTCGCAGGATCCAAGGTACAGACCGCTTATGGCAGGGGCAATGCAAGAACCTATACAAATGCCTTTTCGTTGCAGGTAGGTGCCATGGTCCCATACCGCGTGGATGCTATTAAGATAGACATCGAGGAGTTCTAAAAAACCAGCAACACTTATCCCAGAGGTATTTTGGAAGGCAACATCACCATACCTGTCAATGGCATCTTCAACACAACGAAGAATACCAGCATGAGGCAATGAGTTGTGAAGATCCGTACATGATTAGAAATTCTGAAGAAGTAATTGATACTTTAAAATGTAATGAGAAGAAAAGTTTAACTGTTTTTTCAGTCGATATTAAAGACCTATTTTACTCGTTGCCTCATGCTGGTATTCTTCGTTGTGTTGAAGATGCCATTGACAGGAATGGTGATGTTGCCTTCCAAAATACCTCTGGGATCAGTGTTGCTGGTTTTTTAGAACTGCTGAATGTCTATCTTAATAGCACCCACGCGGAATGGGACCATGGCACCTACCTGCAACGAAAAGGCATTTGTATAGGTTCTTGCATTGCCCCTGCCATAAGCGGTCTGTACCTTGGATCCTGCGACAACACCATGTCCAAAGACTTGGGTGGCCCTGGTATTGTTAAGGTTATTAGATTTGTCGACGACTTTTTAATACTCATTGACGCAGCCGACGGGCAAGATGAAATATTTTTTAATACCATTTTATCAGTTTTAGTCAATATCTTACCCCTTTTAATTTAACGCACGAGTTTCCCGAAGAAAACAGTATAAAATTTCTAGATCTCAGGATCCGTTTTTACCAAGACCACGTTGGCTGGCTTTACGAACCGCGCGCCAAGAAGGCCCTTTTACCATTTAACTCTGCGCATTCGAAGCTTGTTAAGAGCCGTCTTCTGCGGCTCTGCTTCAGCAACGCTCTAGAAAAATTATGCGCTCACTTATAAAAGAAAGTTCTACCAAGCAAGAGGAACGTTTCTCTGCCTCGGGGTATCCAAAACCTTTACTTATTTCAGTGGGTGAATGGTTGGCCGCAAAACTTAAACATGACGCTAAAAATCAAGGACACGCGCAAAACGCTGACGAACCACGTAGTAGGAAAGGGGCAATACCATATTTACACAGGATATCCCATAACATTAAAAAAATTTGAACGCGCGCAAAGGTCGACGTTTTGTTTACCACGCCAAATGAGCTATCGCGCCTCGGTAAGCAGACGAATCCAGTTGGCCAAAAACCAAAAGGGTGCTCGATAAAGCACGAAAACCAGTTGGTACCATGTGCACAAGGCGTGGTGTACTCCTTTCCGACTCGATGTAGCAGGCAATACATAGGCCAAACCGGTCGATGCATAAACTACAGGTTGAGGAGCACAACTATAATGTGCGGCATAAGCAGGGCCACATTGGGCAACACTGTCGCTATTGTGGATGCGCGCCTTCCTTTTCGAAGTGCAAGATTTTGTTCAAGAGCAAGAACCAAACGACTAGGGAAATAGGGGAAGCGCTAGAAATTTACAAAGCCGAAGACGGATGCTTTAGTCAAGCATCAATTACTTTATCGGCAAAAGAGATTGCTTATTAAAGCAAAGCTTTTTACCTCTACCCCCCATAGGTTCTTTCGCGACCGTTGGTGTCACCAGAAAACTCCAGCGAACAAATAAAATAATTTACTGGCATCGCCGGGAATCGAACTTGGAACTAATAGACTAACAAAGCGAGAGCCCGTTTTCTTACCGATTTAGCTACGAGCCCACGCGAAGACCGGGAAAACAAGTGCTGTACTCAACCACATCTCCGGGTATACCCCCTGCGTTCTCGCTGAATGCCACGTGAACGCGTGACGCGACCACTCACGCCCGTATAGCGTCCCTGTGCGCACTTTGCTCATGTGCTAAGAGTTACAAAAATTAATGGAAGCTCACACCAATGCATGGCATCTCACTTCTAGTACGCCAATGTGCTAAAGCCTGTGGCTCCAGTGTTCACGTAAACAAACACAGCTCCTTGTCGTCCCCCCTCACGCCAAAAAAAGAATACATTCAAATACTCCTTGATGGAAGGCCATCACTCCAAACCACACGATCAAGATCCTGGGCGTACATATCGAGGCTAACACCAAGAGTGACATCTCCTTGCAGTGCCTCAAAAACAGCGTTAATCAAATCCTACACATTATCAGGCGAGTTGCCATCAAGAAACGAGCCCTAAAGGAATCCGGTACCTTTCAATAAATTGAAGCTTTTGTCCCCTCAAAAGTCACTTACGTCACCCCCTGTCTTCTTCTCGACAAGGAAGACATAGAGATGCTTTATATAATGATTAGAAAGGCGGTCGAGCAGGCCATTGGTCTTCTCATGAGTGCGTCCACACAGAGGCTGCTTAGCACGGTGCTCCACAGCACGGTGGACGAGCTGATAGAAGGCCATCTTTCTAACAAGAAGGGCCGACTCAGAACTGCGGTGGGTAGCCGCATGCTTCACCAGATTGGCTGGGTAGCCCAGAATGTCACTCCATTTGACGTACTCCCAGACGCTTGGTGGCTAAAACTAGAGATGCTCCCTTTGCTTAGAAATATGAACGCCTCACATGACGAGGGTCACCGAAAAGCACGGGCTCAAGCGCTAAACACCACCCTCGGTGGGGATCATGCAGTTATCTACACAGACGCCTCCAAACATCGAGGGCAGCAATACGCCATCATCGTGGCTACCTCCAGGACCAACCTCCTTGCGTGTACCTCGCTTAGGACCCACGAAATGACGGCAGCAGAAGAGGCAGCCATCACCTTGGCTCTCGCTCAACCAGGGGTTCGGAGGGTAGTCACCGATTCCTAGAAAGCGTACTGGAATTACCAGTCGCGTTGGGTCTCCTGACCTGCACAGCGCGTGCGAAAAAAGCACTCCCCAAACGGTTACATTCAGCTCATCTGGACACCCCCTCACGCTTCAATGGAGGGTCAACGAATACGACCACCCAACAAGCCTGCGCTTTTACCTCCCGTGCTATGGAGCTGCACGAGGACAGTTGCACTCTTCTTACGTTCAGGCAGATAACCCAGCATTATCGCCTTCTGAGACAGACCGTACCTTCGCCTTACCCTGACCTTTCCCGAGAACAACAAACTGCCCTACGGCTCATACAATCCGGGCTCCTTCCCGCAGCCTACGAGTCTTCATTTAATGTATCCAAATCGCTACGACGCTGAATGTAAATTTTGCTCAGAAATAGGAACACTCCGCCCCGTAATTGGGGTGTGCGACTTTAGCCCAGAGCATCCTCCTCTCTTTCCGTCGACAACCCAACAAGAGCAATTGGAGATGCTGCTGTCCAGGCCCTCTCTACCTACCCAGCTTCAGCGGGTGGACAGAACAAAAGCCGCGCGGACTGCACATGGGCCCCACAGAAGAAGGAATCACTCTCCAGGGCTGCACTCTCGGCCGTTCAGAAATCTGAACAGAAGTATTTCTTCCTCTTCCTTCTCCTTCATCTCTGCTGCAAATCTCGTCGCCTCCGTCCGCGGCGCAGAGACGGAGAAGTCAGATCGTCTAACCCCGGGTTGGAGCTTAATTTAATTTTATAAAAAAAGGTTTCCACTCTTGTGCTACCCCAATACAACTCAACCAAACACCGTTCATCCTTTATGCAGTGATTTAACCTTACCAAGAATTCCTTTTTGAAGAAATAAATGGTGTGGTTAAGTGCATTTCACTTCTCTCTGGTGTTGCTATTTGTAGAGCGATGTGAGTGAATTTAAGTGACGTCGCATGGGTAATCGTCATGGGTGCCGTTTACAGCTTTGCTTTCCAACTACATTCACGGGGTGGATTGGCGCGATTTTTTTTTAAGCGCGTGGCTCGGGAAGGAGGCGATAAGATTGTCTAGTGGGGTATCAAATTTATTTTTCCTTGTTTTTGGTTTGCGTCGCGTAGGTTGTCTGTTATCATGTACGCTGTTGTTTAATGTGTGCTTCTTTCAATAAAGCAGTAGTTGCAAGTTAGCGCTTTGTCCTCGGGCATTCTTTGTCCTTCGTCTTTTTTTTTTGCTATACATCTCTTTACTAAGCATTCGGACCCTGGCGCTACCTCTGCAGAAAGATAAACAGCAGTGAAATTATGATTTATTTCGATTGAAGGCATTGCGCTGCCCTAAAACAACTTCAGTAGTTAATGAGGCATGTAAAAGAAATTATAACGCTGCAGAAAAAATTACAGTACTGTCGACAAATCGCAAAGAAATTTGATCGGATTCCTAGCACACTAAGCTGCTCTGATGTGATAGTGATTACTTTCAATAACGCAGGAAGCAGCAGTGTAGGAGGCGCTAGAAAATTGTCCGTGCAAGTGTATTTTCCGCAATGCATAAAAACTTCATACGAAGAGTGAGTGCTGCGACCATTATATTTACGGCTTTTTGAACTGGCTGGCTACAGAAGATAGTATTGCTGCCTTTGCAGTGTTCGTCTACCTCTTGCTTATATTTTAAATGAAATGCTATAGATGACTACGAGCAACCGCAGCCTATAGAAGTCATGCAACATTCGGCGTATAACGGCGTCGAATAGGCGAGGGAGATGTTTGCACGCCTCCATCTTCTTTGGAAAACTATCCAGTCAAGGCAGTTTTGAGGACACCTGATTATGCAGCGAATGCGAGGGTGTCCACTTTCGGAACCTGTCATCTCGTTACCACCGCCATCATGTCTCCTTAGCCAGTTTTCTCCTCACAGTTTGAATAGCTCAGAGCCTTGCCCAATTCCCTTTGCTAGGCGTATACATCAGCATAACTTAAGGCAGCCGCCAAGCGAACCTTACTTTCAAGCAAGCAACGCCCAATTCATTGTGCGTGAACCTGAGGGTAACGTTACGTTAGGCTTAATGTCATGCCAGCAAATACCCCCATTCACATCGCCAAGCAAAGATGACACTTAGCGGATACGTGGTTTGCTGGTCGCTCCAAATTGTTACTAAGGGGCATGCCCGCATTCCTCATGGAATCCTCACCACATGTCCTTAACACACGTTTCTAAGTCGAAGCTGCCAACGCATGGGCTGTGTCTACCGTTAGTTAGCTTAGAGCCTTGGAGCCACTGCTCGGCTATAGCATTCTGGAGGCCCTGTGTCCTCTTCCCATCCGAACCTAAATGTACGCACTTTCTTTTCGTTTTCACCTCAGGTACTTGAAGTTATTGTTACTTGTTCCTTCTGCCACATGTTGTGTCCAAATTATAACTTACGATTACGATGCGTAATTGGCCTACCAAAGTCAAATAATGCTCTCGCAACAAAAACCCGAAGACGCACACCCTCACTCCAGGTGTGTCGTGACCGGCCAAGGCAACCCGCGAAGCCGAGGCAACCGAACTGGGAGCAGTGTGTTAGTAAGATATTACGAAACACCCTGTAACGCATAAATATGCACGAGTGGCACATACAACGATGAATCAGAACACACGCACATGTGCACAATTTCTACGGCGACGGGTAATACCAGATGCACATATTGCTCGATATCGACCACAGAAAAGGCTGACCGCAAAGAAAGGCAGCAGAAAACTCCCGTGTGTTCGACATTTCGGCGCAGGTTAAAAATCCCCAGGTTGCCAAAATTAATCCGGAGCCCTCCACTACTGCGTGCCTCATCGCCTGCGTTGAGTCGGCGCGTTAAATGCGGCAAGCATTCAGTCTAGAAAATAAAGCAGGAACTCTCGCAACTTGTTTCCGCTAAAGAAACGCTGGTGAACCTCTGGCAGCTTCGGTTACACCAAAAATATTTACACGAGCAATAACGTAAACACTATATGTCGCCATGATTTTCTAAGCTCCAGTTGGTGACCATGTTGGGTATAAAAAAAACTGCGCCAGTATTTCGTTACCTGAAAATCACTACTTATCGAGACACACAAGCAACCAACGATTACAGGGCTGGGCCACAGCCCACTAGCAACGGAGATCGCAAGCAGCGCTTTTGTGTCGACCTGGGTGTCCGTCGGTGTTGACGCTGGAGTTGCTGCGGTACTGAAACGTGCGCGGCCTTACAGAGGTCACCCTGTAAAACTGTACGCCAGGGGTGCGCCACAAATTGCGGGAGGCCCTTGTGTGCAAATGAACAGGTTCTTTTTGATGAATGACAAATATTGCCAATGCAATGTTGGTCGTTCACCGACTACATATTGCGCTCAAAAATTAGAAATAAGGGAAGCACTAGACGCTCACTGTGGGCCCCTGACAAACTGCAGCAACAACCTCAGTGGTTTGGCGCTTGCAATTACATTTACGATGTAGAGCGATATTTCCTACCGTTTGAAACATCATTTCGCGCTACCCCAGCATTCAAGCTTGTGTTATTGCCAGAATTTGTAGATAATGAAGCGCTTGTACTAATTCAGGCAAAGCCAGACGGGAACGAACATGCTCGCAATCGCCTCAATGCTACTCTGCTGATGTGCGAAATTGTCGAAACTGCTTGTGTGGAAGAGAAATTGTGGAAGAAAAAACGGCGTTTCTACACGGACATTTTGTTGAAAAAAAAATGCGCTGAAATGGAAGACGAAAACTGGAAACATGGCCGGCACACTTTATGAGATGCAGCATTCTAAATTTTTTGAAGTTTTTATTAATAATTTTTTTTCTCAATAAACGTTTTGCCTCCTGCTCCTGTATACAAAGTTTACGAATCGATTTCTTGGGTTTGGAGGGTCTTGTTTATATTTTATTTCCGAAGTTTTACTAATAAGGACTATCTATGAGACTTCTCGCGAACTGTTCTAGACATTTTAAAGCAGAAGGGCTTCGGTGCACGGGGTTGAAAAGGCCGACCAGAAATGCTTCGCAAAAAAACGTATAGGGCCGTGTGGCCGTGTATAGGGCCGTGTGTTTTTGTATAGGGCCGTGTGGCCGTGTATAGGGCCGTGTGTTTTTGTTTTTCGCTTCCACAGCTACTGGCGTGTGATGTCGCTGGTCGTGTTCCTCTGCTGGGTAGGCAGACGATCGTACGCTTTCGTCCACACCTTGCTACCAGACTTCAGCGACAAGCAAGTAACTCACTTTCGTTCGTGTCCAAGTGCCGGAAAATGGTGGAGAGCTAGAGATATTGTGCTAGACATGCAGCCCCTCGGTACACCTCAGTGTACCAAGTGTACGTACACCTCAGTGTACGTTTTTTGCAAACAAGTTCAAGACGACTGGTGCTACTGGTTTAATTCGAAACATGATAAAAACGACGCGCGTTCGCTACTGCAAAGCTAAGATTCTGTTATAATCATTGTTATAACAAAATTATAAAGAAGAAGTAAAAGAATAGCTGAGTACTATACTTGTGTTTCTATATTTGTGTTTCGGCTAAGTAGCATGAAGCGTAACTATGGGGATAAGATTTCTTGCTTAATTGATTGCACATTTAGAATTTCTGTGTCTGCTTTGCTCTTAATTATTTTTTGTTTGACTTACTTTTTCTTTATTTTTTTCTGTTACTCCATTTTAAATTTGGTAATTTTATGTTTAGAAAGTTGCGCAACGACAGTAAGTAAGGCTAGACTAGAGGGACACTGCCACAGCGTCTTGCCCTTCTGTTTTGGTGCCATGTCGTTCAGCTTCGACACGCTGGTGTTGGACTTGAGCATGGTGCTGGTGTCGCTGGCGCTGCCGGTGTCATCGAGCAGCGTGCTGCACTCTCCGGCGCGCGAGTACGGCCGCCTATGGTTCCGTCTGCCCTGGATGGCCCTGCTGGCGTTCGGCTGCAGCGGGTGCGTGGCCGACGCAGTGCGCAGCTCGTGCATGGTGCCCTGGCTGATCCAGTACGCGCCCCGCAGCGCCCAGTACAAGTTCGTCACCCAGATCCTCTTCACCGTGGGCGCCGCGCTGCTCACCGAGCTCGTCGGCCAGACGGCCACCATGTCGCTCATGCTGCCCGTCGTCACCGAGTTTGTGAGTGCCTCATGAGATGCCCGGCAGTGAGGAACCGAGCAAAAGCAATTCAGAAGGTTGCCATACGGTTTTATAGCAAAGGTATAGGTGTGTGACTCCTCCTGATTTGTTTCTTGTTGTGGTCAGTTAGCGCAATACGCTTTCCGGAATACCCTCCTGCTTCGCTGCTGGTGCGCTGCTGTCAATAGAAAAGTACATTATGTTGAAAAAAAAAAATCAGCGTGCAATTGACTGCTAAACGGAGTACGATTACGCCGCGTTTCCTTATTTCTCAATGTTAGCTGGTTCACCCTGGAGTCCACACTACGGAATTCCCGTCAACGAATAAAAATGGGCTGTAGCTCGGGTTTTATCGTCACTATATCCCGAAGTGAATTATGTGATGTTCGACAGGTCAAATGAATAAATAAACGCCGGAAGTTTTGTTTTATAGCAGCAGGTGCCATGGACAACTGTCAGTCTCAGTTTTATTACAAATAACTTGAAGCCAGCGTTCCCAAACCTTTTCCAGTAGCACCACAAAGCCACCGCGGAACTGACGTGATAGCTTTTAAACCAAACCTTTGTAGCTGTACAGCCCCTAGAGTTCTGTCGGGACCTTTGGTGTCAACAGAATACTCCAGCGAACAAATAAAATAAATTACTGGCACCGCTCGAATCTTACCTGAAACGAATAGAGAAAGGAGCAAGAGCCCGTTGTGTTACAGGCGTAGCTACCAGTCCAGCCCGAGACGGAGCAGACAGACGGTGCACTCACCGAGCAGATCTGCTGGTTTACCCCTTGCGTTTTTGCTGAATGCCACGTGATAGCGTCACGTGACCTCTCTCGCAGCTGCGCGCTGTACCCACCGGTCGTGAAGCGACTGTGCTTGCATTGCGCATGCGCTAGGAAATATTGACAGTTAAAAGGATCTCACATCAACGCATGGCAGCGCATTTCTCTTCCGTCTCTGCCGCCAATCCCGTTGCCCCGATCGGCTGCGTAGATACGGAGAAGTGCGATCGTCTATCACCGGGTTTGAGCTTCACTTAATTTTATATAAAAATGTTCCCACTCATGTGCTTCAGCAATACAGCTCAACTAAAAAGCATTCATTTATCATGCATTGATTTAAGCTTAGCAAAGAATATCTTGAAGGTAACTTCTTAATTTCTACTAATATGTCCTTAACACGCGTCTGTTCCCTGACCCACTCTGCTCTCTTCTTGGCCCTTAATGTTACACCTATCATCTTACGCTCCATTGCTCGCTGAGTCGTCTTCAATTAAAGTTGAACCCTCTTAGTGAGCCTCCACGTTTCTGCCCCGTAGGTGAGTACCGGTAAGGAGCAGCTGTCATACACTTTGTTCTTGAGG
Source organism: Haemaphysalis longicornis (assembly GCF_048455015.1). Lineage (NCBI taxonomy): Eukaryota > Metazoa > Arthropoda > Arachnida > Ixodida > Ixodidae > Haemaphysalis > Haemaphysalis longicornis. The sequence continues at coordinate 8,611,418 of NW_027526295.1, forward strand.
GAGAATGGTAGGCTGCCATTCATTATATGAGAACGCCTGCCGAACACACTTCACCCCATTCTTATCATTGTAATCATCTCTGCCTCATGGGCCGTCTTAATTAGTAAGGGAGAGACACGAACTTAACAAGTACAGTATAAAAACTACAAAACAATTTGACTGCCTGGGATTTGAACCCATCTAGAATGCTTTCAAAGTGTTTCCACGCTTGCACAGTGCTTCCTATGACTGAGCTACGGGAACATGCAGGGCCACTTCAATAAAACATGCATGAATCGGAGGCCTACCCCGTCATGTTCTACATTGCGGTTTACTGGTTGAATATCGGCGTCCTGAGATGCTAGTCTGAGCATTTCTTCAAATGCTCCCCCCCCCCCCGCAAGTATCTTATCACCAGCGAACGCATTCCTTCAGTTAGCATAGGAGATTGCAACTGCGTGCTCATCTCACGCACTCTCAGTTCACCCTGTCGCGAAAGGGCTTTGTAAGGTCCACTTACGAGATCAGCGGCCAGGCGCCCGGGCTGCGCGTGAGAACCCGCCACTCTGTCTGGGGGCTCAGCACCGTGAACTCTACGCCGCAGCCGTCGCCAATTCGTCACCGCACGGGAGACGGATTGTCTGGCCCACCGAATACCACGGGGATAATCCCCAATTGAGAAAGCAGACGGCGCCGCCAGATTCCGAAAAGTGTCGACGTGACGCGCGGAGGTGGTGGAATTACCGGCGTCGAAGCGCGCGCAGCGCGAGACATAAAGCTAAAGGGCTATAATATAAAATAAAATAGCCCAACCCGTACCACATACGTATCACGGGTGACGCCAATTCAAAATAAACAAACTGGACCGAAGTCAACTAGAGTTTTGAAGAGAAGGAAAAACCCACCGAAGTGGAAAATAAAAGGGAAAAATGCTACACAGCGACACCACAGCCAGGAGAGCGGGCCCGGGGAGACTCCCCTGATCTCCCCTGGGACGGTAGCAGGAAAGGTTGGGATGAGGGATGCGGATGGTGGTAATAAGGAACGGGTTATGGGAACGTGGGTGGGAATGGGGACAGCGAGGTTTTTGTTCTAATCCTTAGATGTCTGACTCCTAAAATAGGCCTGAAAACTCAGGATGGGCGTCAGACGGTTCCAATTGGAATTCAGCGGACCCCACTATAGGTTCCAAAAATCTGAGCTCCGACAGCGAAGAACAGGGAGAACCTGCGACGGAGTGACGACACCTAATCTCTGGACCCCTTTCACAACCAGCCCCCCGGCTAACACCCACCAGGTCCCCCGAGTACTCAAGAGACACCTGCCCAGCCTACATAGGTACTAATCCCCCTCGTCTCAACGGTTTCGGATACTGGTAAAGGTAACTGTCCGACAGACGGGGTAAACTGTACCCTGTACGCATCCGTCGATCCTATGTGCACCTGAATCACCTATCTCCATAGGAAGGCCTATGTGACTTATAGGGTTTCGGTGGACCTCTTATGTGCTCCTATGCCAACCACTCACCCACCAGGAAACCCTCCCCATACGGGCAGCAGTCATCAGGTGGAAGGAGTAATCCTTATAGAGTACGACCAGCCCTACTCCCGATACTGAGGACGAGAAGCTTCGCTAAGAAGTGAGCCAATCACTCTTTCCTCGGTCCTAGCAAGTGCGCGCCTCCTAGACTGGTCGCTACTAAAGGCCAGAGACATTGGCCGTCATGAGCACCTATCGAAGGCTCTGGATTCTGTTTTCCAGGAACCTTCGTGTCGGCAGCGAGCAGTCGTGCCCGCGTGGGGTGACTGCGGCGGACCCTTAATAAGGGATCCTTTTTCACCGCTTTTAAGCCAAGTTCCCAGAGCCAACCTCGGTAGCCACCCAGGCTGCCCGGGCCTGCCTCCGCGTCCAGCATCGGCTCTGGGGCAAGGAACTGGCCCATACAGTTCCAGGGAGTCGCTGCCACTCCCTTGGGGTTTTGCATCCCCGGGTGAGACCTGGCACCCACCCACCGCTGCCGTTGGCAACTGACCAAAGCTAGGCAGCCGAAACCGCCTTCGCCCAGCCAGCTGGCGGGGGGGACCACGAGTAGGTGGTCCCCCCCCCCCCCCCCCCCGCGCGAGACACCATTGTTAACGCGCCCCGGGCGGCACGGTGCACTGTCGCCGCCTTTCGCTCTCACCCCGCGGGGTCGCGCGTACCTGCTCATCCGCGAGCGTGCCATTGACCCGAAGATGGCGGCGCCTCATTGAATATTCCGTAGCGCGTTGAGTGACACCTGTCCACGTGAATTTGGGCACTCCCGCACGCGTGTACGAACGCTACAGGGGCGTTACCGAGAGATTGTGATCTCGAGGTGTTATAAGGCCGAACTTGGCCGTTAGAAATTGTTCTTGTCTGAGCGCCGAGCTGGGCAGTTCCCGGAGGGACAAGGAGTCTCGACCGTTGAAGCTAGGTTGGGATTTGTGAGCCCCCTAGGCTAGAGGTTAAGATCGCGTCGGAGGTTTAGGGTACAGCGCCGTACCGGGCAACTAGACGGATCTTGCGGCGAGACAGAGTCTCGGCCGTCGCTTATCGAGCGGTTTGTGTACGCTCCGAGGATAGCAGAGTCAGACGAAGTTGAGGCGCTCGAGTGTTTTGTGCGCACTTGGAGCTAGCGTCTAGCTGAAGTTTGAAGTTTTTCTTTTCATTAGTCATGTACCCAGTTTTCCTACTGTAAATAGCTGTATATAAGCTCTTCGTTTCATTTAATCAACCCCAACGCCTCGAGTTCGTCAATTCGACCGCCATCTCCAAGAACTTCAACACCATCGCCCTGCCAGCCTCCTGCCAAATCAACCGGAGCCCGGGCGATTGGGTTCCTGATCGACACCGGACTTCGGGGAAACGAACTAAAACCATCTTTACTGGCTTCTTGTACCTTGGTTCTATGGTATTCGCAAAATGTTTTGGTTGATTTTAATTCCGAAAGTGTAAACCTTCTCCTGTTCCAAGGTGACCTCAGATTTTTTACAATCGTGCCAGCTGCACACGCATACAAGCTTGAGCTGTATTAACGTAAAATCAGCAAAGCATCTTTAAAGAAAAGACAGACTACATGTGTGGCGTGTGGAGTTATTGTTACTTCACTGACCTTACTAAACTTAGCCCCTTCTGCGTACTCACGAAATAGAGCCAGAGTCCTGACAGCAGAAATCATTTATAGGCCCAGTTTTCGCTTCACAATGAATTTTCAATGGCCTAACAGCGGGTCGATTATACAAGTTGTTTGGTGTGCAAAATTTAACAGCAAGTCTAAGCTAGTATATGAAAACTTCATGCGTCACGAAAATATTGAAAAATCAGCAAGAAAGATGAAGAAAAGGAATACCACTTTTGAATTGATTTTTCTTTCAAACGAGTGCGAATGAGTGCTATCATCTAAACAGTTGCTAGCACACTGACTGGATCAAAGATGCTTAGTGCATATTCAATTTTCTAAAGCCCCTGAATACTGAAGTGTCTTGAATACAAATATACTAGTCACTCACTTACAGTTCTATATTAACATTAATATTGTATTCATTGCGTAAAAACAGGTGTCCTCGTTTCATACATTTTTCTGTACGATTTGTGTTGTCCAAATGCCAAATGTTGACATCAGGCTTGTCTCTCAACAGGTATTATACAGCTTAACTAAAAAATGCAAAGAGAAAAGCAGTTTTTATTGTTTTTTGCCGTTTTAGTTGCAGCTACATGGTCCAGTAGGGGCAATACTCACTTCTGCTGGAGAGGCAACTTGCTTAAAAGTTGCAGTTTTCCTTGTACGCCACAGGCTGCTTTGCCTCAAGATTTTTCGAAATATTGAGGCAAAAGAAAATTCCCTCAGAAAATATTGAATTTATCCCGGACAGGCACACACTGTTTCAATTATACTGCAGATACCCCCACCCATTTCTCTCATGGTGTAACATCAAGAGCTAATTTGTAACAGCCTGCTTCATCAAGTATGGTTATCTGTCATAACACAGCTGGTCGTACAGGAAAGTCTTTCACTGGGTCATAACAGTTTTCTTTTTTTGCAGTAGTGGTAAAATGGGCGACTCAGATACAGTCATCCGCACACCGACACCTTAATATTCTGTATCACCGTTCTGACAAGCGTGATTATTGCATAACATAATTTTTAGCAGCAACTGCTACGTATGCAGTGTTATTAGCTAACTTAAACATCGCTAATCGCACCAAAATGACTCATGATTGAACGTCTAAAAAACAGTTGAAATTAAAACGTTATTATTTCAAACTTGGCAGCACTGGAGGCCATGCACACCTGCCTTAGTTAATGCTAACATGAGTGTAGAAGTGTCCATCAAGCAAAGCCGCAGTACCACTTTTTTTAATGCGGAGCATTTCTTAGGCTCGCGATGTCACTCGTCGATGTTGTCGGCGCCGTCCACACGCTCACTGCGCATGCGCATCGCGTCGAGGCGCAGGTGCGCGTCTCTCCCCCGTACCCTCCTCGCTCTCAACAACAAGTGCGGCGGTTCGGGAGGAGCGCGTGTACCCCGTGCGCTCCGTCGCTCTCAACAACAGCTGCGGCGGTGCGGGGGGAGCGCGGCTGTGCGCGCATGCGTCGTAGCTACCCGTGCGCTGCGTCGCGCTCAACAGTAACGGCGACAGGGCGTGTACACGTGATAACGGCGTGGTGGGTGCATGGAAAGTTCGCGCGCTTGTGTACGGAAGTGTGCGCATGCGCGTCTCTCCCCCGTACTCCTCTCCCTCGAACGCGGGCGGTGTGTATATAAGCGGCGGAGCGCGCGTTCGGAATTCAGTCAAGGGCGTCTTTGCTTGGCTTTCGCTTGACTTGACGATTTGCTTGACGGCACCAAGCAATAAAGACAGACTTTAATTTTACACTCCTTTTCTTCGCTTCTCCTTCATTCAATAAATAAGAATAATAAAGACGAAATAACAATTAAGCATTCCCAAACCATACCCAATTACGCAACATTTACGCGATACCCCCACCACTCTGCGACGCATTTACTCGAGTTCCCCCCGTGGGAAGATGCGGGCGGGTTTTTTGTGGCTGCATGCTCCGTCAGATGGCTCATGTAATATTTGTGTATGATCTTACTCTTTATTATGACAAAGTTACTACCAACAAAACGTGTGCATTTCTGAAAAAATGATCTCCCTTTGTATGCCCGGCAGACGTCATGCTGAGGCGAACTCGGTTCTCTTCGATAGTGGCATGACAAATTTGTTGTTTTAAATTACTTGGCCTTATCTGACCACTGGCAGGCCCCAATTGTTTACCGACCCCTCATTATCATTCGAAAGTGAATAAAAAGTTCGGGTTCGAACCAAGTTGCCGCGGTGGTCCACTCTATTGCATTTATTCGTTGAATAGGCTCACGGCACCTTTTACATATTCATGTGCGGCTCTGTCCAGAAGTGTGGAGAAACGCAGGCGGGTTGCGTTCCCTATATCGTCTTGCTCGACGCTTTCTTTGAAATATCAGCACCCTCTTTCCCGATCTCCTCCACCTTCCTTCCGGCTTCCCTCTGAGAGCGCGGATTTTCGCCAGCACGAAGTAACCCCAACGTTGCTTTGAAACGACGCCGCGCGCGACGAATGACGTTATCTCGAATGCCCTGTTACAAACCTGCCTACAAAAGAATGCGAATGCATACCCCCAAAACCCAAAAAGTAAAATAAAATAAAATAAATTCAGTGTGGGTGTTTTTTTTTTTTTTGCCTGTGTTGCGTGCGGCATAGGGAATTCACCCGTAACCCTATTCAAAACGTTTGAAAAACGCATCCAGGGATGACAGAAAATTACCAGCTGCCTGTACACAGCTGTCGCCGTATCCAAACGCTGTCAGCGGCAGTTCCTCGTGTGAGAGGAGCACTTGAATATGTTTTTACCAATTCGCATTACTCGCCCTCCTCAAATAAGAAACGAAAACGATGGCTTAAGGCGAGGTTTGAAGCTCCGGCAGCGCCGCGTCACCGCGCCGCTTTGGGTTGTTTGCACCAGCGTCTCTTGATTACACCCTGGCTTCGCGGTCGTGATCTTGCCGGCAGGGCAAGTTGAGTCGCTGCAACCGGGTGCGTTGGCGCGCTGGCACGAGACTTTAAATCGTGGATATCTGCGCGAGCAAGTGGAGCAGAGTAACATTGCAACTGCGGCGAGCACTTCTTCTCTGTTAGCAGCAGAGAGTGGCAACAGCTATCACCAAAATAAACACATTGAAATGACGCGGCCGCGCTATCTGCCTGTGTTCGCGGTGGCTCAAGTATCTGTCCGGGTATACGTACGGTATCGGTTTTGTAGCTGCACGCAGCCGTCGCGTCCTGCTCACTCGTTCTAATTAGCATTAAGCCACAGTTGAAGTGCTCATGCATTTAGTTCTAATACACAAATAGAACACAACACTAACATGGCGCCCGTCCGCTTCACACGGTTACCACATCTGAGAGTTTTTTGCTGGCTTGGGAGCAAACCCAGCCAGGAACTCCATTAAATAAGAGGGGGAGGTAAATAAGTTCTACATTCACTTTTCTACTGCTCGTATTGGCTACTAGAATGAAATGTACTTTATCCAAATTTCTACGTAATACCTGGGCAGTTCATTTTTTTTTTCTCTGGGGAGTTCCTAAGGCACATCGCTTGTTAAAACTCCACTTCCGGCTAGTTTACGCTTGCAGTGTGGTGGAAAGGCAATGCGGCGAATTTCTTCTCTTCAAGGTGCCCTTATAATCCTTCCGTCACTTTGCTTAAATCGTCACGGCAGAAGACGGTTGCAAACAAAGTATGCTTTTGTGGGATGGAAGCGTGACTATGGCATGTACCGCGCAGGCCTCTACCGTGCCTTCGAACCCGCTCTACTTCGCAATCCCGGTGACGGTGGCGGCGTCCTCAACGCTGATTTTTCCAACTTCGTCGTTCGCTGTTGCCTACCTGTACGACCACCTGGACGTCGGGCCTTGGGATTTAATAGTACGAGGCTGTCATTACGCCATTCTCTTTTTGATAGGGTACGTCCTCACTTGCGGCGCGCGCGGGTGCACCACCGCCGATTCCTCTGCCGCGCAAGGATGGGTCGGTGACCCATTTTTCGGCAAGGTGCTTTGCGCCAAACTCAACGAGCCAATCAGCAGCGCCCGGTTCACGTGTGCTGCGAGGTCAGTACCCTCCCCGGGAAGTTCTTCGGCGCGCAGTGCGCAGACCCGTTCCTCCTGTGCTCCCCCGTCGGAGAAGGTTAGGACCGCTTCCCTCGGCCGCTGCTGTCGCTTTTGGGCAAGCGCACTCGCAGTAGTGTGGCCTTCAAAAAGCGGTGGAGTTTCTAAACGCGCGGCACGAGATTATTTTCGCAAGTGAGGACGTACCTATACGCTGACTATTGCGTATAGAGGCTTTGAAAAGAGCATATTTTCTCGTTTAGCCTACTAACATACATTTGATTGGTTACTTAGGCCAGGATGTTAGGAAACGCTACGACACGTACTTTAGCACGTTAGATGACCCGAAGTGGAACCCAACCTCTGGAAAAGGAAGCCCCATGTTACTTTAGCACGTTAGATGACCCGAAGTGGAACCCAACCTCTGGAAAAGGAAGCCCCATGTTTTTTTTTTAATTACGTTTTTACTTCGACCAGGATGCTAGAAAGCCGAGGACACGCCCTTTAGCACGTTAGATGACGCGAAGTGGAGCACATTGCCAGCAAAAGAAACAATCAAGGCAATTGCTATAGACACGAAACAAGGAATTAGGGTAATTGATCATATTTGACACGTAATGATAAACAACACTATTCATACTCTTCGTTCATTACGATGCCACATATTTTGTTGCACTGCAATGCCTTGTTCTCTGAGGCAGTGTGCTTTGTGTATTTTCTTATGACCGAGTTTTTCCTGTTAAGTTGAACTGCTGTCATTCCAATGTTTTCGTGAGTAACATCCCTACTAGATTGGTGATGTTTTGTCATGCTGCAGTACTTTTTGTTTATTAGTGTATCATATTTTGGATTGCTGGGAGCCGAAACTAATGGTTTTCTTTGTCTGCAACCTCAGACACGAATTCGGCCACCGTTTTAGGGGGGTTGCGGACAAGGCAACCAAGAAGTTCTTTTTTACTCCTCGCATGACAAACGTCAGTTTCTTTTCTTCCGTAATTTCAGTGTTGGCGTGATGAAATAGACGGTTCATTTCCTCAACGAAGATCACGACACCTTCGTTGGGGTGTTGCGTTTGAGTTTCAAGCAAAAGCCCCACTCTTTCTTTTCTCACCACGGTCATTAAGGTCTGAAGGAACTCGCTTTCGAATTGCGTCCAGTCTGTCTCATGGTTCTCCAACCAAGTTCGAGCTGCTTCTTCCATGTAAAAAAACCCATGCCGGACAGTTTCCTCATTGTCCCTCCTGTTGAAGCTCCGGACGCGCTCCATCTTCACCAACCATTCATCTGGATCTTCCGCGGCTCCCTGGAACGATGGCGGTTCCCGGGCCTGCTGCAGCACGATTGGCGACGTTGCTGCTTGCACCATGGTGGTGGTTGTAATGGTTTTTCTCTTAGGCCTTTCTGGCAGGGGGCCGAACTCGGGCGTCAAACCTTGCAGTCGGCGGCTGACTCTAGTTGGACTTGCTTCGCGGCTTGCAGAGGTCAAGGGTGCGTACCCAGCACCTCGATCAGACGCCACGATGCCAAAGACGACGCAGTTTATTGTTTACAAGTTTATTAGAGAGAATTTGTGCTCCCCTAACAACTCAAAGAATACACAGGCGGCGAAGCCGCAGTCAACAAAGTGACGTGGGTAGGCGAGTGTCGGCGAATCGAATGCCGTGGCGTCTGCTCTGCGGACATTTATCTTGCGGCGCGGGTGTTTCTCGAACCGTCGAATTACTTCGAGAACACAGCAGATAAAAGAAGATGAAATAGATAAAAGATAAAAGGCTGCTGGCGTTAGGGGAAATATCCTTCCTATCAAATGAGATAATCCGTGCGGCATGCGACGGAATGGAACATGCGCTTCACGGCGGGCACAGATAACAGAGCCTCGGCGCAGCCGGGTGATAAAAGCAAAAATATAAATAAAAAAATCCAATGCATCGATCACGGCAATATACACCCATCACTCATATCCCTTATATGCAATTATGTGATGGTCATGTTTCGTTGTGGTAGGTCTTTTTTTTTGTCTTTTTTTTCCTCTGAAGCCAACCAGCGGTGTCTCTCATGGCTCAGTTCTCGGGTCACATCTGTTCTCAATCTTTATAAATGATATCTTTAAAGATTGTAATTTCTTTTTATTATGCCGATGATGTCAAAATATCCAAATCTACTTCGAACACTGCCAGTTGTTCTGCTCATCGGCGAGAAATCTCGTCGTTTTCGCATTGGTTCTCCCGCAACAAGTCCCCATCAGCACTTCTAAAACTGAGGCAATGACATACACAAGAAAAACTGACATCTTGTTCTACCCCATCAACGGAGAATTACTTCTACATGTGCCGGAGGTTAAGGACGTAGACATTTGTTCCGACAGTAAACTGAGCTTCTCCCTGTATATACAGGTAAATTATTACTCGTAGAGCTCTTCGATCGCTTGTTGTTGCGTGTCGTATAACTAAGGTTATGCGGAGTCGAATTCTCTTCTCAAGCTCTAATCAACGATATGTCGTCCTCAGATTGAGTATGCATCTCTAGTTTGGAATAGTACATGCAAAACAAACCATAGCATTATCGAAAGAACCCGAAATAAGTTTATATCTTTAAACATCACTTCGCCGATAGCGATAAATGTAATAGGGAATAACCGTCTCCGTTGACGCTATCATGGCTAACCTCCAGGCAGAATAGGACTGTTCTTCTCTTCCTATTTAAACTTATTCATGGCATAGTGTGTTACGGTGAGCTGCTACAGCATGTTCCTCTTTACGTGTCACAAAAGTTGGCCAGAAAACATAACTTTTACAATGTCAAATGTATGCGTGACCTGTCCCTCGTGGTCTGATTGCAATGCACGTATACGCGGATTACCTGTATATATTTGTATTGGCGTAGCTCCCAACTTTATTTATTTTTTATTGTTCTTTTACCCTGTTCTTTATGGTATTGAGGAGGAGGATATAATTTATTGACAGCATCGTAATGTGGTGTGGGGCCCTCAGTCCAGGACTTCATTGGAGACACCTGCCGCCCCGGCGCTTTCCACCAGCCTAAGCTAGGAATCCAGACCGGAGCTGGACAGCTCATTCTCCCACGGCTCACGGGTAGGGTACGCTATTCTTTAAATTTTGGGCTTTGCGGAACACCACAATACCATTTGGTACAGGGTGCCCGGGGCAGCGCAAAATGTGCGCTGAGGGAAGTACTGCGTTGGATGAAGCAAGTGAAGTTTTGTCGGATGAGAGAAGGTATTTGTTTGGAGGAGCAGGACGAAGTGCTCCTGCCTTTTGGTTAGAAATTCATGAGCGGGGGATAGATAATTCTTTGGCACTTATAGCACCCCGTTATGCATTGATATGTAACCAAAGGTCACGCAGTTTCTGACTTACGCCCTCGTGTCGCCTGGCGGGATAGATCTCGGACGATGTCGTGAGCGGTCGTGTGGCCCTGGAGGGTTGAGTGGGCTGGCGTCCAAACAATCTTCGCTTTTCTTTCGGGTGACTTTTGCAGCAGGATGTCCAGAGCCGTCTTGGAAATTCTACCACGAAAGAAGTTTCGGCAAGTCAGTTGCGGGTCCGTAATAACGGTATCCGCATTCGTGTGGGAGATGGCCAGAGCAATGGCCGCTTCCTCCGCCTGTGTAGTGGTTGTGAAGGGCAAGGTGATGCTGGTGAGGTGGTTCACCGTTGAAGTAACCACGGTGGTCATTGCTCCACTTCTGGTGTAGTTGGTGGCGTCGGCGTAAACCGTGCGGTCACAATGTTTATTTTTGGGGGGGAGGTAAGTCGCGTAATTGCTGGAATTTTTCTTCGGGGGATGCCATTCCCAGTCTGGTGAGGAGACTCCTCCCGCAAGGTGTCGTGTTTAGCCGCAGACGCTGGCTGGCGAGGTGGGCCTCGACTAGTTCAGCGGTGGTGTTATGTAGGCCCAATTTCAAAAGCCTGTCGGTCGAGGTACTAATAGGGAGCCTCACAGCATGCTTATAGGTTTTCCGGATCATGGTGTCAATCTTGGCCAAGTCGCCCTTGCTTAATATGGCATAGGGAATATCGTAGGTAATGCGTGAGATGACGAAGGCCTCTACCAGACGAAGGGTGTCCGCTTCCTTCATTCCCCCCGCTTTGGTGGTTATACTTCGGAGCATGTGGGTAATTTGTCCCGTTGTGTGACTG